>NC_087345.1:106130777-106433808 GCF_030014295.1 Loxodonta africana | reverse complement strand
AAGTAGCTAACTCTTCATCAGCATTTCTCTCCAACCCATCGTCCAGTCCCTTCCATGTCTGATGAGTAGTCTTCGGGAATGGTTCCTGTCCTGGGCCAACAGAAGGTTTGGGGACCATGACCACCGGGATTTTTCTAGTCTCAGTCAGACCATTAAGTCTGGTCTTTTTATGAGAATTTGGGGTCTGCATCCCACTGTTCTCCTGCTCCCTCAGGGGTTCTCTGTTGTGTTCCCTGTCAGGGCAGTCATTGGTTGTGGCTGGGCACCATCTAGTTCTTCTGGTCTCAGGATGATGTCTCTAGTTCATGTGGCCCTTTCTGTCTCGGGCTCATAGTTATCATGTGATCTTGGTGTTCTTCATTCTCTTTTGATCCAGATGGGTTGAGACCAATTGATGCATATTAGATGGCCGCTTATTAGCATTTAAGACCCCAGATGCCACACTTTTAAGTGGGATGCAGAATGTTATCATAATAGAGTTTATTATGCCAATTGACTTAGAAGTCTCCTTAAGCCATAGTCCCCAAACCCTCATCCTTGCTCCACTGACCTTAGAAGCATTCAGTTTATCCTGGAAACTTCTTTGCTTTTAGTCCAGTCCAGTTGAGCTGACCTTCCCTGTATTGAGTATTGTCCTTCCCTTCACCTAAAGCAGTTCTTATCTACTAACTAATCAGTAAATAACCCTCTCCCACCCTCCCTCCCTCCCCCCTCTCGTAACCACAAAAGAATGTGTTCTTCTCAGTTTATACTATTTCTCAAGAACTTACAATAGCAGTCTTATACAGTATTTGTCCTTTTGCATCTGACTAATTTCACTCAGCATAATGCCTTCCAGGTTCTTCCATGTTATGAAATGGTTCACAGATTCGTCACTGTTCTTTACTGATGCGTAGTATTCCATTGTGTGAATGTACCATAATTTATTTAACCATTCATCTGTTGATGGACACCTTGGTTGCTTCCAGCTTTTTGCTACTGTATACAGAGCTGCAGTAAACATGGGTGTGCATATATCTGTTTGTGTGAAGGCTCTTATTTCTCTAGGGTATATTCCGAGGAGTGGGATTTCTGGGTTGTATGGTAGTTCTATTTCTAACTTTTTTTTTTTTTTGGTAGTTCTATTTCTAACTTTTTAAGAAAACGCCAAATAGATTTCCAAAGTGGTTGTACCATTTTACATTCCTACCAGCAGTGTATAAGAGTTCCAATCTCTCCGCAGCCCCTCCAACATTTATTATTTTGTGTTTTTTGGATTAATGCCAGCCTTATTGGAGTGAGTCATGTAGGTGATTTTTTAAAGGAGTGCAGTACTTATGGGTGATACTCATTTTTTGAGCCACTTTGTTATTTTTTTACAAAGTGACCTTGGGTTAGTTTCCATTCAGAGTTTGAAGAATATCTCAGAGCAGTAGCCTTGGGGAGTCCTGTAGTCCGAACCAGTCGAGTAGATCTGTTTTTTTTTTTTTTTTTTTTTTAGGAATTTGAGGCTCTGTTCCACACTCTTCTCTCATTCTATCAGAGTCCAACTATTGTGGCTCTGAGCATGACAGTTGGTAGTGGTAGCAGGGTACCACCTAGTTCTTCTGGTGTCAGGGTAAATGAGGCCATGGTTAGTGTAGACCATTTGTCCTGTGGAGTAGGTTCTTCTTTGAGTCTTTGGTTTCCTTCTTTCTCTTTTGCTGTGGATGAGTAGAGACCAATAGTTGTATCTTAGATGGCCGCTTGCATGCTTTTAAGACCCCAGACACTACTCACCGCACTGAGATGTAGAACATAACTTTATGAGCTATGTTAAGCCACTTGACAGAGATGTCCCACAAGACTATGGTCCTAATCCTTCAAACTCAGAAATCCAGTTTCGTGAGATGTTTGGTTATGTCTATGAAGTATCCATAACTGTGCCCCCATGTACTTTACTACATATATGAATGTATGTGCATAGACGCATATAAATATACATAAACCTATATATACATACATATGTGTACACCTGGAAACCCTGGTGCCGTAGTGGTTAAGTGCTATGGCTGCTAACCAAAGGGTCAGCAGTTTGAATATGCCAGGCACTCCTTGGAAACTCTATGGGGCAGTTCTACTCTGTCCTATAGGGTTGCTATGAGTCGGAATTGGCTCGACGGCACTGGGTTTGGTTTTAGGTTTTTACGTATACACCTATACAGGTATGAGCCCTGGTGATGCAGTGTTTAAGAGCTAGGGCTGCTAACCAAAAGATTGGCAGTTTGAATCCAGCAGCCACTCTTTGGAAACCTTATGGGGCAGTTCTACTCTGTCCTATAGAGTTGCTGTGAGTCATAATCAACTCGACAGCAATGGATTGGGTTGGTTGATTGGTATACACATGTATGCCTACATACGTGCATATATACCTACACATATATTTTTTGGTGGTTTTTGGTGTTTCAGAATTACACATTCCATAGCAATTACAATAGGTCCCTTTTTTCTCGTATACTTTTTAGTGATGTTGTTTACCTTTGTCAAGCTGTGTACACTTCACCCACATTTGGTGTTACCTTTCCCAGTTCCAAAAATTCCAAGCGTCTACTATTTAGAGAGTGAATCTCCTTCTCCCCTCCCCCCATGATAAATTTTTAAGTATAAGTGATCCAGTGCAATAAATTGCTATAATATGGCCCTTCTAGCCACAGTTTTGTAACTTCCACAAAATGGTTGGGTGAGACTATGCAGATAAGGTGCTCGTGGCCCACCAAGAGACTGGACAGTCTGCTGATGCAAATAAGGTGCATGAAATCCTTGTGAGGGTGGGACTATGCACATAAGGTACATGGAGCCCTTGTAAGGGGATTGTTATTTTTGCCATCTTGCTAGGCTTAAAGGGAGTGAGTCCCAGAAGTTTGTGGTAGGGGGACCTCATTACCATCAAGAAGAAAAGCCAGGAGTTGGAGCATGTCCTTTAGACCCAGGGTCCCTGGGCTGAGAACCTCCTAGACCCAGGAGACAGAGCTGTAACACTGGAGACGTGAGGTGGTGAGAAGCAGCAGCAAGTACCACAGAGTCCACTGGCAGAGAAACGGAAGCAGCAGAACCAGTAGACCAGCATGAGATGGTGCAGTGAGCTTCATGGCACCCATGGAGTGAGACAGCTGAGCGCCTTTAGGTAGGAGGCTTGCTGGGAGAGTGGAGTGCCTCCTGGTGGAGCTAAAGATTTGTAACACTTGCCTGAGCAGGGCAGAGGCCAACCCAAGTGGGGGCTGAGAGCAAGGGCCAAGGCTGAGAGTGAGATCTGCCTGCGTGCTGGAACAGAGAAGGAGCTTAGAGGTTGGAAACTGTCCTGATTGATGACTGTATCCTGTCTCCCTAGTTGTTCCTGTTACTTCAAGTTGATCTGGATCCTGATACCTGTTACTTCCGTAATAAACTCCATAATCGTGAGCGTAGTCGGTATGGCCACTGCAACGAGTTATTGAACCAGCAGAGAAATAGAGAGAGCTGTGGGAGGGACGACTGGTGTCAGAATTGGTAAAAAGAGTTGGAGAGTGGAGGTGTGTCTGACCTGTACCTTATAGGAATTATCTTTGGGCTGATGTTGATCTTGATTCTCTCTCCTCCGCATCTGAAGATAGAGGAGATCTGACAACACCATTTCGCAAGTAGGAAAGCCATATCTTGGTATTTCAACATAAAACTCAAAGATGCTAGAACCTACTTAAAAATCTTAAACATCTGCTTGTAGTTCTCATTCTTATGGAATGCATTGAGCCTGTGTAATCATCAGAATACCTAGTATAAATTAGAATATTGCATAAATCTATGATTCTGTGATTTTAAAAATATATCAGACATTACCATGTGTATATTCATTTCTTTTTGGTGTTTATTATTTCTTAGGACGATGGCTTTTTTTTTCCATTCAAAAATGCCTGAGGAGGAAATTACTGATTAAGATCATTCTGATGTTCTAACGATAACAATAGCAGAGTTTCTTACTTTCCTCAACTACATTCCTTTGGAGATCATTCTTCACAAACAAGTCAGTTCGATGGAGAGTAGAGCTTCCTGGATGTTCCTTTCTTATGGGCACGTCTGCATTTCATAGGATGCTTATAACTAGGGACAGTCATGAACAGGTGTTGACTGATCCCTGAGTTTGACTGATTAAAAAATCATGCTGACCTTAAAGTTTTTTAAATCATTTTCTTCCCTACATTTCTTACTGTTAAGTCTATGCTTCTGAAATAACTCTTCTGGGAAACCATTCTATTTCACTATTGTTCCTCAGTGATTTGGGGAGAAGTTTTATTGGAAAAGGGTTTATATCTCTGCATGTGGTACATAGTAATTCTTGTGGAACCCCTGGTGCCAATATATACTAGACATCCTACAGATATTATCTTTCTAGGTAGTGAATCTAGAGATTGCTGAATCTACAGTGATTTGCAGGCAGATCCATCCAAAAATCAAGTTAATACATTCATATATCTTAAGAATGAAATGCCACTAAGACAAATGGGAAGCTATTGAAGTTATTAATGAGAGTATGGCTGTTTTAGTTTGTGAGGTATAATTTCACGTAAGAATAAAATAAGTGGCTTTGTCAGTGGGATTCTGAAGCAAATAGAAGAGCCTTATAGATCACATGGTAGCAGAATAATATCATTTGAGAATTCTCCTTGCATTGAAGTCTAGCCCATGGTTGCCCTAATGAGCCATGATTCTTAACAGCCAAAAGTGCATTTTATGTTAAACAATGCACTAGATAAAATTATTTTGTTTTATTTTACTTTTTAATCATGGAAAATTTCAAAAATATGCAAAGCAGAGAGAAGAGCATGACTGCCATTTACTTATCCCAGCCACAACTATTATCAACATATGGCTAAGTAATTTTAAGTTATAAAGATTAGGAAAAAAAAAACTTAGAATAATTTTAATGAAATTAGTCTTATTTATAAGTTTTAGCCTGCTGTACTTTCATAGAGCTAAAATTTATATTTAAAGCAATTACTCATGGGTAAAAAAAAAAAAATTTTTTTTTTTTAAACCTTATCTGTCCATAACATTATGGCAAATGAGCAATATCACTTAGATTCTTTTTCATCATTTCCTTGCTATTAGTTTCCAGTGATCAGCTCCAACTCATGGCAACCTTATGTATAACAGAATAAAACATTGCCCTGTCTTGCACAATCTTCATGATCATTGGTATGTTTGAGTCTGTTGCCTAGCTATTGTGTTAATCTGTCTCATTGAGTGCGTCCTTCATTTTTGTTGGCCTTCTGCCAAACATGATATCGTTTTCTAAGGATTGATCTTTCTTCATGATGTGTCCAAAGTAAGCAGTTGAAAGTCTCACTCTTCTCACTTCTAAGGAACGTTCTGGTTGTATTTCTTCCTAGTGCGATTTGTTCATTCTATGGTATATTCAGTATTCTTCACCAATACCAAAGTTGAATGTATCAAATGTGTCATTGCCTTTTGTTGCTAGTTGCCAAGACGTTGACTCTGATTCATGGTGACTCTGTATAACAAAATGAAACAGTGCCCAGTCCTGTGCCATCTTCATGATTGTTGGTATGTTTGTGTCCATAGTTGGATGATCTGATCAGAATGAAAGGAGGAGAAGCAAATTTTAATTAGTTATCTGATTGATATGGTTGTACAAGGCTTAATGAAGAAAATGGCATTTGAGCTTAACCTTGAAGGATTGGTAAGATTTAGATTGAGGAAGATGGGATGGGAGTTAGGAATGATATAATCCAGAAAGTACAAAACTATATCCAGTATAATAAAATAATCTTATTATATGACTGTTAGGTCTTTTTAAACTATGGTTTACAATTCAACAGCAACTCTAAGAAGATAGGTATTGTTATTCCCATTTTCCATATAATACTAGTCTCCATGGGACTCTCTTGGCTGTGTACTGGCATCTCCTCCTGTTTAGTATTTGTCCTGGATAAGTGTCCCAGTTCAGCTGACAAATTGTATAGTCATTCAACAGAGAAGCAAAATGATGTTCAGACTGCTTAGCCAACTTGCTCAAGTTGCTTAGAGAGAGCTTGATTTGAGTCCTTTGTTTCAGATTGTAATAAATAATATCTTCCAAAAACTGAGTTTTTTCTATACTGTTATCACACTTTTTTATGTATATGTTTATTTATCATTTGTCTATTCACTAGATCCAGGAAGGCAGGATCACATCTGTTGTATTTACTACCACACACTCTGCCTAGCACAATATTTAATAAATATTTGTCAAACGAATGAATCAGAAAGTATCTTTATAGTAGGAATTTCAGTTTTCCATTTAAAAAATATTTTAGGTGGCATTAATCTATTTCCTTCCCATCAGGGATAATTCCTAGTGTTTCTTAATGAACAAGCTATTTCTATCAGGGAGATAGTACAGACTTGATTTCTGTGTTTAGCTAATAATAAAAACTTAAAGGTAAAATATAAAATGATTGTAAAAATTGTTTATTTCCCAGTCTGTCAGTGAGTTAGGAGAAACAGGTACATTGATAAAGCAACCTAAAAACCAAACCAAACTTGTTGCCATCGTATCAGTTCCGAGTCCTAGTGACCCCATACGATAGAGTAGAACTACCACATAGGGTTTCTAAGGAGTGGCTGGTGGATTCAAACTGTTGATCTTTTGGTTAGCAGCCGAGCTCTTAACCACTGCGCCACCAGGGCATCTGATAATAGGAAGTGCTTAGTGCCCCAGAAGTACAGCAGGGTCATCTACGTTCTTTTTATGTTTTTAACGTTTTATGCACTGTGAATGATTAATACGGGAGTGATTCAAGGGAATGAATGTCTTTTCTATTACCTTCATTAAGAAATTCGCCTCTCCTGCTTTGAAATGCAGAACATCAGAGGCCTAACAAGCGGAGTGAAAATGAGTAGTCTCCTGTCTTCCTTGAGAGAAGTACTCCTTTTTCTGCCAGTTTGTACTGTAATCAGAAGCTTTTTCCTGTATAGCACAGGATTTCATAGCAAATTTTGTTCTTTTAAATTTTTTAAATGATTTTAGTTTCATCAGCACATAGGATTATTTTGGGTCACATCTGTCTTCACTTTGAAGTTCATCACTAAATTTAATTCAGTGCATCGCATCACTTGTCACACTGAATCAGTATGCATGGTCTTTGGGTTTTACTAGTTTTCTGAATTAAATCGCCAAGAATTTTTAAATCATTCAATTGTTTTATAATATATAACCATATTCTGAGCTTAAGAAATAGAAAGAAAAAACTGTTTTTTATTATCTTATCTAAATGAATATAACTGAGCAGTAACACTTCGGAAAATGGCTGTGACTGGAAAATGTCTAAAACCACTAACCTTGAGTACAGAGTGTTGTTAGCAAAAGCAGAGTGAACCCTAAGTGTAATCTAGAGTGTGGAAGTTTCTTGTTCAAAGGTAACTTTTAGGTATTAAGAAGTCATAAAATCACATCTTAAAAAAATTCCATATTTTTTCACAAAAATTTTGGTTGGAGTGCCCCTCTCCAGCAAATGTGCTTACTCTTGTGTGTTTGTCTTCCTGCAGTAGTATAGATAAAGCTGATAAAATACTAAAGTCTCCCATTGGTATAGATAGTGATATAGAGGTTGAATCTATTCCCTGATGATGTTTTTATTGTAGCATTATATGTTGTTGTTGTTGCCATTGTCATTAGCTATCCAGTCAATTCTGACTCCATTAGCAATCCCACATGACAGACGACATCTGCCTCATGGAGTTTTCTTGATTGTAATCCTTATGGAAGCAGATTGCTGCCAACCTTTTGCTTAGTAGCTGAGCACTTCACTGTTTGAGCACTGGGACTCCTTTTAGCATTATGTATAACAAGAAAACCAAATCCATTGCCACTGAGTCGATTCCAACTCATAGTAACCCTATAGGACACAGTAGAAGTACACCATAGGGTTTCCAAAGCTGTAATCTTTATGGGAGCAGACTGCTACATCTTTCTGCCACAGAGTGGCGGGTGGGCTCAAACCAATGGCTTAACTGCACCACCAAGGCTCTTAATAATAAGCATTATGTATAGAGGAATAAAAATAAAAATGATAGCAAATTTCTCTTCCGAAACAATCAAGCAAAAAGACAAAGCAACATCTGTAAATTACTGAAAGAAAAATCTGTGAACCTAGAATTTTGTACCCACTGAGAATGTCTTTCAAAAACAAAGGCAAAATAAAGATGTTTTCAGACATATAGAAGCTGAAAGAATTTATCACCAAATGTATGGGCTTTTAGGTATGGTATTTGTTTGGGCACAGTTGATTTGACCATTAATAGGCAGAACTCAGTTGGGCCAACGAGGATCTCCTAGGAATGGGGAACTTGGACCGAAACATTCAGTCTCTCTGGCTGAACCATTATATTAAAATGCGAACTTCTGACCTCATATGGGTGGTTATCATCCACTCTTCTTGAGGACTGAATAACAGGGAAGGTTGTGAGCAGAGAAGGAAGAATCAAGTCAATGGAATGAGGTATAGAGGTGAGAAATAGACAATTCCCTTGGTATCTGGTGGTCTTCTAGTTTCCAGTTCTAGTTCTTCTAAGACTAAGCTGCAGCCCTGCTTTTGTGTTCTGTGAGAAGCCATTCCATCCTTATAATAAGCTAGCACCAGATGCTTTTGGTTACTTGTCACCCAAAAAAGAAAAAAAAAAAAAAAGAAGGTTCACTTTCACATTTTCTTCCTTAGTTTACTTAAGTGTAAAAATCATGCTTTTGAGGAAGTCATATTTAGACACAGAATAGAAAAAATGGTTCCTTGGCAGGATTTAACCTTTTTAGGCCGATCGTCTTTAGATTGTTCACCATATTTTCTAGGTGAACTTTAAGGCCTTGAATTATTGTTCAGTTGAGTAAAAAGACTCTACAGCTTTCAAAGTTAGATCTATTTCTCACCATTTATGGTGTCCCCCCTAAACAAACAAACAAACAAACCTATTGCCATCGAGTTGATTCCGACTCATAGTGACCCTATAGGACAGAATAGAACTGTCCTATATGGTTTCCAATGAGCAGCTGGTGGATTCAAACTGCCTACCTTTTGGTTAGCAGCTGAGCTCTTAACCACTACCCCTCCAGGGCTCCCTAGAGTGTCTAGGCAGCTAGAAATTGTTGAAGAAAGGAAAAAAGTGGTGAGTGCCTCTCGCTTTTGGCTTTCTACATATTCAAGAATCCAGCAAAAATTAACCCATTGCCATCAAGTCAATTCCGATTCCTAGTGACCCTAGAGGACAGAGTAAAACTGTCCCATAGGGTTTCCAAGGCTGTAGTCTTTACAGAAGCAGATTGCTACATCTTTGTCCCTCATTTTTCCAGCATTCTCCACAAGATGCCCCTGTGTTCTGTTATTAGACAGAGTCTTTTATTTTTCCTTTCCATTAATCACTAATCTTTTATTTAATTACTTTTTTATTGTAAGTATATAAGTAATAAAACATTTGAATTGCTAATCTCTTACAAGCTTCTTTTCATCTTTTTTTATCACCAGTGTTTTGAGAACACTCTCAATGTGATAGACCCCTGCCTACGAGTCCTTCACACTAAATGATTGTTTTAAATAAGTTATGATTTCTATTTGTCAGTGTCTCTGATTTAGTACCCTTTTTTTTCCTTTTATTTAATTCAATAGGGTCATAAAGATGGCTTTTGACCAAATATTTCACTAAAAAATTTGCTTACTTTGCCTGGACTCTAGAAAATTCTCCTTAAATAGTTGCCTTTTGTTTTTTTTCACATCAACAATGTTCTTGTTTCTGATGATGTATGTTAGGACGTTTTTTTTCCTTTCTTTCTTCCTGGGTGAAGTGTCAGAATTTCAAAGTCTTTTATGAACGTTCTAGTGATCTAAATACTGTTAGCGGAGCTTTGACCTACTTAGAATGGTTCTTTGTGCTAGAGAGCATGTTTATCCCCAGGGTAACTCTGCTGCAGAAATGCCCTGTGTGAATGCATTGAAACTTGCCACTTGCCAAATCTTTCATTACACAAACACAAGGAAGCAGCAGGCAGCCAAAGAGAAGTAAGGAAGATTGCATTGTACTTGACTTCCTTGAATTACGAAGTTTTATTCATCTCAGTGTTTCCTACAGACTCTTGAACAATAATACTGTGAACTTAACAGCTACAGTTGCTTGCGTGTTTATTCATTCTCAGGGTCTGCTATGTCGAGAAACACCCTTATACATTTTGTTTAATAGGGCATTCAATTTAAAGAAACAATTTTTACTTTATACTTAGAGAACGTTTTTAGGCATATGACTCTAGTATGAAGTATAGCAGTATAGTCCTTTTAGATATTTAAATATAAACTGTCAGGATAATTGCACTTACAGTATAACAAAACCCAGTATACGTGTGGAAATATTTGCGTTTATTGACTCCATTTTTGAGATTGACAGCAGAATATCTTTGTCATTTGCTCTATTTCTTCAGGGTTGTTGGGTCACTTGCCATACACTTTTTCCCCTAAACATTTCAGTATTTTAATGTATTTACCAAGAATTTGGAAACCCTGGTGGTATAGTGGTTAAGTGCTATGGCTGCTAACCAAGACATTGGCAGTTCAAATCCACCAGGCGCTCGTTGGAAATGCTTATGGGGCACTTCTACTCTGTCCTATAGGGTTGCTGTGAGTCAGAATTGACTCGACAGCAGTGAGTTTGGTTTTCCACGTTACAGATAGTTTGAAAGAAAGAGTCACTTAGAATAATAAATAAGCAGGACAGGCTGGCTGTTTTTTTTTTTAATCAAGATTTGACTTTTAAGCATGTAGGTTTTGTTGTAAATATAAACCCGTTGCCGTCGAGTGGATTCTGACTCATAGCGACCCGATAGGATAGAGTAGAACTGCCCCATAGGGTGTCCAAGGAGCAGCTGGTGGATTCGAACTCTCAAGCTTTTGGTTAGCAGCCGAACTCTTAACCACTGTGTACCACTAGGGCTCATGTTGTAATATAGGTGTTTTTATATACCATTGGCCTCTAGGGGGCAGCATGATCTAGCGTAAAATCGCTCGATCCTGAATAAGGACGTTTAGTTGGTTTTAAGAACTTCCCTGTAGGAGAATATTTGCCCTCTGAATCATAAAGTGACACTGAAAATGAGTAAAATAACAGCTGATATTCACTGAGTTCTAGAGAAGGAGATTTTGTAATCATGTTATTTTCTTTGTGAGTACTTCAAAAAGAGAAGGAATTATTGCCATAGAAGTAGTCTGATAATTGAGAAAGTTAAAGGAATTAATAATTTAAGTGGATGGTCTCTTTTTACAGTTTGCTGACCACCACGTTCCGTCTGGCTATCTCAGGTGTTGTGCAAATGCTTCGTTGAATTAATAAGGAACAGTGTATACCAGTACAGCGTTTAGGATGTCTTCAGTGAACCCAGCCAGCCAGGATTGTGTTGGGCGGGTGTAGGTGTCAGTGTACATGTGTGCTGGGCTATTTTATTAAATGTTATGTTACTATCATTAACCATCAGTTCGAGGCTGTCTTATTTCCGGCTGATGTTTTTGCAAAAATACTGTTAAGTGTTCATTTAAATGTACTTTGAATAAAATCATTACCAAATTATTTTCCTATTTCCTACAGCTTATTGTTTAAAACTGTCTAAATTTGGTTGAAATTCGGGAGATACATTATGCCAATTTTTTCATTATAACTGGATATTTTTGTTATGTGATCAAAACGTAGCCATGGCGTATGAATGTTGCTGTAACTTGTACCTTCAGGAGAACGGGCGTTGTGAATGTATTTTAAGGGGAAAGAAGGGACAATGAGTGAGCAGCTATCTTCTAGTCTATTTTCCTTCCTTTTCCTGTTTTCATGGCACCTGAATAATTGCGATTAGTGACATGCATTAAAGGATTACGGTAAAAGGATATGCCCCTTGGTTTTCCTGGAATTGGCAGTTTTAGGAGAATTTATTCTGCTCAAAACGGAAAGGTAAGTGTGGAAGGCAAAGGAACTGGTGGGAGGGTGTATTAACAACCTTGTTAATGATATTATACTATTAATTTAATTTTGGGTCTGTTTCAACCAAAACCTCATAAAGTTCAGGTTATGTCCTTGTCCCTTTAGATGTCCTTAATCCATGAAGAGTTGACCATAGTAATCAAAAGCTGTGTGGAAAGAATTGATAAATGTTCAGAAAAAAAATTAGAGCTGCTATATATCCTAAAGAAGTCCAGTGATCCTTTTCTATGCAGAGATGTAGTCCTTTAAAATGGAAGTCTCTGTGAATAAATAATCTGCCCTTTTCTCCTTTGAGTGGCCTGAGACTTCCGCCTCCCCTTTTGCATTTGAGACACAAAGGTCCTTAGTGGGCTAATGAGCTGAGCTTCTTTTGGTTTTTCTAAATACTTGTTTGAATGTGTATTGTTTCTGCATCAACAAGGGTGATATTTGGGACAAAATGGAAATGGGAGATCAGGAACTGGTATAACCTATTTTGAGCTGTGTAATGAGCAGAAAGGTACTGGATAAAGGAATTAAAGTATTTGGAAACTTGTAGATTTTCAAAAAGCAAAACAAAGTTTGTAACATCTATTTTTCATGTATTTCTACATTATGGCATTAGAGAGTTACTAATCGGTAAAGATATAATTTCTACTAAGAGAAACAGTGTAAAGTATTCTAACATTTAACAAAGTATTCTACATTTAACATATAATTGTTTATATTCTTTAAACTAAAAATAGTAACTATAGATGCCATGTTCTTTTTAAGACAGGGAACTATGTAATAACTAGATCCTTTTTCTTACTAACAATCGCTCTCATTTTGGAACCAGTCTATCTAATACATGTCACAAATATACATCACACATACACTGTAGTGGGTGTAGACTGTGGAGGGAAATTTTTTTTAATTGCTAGAGTCATTTGGAAGAAAAGATGGTCTGTGCTTTGATATCAGTAGTAACCAGTTACCCCTCAAATAAGCAGATGGTCTATGGTTTGTTGAATTAATAAGAAATAATAATGTATACTGATATAGCTTCTAGGATGTCTTCAGTGAATCCAGGCCTTCAAGACTGCGTTGTGTGGACACTTGTTATGTGCCAATGTACATGTGTGCTGGGCTATTTTATTAGTTTTTATTTAAATGGTCAGGTTATCAGACTATTATTGAAAAATATTACGTTGTTATTTATGCCTAAATAGCATGTAGCAAATACAAATAGAATGCAAATTGCAAAGGAAACCAGACAGAATTCTAGGGCTGAGAAGGACCCTCGAGGGTGTCTAATCCTTGGCCCTCCAGCTCTGCTACAGAACCAAATCTGCTACTGAAATTAAAATAATTAAATAATTTATAATAGAATTAAAGAATGACAAGAGTTTTTCCTTTATGTTTGTCGTTGTTAGGTGCCGTCGAGTCGGTTCCGACTCATAGCAACCCTGTGCACAACAGAATGAAACACTGCCCGGTACTGAGCCATCCTTACAATCGTTGTTATGCTTGAGCTTATTGTTGCAGCCACTGTGTCAATCCACCTCGCTGAGGGTGTTCCTCTTTTCCGCTGACCCTGTACTCTGCCAAGCATGGTGTCCTTCTCCAGGGACTGATCCCTCCTTGCAACATGTCCAAAGTATGTAAGATGCAGTCTCGCCATCCTTGCTTCTAAAGAGCATTCTGGCTGTACTTCTTCTAAAACAGATTTTTTCATTCTTTTGGCAGTCCATGGTATATTCAATATTCCTCGCCAGCACCACAATTCAAAGGTGTCAATTCTTCTTCGGTCTTCCTTATTCATTGTCCAGCTTTCACGTGCATATGATGTGATTGAAAATACCATGGCTTGGGTCAGGCGCACCTTAGTATTCAAGGTGACAACTTTGCTCTTCAACACTTTAAAGAGGTCCTTTGCAGCAGATTTGCCCAACACAATGAGCCTTTTGATTTATTGACTGCTGTGTCCATTGGTATTGATTGTGGATCCAAGTAAAATGAAATCCTTGACAACTTCAGTCTTTTCTCCATTTATCATGATGTTGCTCATTGGTCCAGTTGTGAGGATTTTTGTTTTCTTTATGTTGAGGTGTAATCCATACTGAAGACTCTGGTCTTTGATCTTCATTAGTAAGTGCTTCAAGTCCTCTTCACTTTCAGCAAGCAAGGTTGTGTCATCTGCATAATGCAGGTTGTTAACTGATGCCCTGTTCTTCATATAGTCCAGCTTCTTGGATTATTTGCTCAGCATACAGATTGAATAGATATGGTGAAAGAATATAACCCTGACACACACCTTTCCTGACTTTAAACCAATCAGTATCCCCTTGTTCTGTCTGAACAACTGCCTCTTGATCTATGTAAAGGTTCCTCATGAGCACAATTAAGTGTTCTGGAATTTCCATTCTTTGCAACGTTAGCCATAATTTGTTACGACCCAGACAGTCAAATGCCTTTGCATAGTCAATAAAGCACAGGTAAACATCCTTCTGGTATTCTCTGCTTTCAGCCAGGATCCATCTGACATCAGCAATGATATCCCTGGTTCCACGTCCTCTTCTGAAACAGACCTGAATTTCTGGCAGTTCCCTGTCAGTATACTGCTGCAGCCATTTTTGAATGATCTTCAGCAAAAGTTTGCTTGCGTGTGATATTAATGATATTGTTCTATAATTTCCACATTAAGTTGGATCACCTTTCTTGGGAATAGGCATAAATATGGATCTCTTCCAGTCAGTTGGCCAGGAAGCTGTCTTCCATATTTCTTGGCATAGACGAGTGAGCACCTCTAGCACTGCATCTGTTTGTTGAAACAGCTCAATTGATATTCCATCAATTCCTGGAGCCTTATTTTTTTAACCAATGCCTTCAGAGCAGCTTGGACTTCTTCCTTTCGTACCATCGGTCCCTGATCACCTTGTGAAATGGTTGAACATAGACTAATTCTTTTTGGTATAATGACTCTGTGTATTCCTTCCATCTTCTTTCTTTTTATGATTTTTATTGTGCTTTAAGTGAAAGTTTACAAATCAAGTCAGTCTCTCACACAAAAACCCATATACACCTTGCTACACACTCTCAGTTACTCTCCCCCAATGAGACAGCCTGCTCTCTCCCTCCACTATCTCTTTTAGTGTCCATTTCACCAGCTTCTAACCCCCTCCACCCTCTCATCTCCCCTCCAGGCAGGAGATGCCAACATAGTCTCAAGTGTTCACCTGATCCAAGAAGCTCACTCCTCACCAGCATCCCTCTCCAACCCATTGTCCAGTCCAATCCATGTTTGAAGAGTTGGCTTCAGGAATGGTTCCTGTCCTGCGCCAACAGAAGGTCTGGGGGCCATGACCACCGGGGTCCTTCTTGTCTCAGTCAATTAAGCTTGGTCTTATGAGAATTTGGTGTCTGCATCCCACTGCTCTCCTGCTCCCTCAGGGATTCTCTGTTGTGTTCCCTGTCAGGGCAATCATCAGTTGTAGCCGGGCACCATCTAGTTCTTCTGGCCTCATTCCATCTTCTTTTGATGCTTCCTGTGTCGTTTAATATTTTCCCCGTAGAATCCTTCAGTATTGCAACTCAAGGCTTGAATTTTTTTCTTCAGTTCTTTCAGCTTGAGAAACACCAAGCGTGTTCTTCCCTTTTGGTTTTCCATCTCAGGCTCTTTGCGCATGTGATTATAATACTTTGTCTTCTCGAGACGCCTTTTGAAATCTTCTGCTCAGTTCTTTTACTTCATCAAGTCTTCCTTTTGCTTTAGCTGCTTGACGTTCGACAGCAAGTTTCAGAGTCTCCTCTGATATCCATCCTGGCCTTTTCTTTCTTTCCTATCTTTTCAATGACCTCTTGCTTTCTTCATGAATGATGTCCTTGATGTCATGCCACAGCTCGTCTGATCTTTGGTCACTAGTGTTCAGTGCGTCAAATCTGTTCTTCAGATGGTCTCTAAATTCAGGTGGGATGTACTCAAGGTCATATTTTGGCTCTCGTGGACTTTCTCTGATTCTGATGGTCTGTTCCACAGTTGGCCTCCTGGCCTTGTTCTGACTGATGATATTGAATTTTCCCATCATCTCTTTCCACAGGTGTTGTCAATTTGATTTCTTTGTGTTCCATCTGGTGAGGCCCATGTGTATAGTCGCCATTTATGTTGGTGAAAGAAGGTATTTGCAATGAAGAAGTCGTTGGTCTTGCAAAATTCTATCATTTGATCTCTGGCATTGTTTTTGTCCCCAAGGCCATATTTTCCAACTACTGATCCTCCTTCATTTCCAACTTTTGCATTCCAATCACCAGTAATTATCAATGCATCTTGATTGCATGTTCGATCAATTTCAGACTGCAGCAGCTGATAAAAATCCTCTATTTCTTCATCTTTGGCCCTAGTGGTTGGTGCGTGAATTTAAATAATAGTCGTATTAACTGGTCTTCCTTGTAAGCGTATGGATATTATCCTATCACTGATAGTGTTGTACTTCAGGATTGATCTTGAAACGTTCTTTTTGACGACGAATGCAACAGCGTTCGTCTTCAAGTTGTCATTCCCAGCATAGTAGACTATATGATTGTCTGATTCAAAATGGCCAATACCAGTCCATTTCAGCTCACTAATGCCTAGGATATCGATGTTTATGCATTCCATTTTTGACGATTTCCAATTTTTCTAGATTCATACTTTGTACACTCCAGGTTCCGATTATTAATGGATGTTTGTAGCTGTTTCTTCTCATTTTGAGTTGTGCCACATCAGCAAATTAAGGTCCTGAAAGCTTTACTCCATCCACATCATTAAGGTAGACTCTACTTTGAGGAGGTAGCTCTTCTCCAGTCATCTTTTGAGTGCCTTCCAACCTGGGGGGCTCATCTTCCAGCACTATATCAGACAATGTTCTGCTGCTATTCTTAAGGTTTTCACTGGCTAATGCTTTTCAGAAGTAGACTGCCAGGTCCTTCTTCCTAGTCTGTCTTAGTCTGGAAGCTCAGGTGAAACCTGTCCTCCATGGGTGACTGTGGTGGTATCTGAATACCAGTGGCATAGCTTCCAGCATCACAGCAACACACAAGCCCCCACAGTAGGACAAACTGACAGACACGTGGGGGTTCCTTTATGTTACTTAAACGATAAGTAAAATTTCCTCATTTAAAAAAGTTTTACTTAATTTTTTTTTTTTTTTTAAGCACTTTTCACTACTTGTCTACTTGGGAGTGTAGCTGAATTAAAAGTGAAATAATAGGCACAAGTGAATCCAGATTAACAGAAAAACTCAAACAGCTCCTTGCTTCTTTGTGGCTGTGATTTTTATCTCCAATATGCATAGTATAACCTTTGGTGATGCTAGGCGCTATCAAGTAGGCTTCTGACTCACCCAGGCCCCGTGCACATGGGAACGAAATGCTCCCCGATCCTGCACCATTCTCATAACCAATTGAAGATTATACTGTTGTGATCCATAGGGTTTTCACTGGCTGATTTTAAGAAGTAGAATGCCATACCTTTCCGCTTAGTCTGGAAGCTCTGCTGAAACCTGTTCAGCAAATAAGGTGGTATCTTCCACTAATAAGATTCCCTTGTGTGTGATAGACCTAAACTTAGTTGATAAATCAGTATTTCACTGTGTCCCACTACAAACATGTTCTGTAAAGGGACTCATGAATTTCAAGCGCTTTATCATCTAAACAATTATTAGAACTGGTGATTCAGTCCAGTATTTTCACTTTATCTGTGAGGCCCAGAGAGATTTAATGACATCCTTAAGGTCACAAAGCATAGTAATGGTGGGGTCAGGACTCTATTATATGGCTTCTAACTTTAAAAACAAGGATGGTGAAACTGCATCTTACAAACTGAACAAGTCGTCAGGAGGGATCAGTCCCTGGAGAAGGACATCATTCTTGGTAAAGTACAGGGTCAGTGGAAAAGAGGAAGACCGTAAATGAGATGGATTGACACAATGGCTGCAGCAGGGTCAAGCATAACAGTGATTGTAAGGGTGGCACAGGACCAGGCAGTGTTTCGCTCTGTGGTACATAGGGTCGCTGTGAGTCAGAACTGACTCGATGGCATCTAACAACAACAACTTTATTGTTCTAGATTCGATAGCAAAAATTTATAGGTATAACTGAATTTAGAAGGAGCTTTTTTGTTTGGGAAGCAGTCACTTATTCTTTATCGAACTTGATCTTTATACTCTGGTCAGTGATACAATCCTTATTTTAATGGTTGAAGAAACCGAGGCTCACATAGGTTAAGTAATTAAAGCTTTCCTACTAGTAAAAAAAGAAGCCAGGCCCTGAGTTGGATTATTGGCTAGTTCTGCAGCCTCAGCAGCGTCTCTGTGTGCTTGCGCTCCCTGAGTGACTGGTGCAGGAAGCCGGCAGCGAAGTTCTTCAGGGCCACGTTGTCGTGGTTGAAGTGATAGGCTGTGGAAAGATCCACGTGAAATTCCATCCTTCAATTCCACCATCTTAGAATTCATCCTTCCCAACTGCACAGAAGGGAAGGAGGAAACATGAAGGATCTCCTCCCAGCTCTTAACTGCCTTAAACCAGAAGTCGTACACTTCTGCCCAACCCAACTTCAAGGGAAGCCTGGAAATACAGGGGAAAACATGTAATATTCAGTGAGCAATCTAATCTCCGTCATGCATGTTTTATCCATTTCCCCTAGCTGTTAGAAAAGTTATTTAAAACTTACATTTTTTACCACCATTATTTACTTACTTATTACAGGGTGCTTATAGTGAGGCTTCTTTTGAAAAAAAAAAAAATTTGTGTGTGTGTGTGTGTGTAAGCATACTGTCTTAGCTTCCTGGTGCAGCTGTAACACAGATACCACAAGTGGGTGGCTTTAAAGAGCAGAATATTTATTTTCTCATGGTTCTGGACACTGAAAGCCCAATCAGGGTCATAGATATGTTGATTCCTTCAGGATTGTTCCTTTGTTCCTGGGCAAACCTCACTCACTTGGCATCTGTCTTCCCTAGTATGTGCTTGCTTCTGTGTCTAATCTGCCCTTTTTATAATTCAGATGAGATTAGTTTAGGATACACCCTACACTGATGTGGCCTCATTAACATAACATAGAAAACTCTATTCCCAAAAGGGATTACATCCACAGGTACAGAGATTAAGATTCTAACACGTTTTTCCAGGGGACACAATTCAATCCATAACAGATGTGGGGAAGGTGGCATAGTGGACTTCCAAGAGGATGGGCAGTTTTTTCTTCCCTCCACTTAAAAGTTTTGCTCTTCAAACGCTCTCTCTCTGAATCCAGTCACCATGCTGTGAGAAGCTCAAAGCACATGAAGTGGTGACGTAGAGGAGAACCAAGGCTGAACTCCAAGACAACAACCAACATCAACGGCCACCCAAGACCAGTAAGACATTTTGGATATTCTAGACAACCACAGCTCCAGTTGCTGTCAGAAAAAGCAGAATGATCACCAGGCTGAACCCAGTCAATCCACAGAATTATGAAAAAATAATAAGATGGTTGTTGCTTTAAAAAAAAAAAATCAAAAAACGTGTGCTCAGCTGCTAATCGAAATGTTGGTGGTTCTAGGCTGCCTTGTAAAGATGACAGCCTAGAAAACCTTATGGGGGCAGTTCTTCTCTGTCACACGGCGCCACTTTGAGTCAGAATCAACTTAACAACACCCAATAACAAAAACAACAATACTTATAATAACTCTCAGTCACACCATGACACTAAAACAATGACTAACTGGATAGGATAAGGTGACAATAAATAAGTAAATGTAAAATAAAATCAGAATTACCATGAAGATTATTTGAAACTTGAATTTACTGTTTGTTGTTAAGTACGAACCTTACTTCTTACACTGTTGTTGAATGTGAGCCTTAAGTTTCATACTTTGGAATGTTAACTAATATTATGAAGTCAGTATTTAAAACTGCTTTTCGTTTGCTTTGTATCATTTTATTAAAAAGTCTGTTTTTGTGTATTTTGTAAAGCATTCAATATATTAGTACATGTTGAGAATTTATAAATGTACATATCCTGGGGGTGCAGAGTCAAAAAATTTTAATAGGTTGCATGATGAAAAAGATTTTGAGACAACTGGTTTTTTTTTTTTATTTATTTTATTTTATTTTTTAATTTAATTTTTATTAAGCTTCAAGTGAACATTTACCATTCCAATCAGTCTGTCACATGTAGGTTTACATACATCTTACTCCCTTCTCCCACTTGCTCTCCCCCTATTGAGTCAGCCCTTACAGTCTCTCGTTTCGTGCCAATTTTGCCATCTTCCCTCTCTCTCTATCTTCCCATCCCCCCTCCAGTCAAGAGTTGCCAACACACTCTCCAGTGTCCACCTGATTTAATTAGCTCACTCTTCATCAGCATCTCCCCCCCCCGCTGACCAGTCCTTTTCATGCCTGATGATTTGTCTTCGGGGATGGTTCCTGTCCTGTGCCATCAGAAGTTCTGGGGAGCATTGTCTCTGGGATTCCTCTAGTCACAATCATACCATTAGGTGTGGTCTTTTAATGAGAATTTGGGGTCTGCATCCCATTGGTCTCCTGCTCCCTCAGGAGTTGTCTGTTGTGTTCCCTGACAGGGCAGACATCGGTTGTGGCCAGGCACCAACTAGTTCTTCTGGTCTCAGGATAATGTAGGTCTCTGGTTCAAGTGGCCCTTTCTGTCTCTTGGGTTCTTAATTGTCGTGTGACTTTGGTGTTCTTCCTTTGCCTTTGCTCCCGGTGGGTTGAGACCAATTAATGTATTTTAGATGGCTGCTTGTTGGCATTTAGGACCCCAGGTGCCACAATTCAAAGTGGGATGCAGAGTGTTTTCATAATAGAATTGTTTTGCCCATTGACTTAGAAGTCCCCGCAAACCAAGTTCCCCAGACCCGAGACAACTGGTTTTGAGATGCTGAAAAATGAAGGCAAAGAGAAGCTGTAAGAAGGTAGATGTCCCAGGATTTGGTGATTAATAGGAGTTGAATATTGAAATCTGAGAAGTTATTAACTTTAGTGATAGAAGAATCACCAGGAGTACTAGTTTATATAAAAAAAAAAAAACCTGCCCCTTCCCCCAGATCATTCAAAGGTATATTGCCATTGAAAAATGCTGCTTCAAGGTTTCTAGGTTATTGAAAAGGATGGGGTTGGTCATTTGAAAATTTATTTAGATTGTACCACGGGCTATGTTATGTGATACAATGTTAACAATAATCCTGTGGAAAAAAAAACTGCCATTTTATAGACGGCAAAATTGAGATTCAAAGAAGCTAAATAGCTTGTCTAAGATTACAGTTACTGAGTTGCAGATTGAGTATTTCGTTTTAGGTCTCTTTTAAACTCTTGTTCTTTCTATGTATTGTTTCTGTTGAGTAACTGGATATTTGAAAATTCCATTAGCTGGAATATAGAATACAACTACCTTATTTTTCTAAGGAGATCACTAAAAAAAAAAAACAGAAAAAAACTTGTTGTTGGGTCGATTGCGACTCCTAGCCGACCTTATAGGACGGAGCAGAACTGTTCCATAGGGTTTCCAAGGAGTGGCTAGTGGATAGGAACTGCTTACCTTTGGTTGTTTTTTTTTTTTTTTACCTTTGGTTAGCAGTCATAGCACACTGTAGTTCTTAACCACTGCATCTCCAGGGCCCCAAGTAGATCACTAGTTGAAGTTGAGACGTCTAATCTGTACAAGATGTGTGTTATCTGTTCTTGGCGTCCGTAACTTATTCATCATGTTCAAAGTTAATATTGATTCTTCTAAGTTTGTGTTTGATAATAGAATATTCAATTGGGGAAAAATATTTTTCTCTTGGGAAATTATTATAGTTTGGATCAGAAGCATATGGAAAAAATATTTTACTACTCAAGCAATTAAAGCTGGTGTAGATACCAAACGTATTGATAGTTTTTTTGGCTTTTCAGATGACGGCTTTCATAGCTCCCAGGCTAGTAACAAAAGCTTTCAAGTAATTTCTTCCGGCTTTATAAGCTCACAAGAGGAAGAAAAATGCCACAAGGCTTAAGAGGCTTTTATCTGATAAGTTAGTAGTAATATTTCCATTTATTCGTCTGTTTCTCTACCTCTTTTGATCTCTTTCTTCCAAGTGATTTATTTATCTGCTGTGAAATGTGCACAACTAGCAGAAGTTAAATTTGAAGCCACATATTTCCACAGAGCACTGAGAGATGGTATAAAGCAACAGAAACTTTCGGAGGGAATTTGAAGAATGTTGGACGTTTTTTAAGTGAAAGTATCTGCTGTGCTCTCTTGTTCTCAGAGTTTATATTCTTTGCCCTGTAACTATTTTCGTTTCTTTTCATCTTTTTATAGGTTTTAACTGTGACCTTTTTAGTTAGGGAGTTGGTTTAGTTTCTGTATAATAATATCAGGTGCATTTCTGTGACAGAAAAATTGGTAGAAAAATTACTTTTCCGTTCTCGATGTGGCAGCCTTAAATGCCTGTGCAATTTATCTCACGTTTTGCCTTTTCTGGTGAGTGTCAAATACATGGTTTTGCAAAAATTTTTAAGCCAGTGTCTAGCACACAGTTAAGTGCTCAATAATGAATTGGTATTATTTCATTATCTTCTCATGTATTTGCCTCTCTCCCTTTTCTGTTTCAAGGCAATTAACTTTGACTATTCATTTATATTGTACAGTCTCTCCAGGGTTTGTGTACCTTTCAAACCAATGTTATTGAGACCTGCTGCCTATTTCTTTTTCATCCATGAGGAGGCTACTATATGATTTTATTTAAAACTAAACTATTGCCTAAATAGGTATCCAGTTTTTTTGTTTGTTTGTTTATTTTTTTTAGTAGACAAAAGACTGGAGGCAGTTTATGAGTGAAAATGCTTGGGGACCCTAGCAAAACAAAAACTTAAATGAAAAACAATTATTGCAAGAAAGTAGAAGCAAGATGACATAAGGGAGGAAATGCAACCAACACTTACAGCTTGCCAGGCATAATGCGTGGCAATTTAGTAAACATTGTTGGAGCCTTGGTGGCGCAGTGGTTAAGAGCTATGGCAACTAACCAAAAGGATGGCAGCTCGAATCCACCCGCTGCTCATTGGAAACCTTATGGAGCAGTTCTACTTTGCACTGTAGTGTCGCTATGAGTCTGAATTGACTTGACAGCAACGGTTTTGTTCCTTGTTTTTTTTAATAGAAAGTATTATCCCCATTTTACTTAAGAGAAAACTAGCGCTCTGGAGTTTAAGTAACAGGCTGTCCGAGGTCAGTACCACTGTTTTTGTTAGGTGCTGTCGAGTTGATTCTGACTCATTGACCTCACGTGACAGAGTGGAACTGCTCCATAGGGTTTTTTTGGCTGCAATCTTTATGGAAGCAAATTTCCAGGTCTTTTCTCTTGTGGAGTTGCTGGGTAGGTTTGAACTGCCAACTTTTTGATTAGCGGTCAAGGGCTTAACCTTTTGCACTGCCGGGGCTTCTTTGAATACCACTAGTAACTGCAAAGGAAACCCTGGTGGTGTAGTGGTTAAGTGCTGTGGCTGCTAACCAAAAAGGTCAGCAGTTCAAATCTCCAGGCGCTCCTTGGAAACTCTATGGGGCAGTTCTACTCTGTCCTATCGGGTCGCTACGAGTCAGAATCGACTCGATGGCAGTGGGTTTTTTAGTAACTGCAAAAGTGAGGATTCCGTACCATGGTTTTTGACTCCAGAACTGTTGCTCTAATTTTTCTTGAAAGAGATGAGCTATGTATAGAAGCCCAGCTCAGCATCTGTCACATAGTAGGTGTTTCGTGAGTGTAGTCTTCTTTCTCCCTCCCTCCCTCCATCTCTGAACCATTCTGCCTGTCCATGAAATATTAAAAAAAAAAAGAAAGAAAAAAGACACGAAGAGAATCAGCATCAGTGTTCCCCTCATGGGAGAAGAGGCAATTTGCGGAAATGAAATGTGTTATGTAACTCTGCGTCTTTGTTCTTTTTTGGCTAACTGTGTGGGGACCTCGCACAGAGAGCCTTTCTATTTTGGATGTAGGCAGGAGCTAGTTCAGAGCTATGGAAAGCCAGAGAGAAAATCTGACTCTTAATGACAGGAGTTGTTAAATGTTTGCTTAAGGGGATTAAAAAAAAATAATAATAAGCATTTCTAGAGCTTAGCTTTGCATAAGGCCAGGAAGCTGCTGACCCCAAGAAAGTAGTAAGGGGAGTTTTGGCAAGTTTTGGAAAATAAACTCAGAGGTATATGAAACAGTGATGAGTTTAATCAGGGCCCACAAGTGTGACTAAGCTTCCTGGCATTGCATACCTCGATAGGGTGCCCTTTACATATCCTAGGATGTGAGGATCTCCCCCCATGCCACCTCACCTCCAAGTTATGCAGCACGGTGGCTTTGAGTCTAATAGATTTATAACCCACTAAAAAACCCACTGCCGTCGAGTAGATTCCGACTCATAGCGACCCTATAGGATAGAGAAGAACTGCCTGATAGAGTTTCCAAGGAGTGCTCGGCGGATTCGAACGACCAACCTCTTGGTTAGCAGCCGTAGCACTTAACCACTATGACACCAGGGTTTCCAATAGATTGATAAGGTCTTGGAAAAAAAAAAAAATGGAACCTGTTGCCATCGTCGTTTCTGATTCATGGCAATCCTGCGTGTTAGAGTAGAACCAAGCTCCACAGGATTTTCTTGGCGCAGTCTTTATGAAAGCAGATCGTCAGGCCTGGATGGGTTCAAACCATCAACCTTTCAGTTTGCAGCCGAGTGTAAACCATTTATGCCACCCAGGGACCTGGTAAGGTCTAAGGAGCGATGATTTTTCACTTGTTTGGGTGTTAAAAAAAAAAAAGTTGCCAATGGGTCGATGCTAACTCATGGCAACTCCGTGTGTGTCATAGTAGAACTGTACTCCATAGAGTTTCAATGGCTGATTTTTCCAAAGTAGATGGCCAGGCCTTTCTTCCAGGGTGCCTCTGGGTGGACTTGACTTGCCAACCTTTTGTTTAGCAGCCAAGCACATTACCCATTTATACTACCCAGTGACTTTAAATCTCTTCAGAAGCCCACTCATGTTATATTTTACAGCTCTAAAAAAATGTTTGCAAATATAGTGGCTCCTCAATTATGATTCCTCTGGAAATGAAGTCTCTCTTTCAATAAAGACAGCTTTGGGAGGTGGGAGTATCTACAGGATGGAAGCAAAGGAGAGAGTCCCAGTCTCTTGGTTCTTGCCCAGGGGTTGAAGAAGGAACTTTGTTTGCTCAGGGAATGCCATACTTTTATGCCTCTTGAACTCAGGAGGCAAACATTTGATCCACAATTATGTGAATCCTGCTGTCACTAGGTGGCAGGATAGAGACAAGAACCTGTCTAGGCTAACCTGTGAGATTAGGGAGCCTGGTCAACTATACCTGCAAGGCTGGGAGACAAGGAGTGGCCAGCCAGGGTGCCACAGGGAAAGAGTTTGTGTCCTTGAGTTTATTTCTGGGCCACTTATTTGGATCCTACCCTTGGGAAAGTTTCTGCTGATGAAACTTACTACTTAGAGTGTCATTTTAAAAGCATCAATTATAAAATATTAGCTGCAAAGCTTTGCCACCAGGGAGGTAAGATGCTATTATGTACCTGTTTTATAGATGTAAAACAAGAATGTTACAGGTAGTTACTGGAAGGGCTTGTTTTTTGAGTTCTAGTTCTGTGGTAGTTAAGCGGGTGTTTTAAATAACAGCTATATATGAAAAAATTAGAAGCTGAAAGATGCTGTAGAGTCCACCGCTGGTTATCCATAATCTTGACTGTAGAACTCATACAGACCAAACCAGACACTGCTTAATGACCAAACTTAAAAAACCAGTCCTGTGCCTAGAAGAACAAAATGACCTTCATTTGGCCATCACTTAAAATGTGAACTATAAAGTCATAGCAGTTACCATATTATGATACTTACAGGATTGTGAGGATTAAAGGAGGAAAGCCTATATGTGTGCCTGGCATGTAATCTAGCATCATACCTAGAGTTAGTAAAATGTTTTTCCCTCTGCACCTGCCCTCCCCATATCATTATTTTTATATCTATTGTCTCCTGCCTTGGAAATGCACCAGTTTTCTAGACTCATTAGTGATCAATTGGAAGCAGAGTGCTAAAGTGGGGGAGGGGGGGACTTGCTTCTCAACAGTCCAGCCTTTTAAACTGCCTTCTTTTTCTCTGTCAGAGCAATGGATTTTTTTAATGTAGTATTTCCATGGAAACTGAATATGTAATGCTTTTCTTCTTCTTTTCAGAATGAGAGCAGTCAGTAAGTATGCCTTAGAACAGTGGCTTTCAAACTGGTTTGACCGCAGCTCAGTATAGTGTTGTGTGTGTGTGTGTCTGAAATAAAACCCTTGCTCTGTGCTTAAACACCCTGATATTTTCTATCTTCATCTGGTCATGACCCACTAATATGATGAGACCACAGTCTGAAAAGCCTCCTGCCTTAGAGACAAAGATAGTGACTTTTTTTGGTTTGTAAGTTTGTATTTCCGTCTTATAACCAGAGATCTTTCCTGGCCAACATCCAGGTCTAAATTCAAAATCAGAAGATTATACTTTGTTATGGTGTGACGGATCAATTTTATAGGACCTTTCTTGCCACAGTTTTGCAACTTCCACCAAATAACTGGGTGGGATTATGCAAATGAGTGCTTGTGGCCCACCAAGGAGATTGCATAGCTTGCTAATAATGCGAATAAGGTGCATGGCACCCTTGTGGGAGTGGGAATATGCAAATAAGGTATATGGAATACTAATGAGGGGATTGGTCAGTTTTGCCATCTTGTCAGGCTTAAAATGAGCCATCTCAGAGGTGGATAGGGGAACCTCACCACCAAGAGAGTGTCGTGGGAGGGATGGCTGGTGTTAGAATTGGTAAAAAGTTTGGAGAAAGGAGATATGTCTGGCTCTGCCTCATAGGAGTCATCCTTGGTCTGTTGCTGTTGATAATGACTCTCTTTCCTTCCCCTTGTGAAGTCAGCCAAGTAGATCTGGTAGCCCCACCACGCCATTTTTACAGTTGGCGTCAGAAGTGGGATTCGTTGCAGTGGCTCGAGACTTACGGAAGCATGAAGATTTGTAAAAGAAAGGGGTGTGGGAAGTGCAACTTTTGATTCTTAGGTGCTTACTTTGGTTGTCGTTATCTGTAATGGCTAAAAGGAAAGTAAGAGGTGTAATGCTGTAGCTGAGGGGAGAAAAGCCACATCTGAAGTGGCTAGGGGCAAAAGCCAGGCCACTTAACAAAATGGTTGATAGGGGGCCAGAGTCTTCTGGTTCCACCCAGCCAGAGGCCCAAGACCATACACATATGAATGGGAAGATAGTCAAGGTATGGAGAAGAGAAAATGAAACTGGAAATTTTTATAAGGGTTATGGGTTTATTTGATGTACTGTGGATATTGAGGAGGCCTGGTGGTGCAGTGGTTAAGAGCTACAGCTGCTAAGCGAAAGTTGGAATCCACCAACCATTCCTTGGAAACCCTGTGGGACAGGTTCTGCCCTGCCCTATAGGGTCACTATGAGTTGGAATTGACTCAACGGCAATGGGTCTGTTTGATTTTTATGAATATTCAATGTTTCTCCTAACTAGTGTTTTAAAACATACCTTAAAATGTATAATGGCAGTGAATATTGGGTATTATAGATAACAGAGAGTGTAACTCCACCTTCAGCCAATACTTGATTGGATATGCTAAAAGGGGAACTAGAATTTGCCTGAAGGAAACACAGGCTGTTTGTTTCAATCCTGTAGCCCTGTGTATAGAAAGAGTATTGGAGGCTTAGGTAAAAAACCTGAGTCCCACCCAGAATCTTTCCAGTCAGGAAATTTGCATTTGAAAAGACATGCAGCTGCACCCAGAACTGCTGGGAGAGAAGTAATTTGCATATGAAGGAAAGACCTGCAGAAAAAAAAAATGGCTTTTTTTTTTTTTTTTGAACTGCAAACAGGTGGTTTCCTGTTGGGTGCATCAAGGCAGGAAAAGTCTGTACCCGTCAGGAAAGAACCCCCTTTCAGGACTGAAATTTAAAGGGAGCTGGCAAGTAGAGGTGACTACCTGGGGCCACAAGGTGAATGGGGGGGTGGTGCAGCAATGAAGAGATGGCCTGAGTTTGGACATGTTCTGTTGAAATCTGTTGGCCTAGCCCACGTGGCCAGGGATGAGAGAGAGAAGGGACCAGCTGGTCTGAAGTGAAGGGAGGTCTGTGTGGACTCTTGAGCCTATGTCTGACGTCCTTTGACCTAGCTTAGAAGGCTGGGGATGAGAAGACCTGGCCTTGGGTAAAAGGGGAAGAGAAAAAGAGATGTTTGACACCATGACCTGGTGTGGATTACTGCATTTTGATTGTGTGCACTGGACTTGATTTTGCTTATGGGTACAGATGCTCACCGTTTTAACCGGAACAGAATATGTGCAAACCAAGGAACATGCTTGTCTTCTTAGAGTACTGGTTTGACAGGGACCAAATAAAACATTGGCTATCTAAAACAGGGAAATAAAGGCATGAAGTGGCTAGTTTACACACTTTTGTGAGTGTGCTTGTACTCAAAATGAGGGGGGCAGGGAAGGATCCCCACTGAATAGATTATTCTTTTCCTCATGAGTCTGGGGAAGACAGGGTGGGGGAAGATGCTGATAGGATTATATGATTCAGTTTTGAGTGCTGATTGTTAACAGGTATCTTAGTTATCCAGTACTGCTTTAACAGAAATACCACAAGAGGATGGCTTTAACAAAAAGAAATTTGTTTTCTCACAGTTTAGGGGGCTAAAAGTCTGAATGCAGAGCACTGGTTCTAGGGGAAGGCTTTCTCTCTCTTGGCTCTGGGGGAAGGTCCTTGTTTCCTTTCAGCATCTCTGGGCCCACGTGTCTTCATGTGTCTTGGTATCAACCTTCCCCTGGATATAGGAGGTTCTTAACGTAGGCACCCTGGGTCCAAAGGGCATGGTCCACTCCTGGCTCTTCTTTCTTGGTGGTGATGAAGTCCCACTCCTTTCTGATAGCTTCTCTCTCCTTTTATCTCTTGTAAGACAAAAGGGGTGATTTGAGTAAGGCTGTGACTTGAGTCACAGCCTTTAGTAAAAACGTGATTCAAGATATATCCCATACTTACCTCATTAACATATAGAGGTTTAGCATTTACAATATATAATTGTACAATACCACAGAATACAGGACAATTACATAATGCTGAGAATCATGGCCTACCTACTTTGACACATATATTGTCATTTGGGGGGACACAATTCAATCCATGAGAACAGGGTTAATCATGATTGTAAAAACTGGAAATGTAGAAGCAGCATCTGTGAAAGTGTGGACTCAGGGAGAGGCACTGCTGGACTGGAATAGAGTGGTGAACCTAAAGTCACTTAAAGGTTTTGCTGTGCGAATACCTCGATAGAGGCTCAGAACAAGGAAATAATCTTCTCAAAGTTAACTTTTATCAGAGGCTAGAAAGGGTGAGGATGAGACGACTTATAGAGAAGCTGACCAGGTAAGATGGATACCTGCAGCAGCCCTGAATGGATGGTAACTGAGTGTCTTAGTTATCTAGTGCTGCTATAGCAAAAATACTGAAGTAGATGGCTTTAACAAAGAGAGTCTTATTCTCTCACAGCCTAGAAGACTAGAAGTCTGAATTCAGGGTGCCAGCTCTAGGAGAATGCTTCCCTTCTGTGTCAGCTCTGGGAGAAGGAAGGTTCTTGTCATCAAATTTTCCCTAGGTTTAAGAGCTTCTCAGCACAGGGACCCCAGGTCCAAAGGACACACTCTGCTCCTGACACTTCTTTCTTGGTGGTATGAGGTACCCCAGCCCCCGTCCCCTACCAGCTTGCTTCTCTGCTTTATATCTCAAAAGAGATTGATTCAAGATACAACCTAATACTGTAGCTTTAGCCCTGCCTCATTAACATAACTGCCTATAATCCTACCTCATTAACATTATAGAGGTTAGGATTTACAACATATAGGATAATCCCATCAGATCACAAAATGGAGGACAACCACATGATACTGGGAATCATGGCCTGGCCAAGTTGACAAATATTTTTTGGGGACAATTCAATCCATGGCACTGAACATTCTCACTCTGAGATCTCTTTGTCCTACTGAAGGGCTAATTGTTAATAACCATTTTGGACTGGTAAAATGATCAGGAGGTGGGTGTTATCCTCCAAGAATGAAAGAACCATGGCTAGAAAAGCCAAGGAGTGGCCTGGGGTGCGACATATTGCTTTTATACGACCTTTTCCACCATGGTCTTGTAACTCGCACCAAATGACTGGGTGGGATTATGCAAATGAGGTGCTTGTAGCCCACCAAGGGGATTGAATAGCTTGCTAATAATGCAAATAAAGTACGTGGCAGCCTTGTGGAGGTGGAACCCTGAAAATAAGGCACATGGAACCCTAATGAGGGGATGGGGGAGCTTTGCCATCCTGCTGTGCTTAAAATGAGCCATCCCAGAGGTGGACAGTGGGGACCTCAATACCATCAAAAGAAGAGACAGGAGTGGAGTGTGTCTTTTAGACCTTGGGGTCCTTGCTCTGAGAACCTCCTACACCCATGAGACGGAAAGAGCTCTAACACTGGAGTTGACGAGAGATGGTGAGAAGCAGTGGCAGGAAAATTATGGCAGCAGTACCAGGAGATGGCACAGTGGGCTTCCCAGCCCTCAAGCAAGGTGGCTACAGTGGGTGCGCCAACTTGCAGAGTGAGAGGGCTTAGTACCTTAGGGCCAAGACTTACTGGTGGAGTGGGGTGCGTCCAGGCACTTATTGGTGGAGCAAAAGGGCTTTGTAATACTTGCCAGAGCAGGGCAGAGGCCAGGCCTGAGCAGGGGCCCAGGGGCCAAGTAAGGCCTACCTTCAGGCCTGGCTGAGAAGCTGTCCTGACTAAGCAACTGTATCCTGAGTCGTTCCTGATCCTAAATTGTAACCTGTTACTTCCCTAATAAACCTCATAATCGTGAGTATTGTCTGTGAGCTCTGTGTGGCTACTGCAACAAATTATCAAACCCAGCAGAGACGTAGAGAGCGCCCTGGGAGGTATGGCTGGTGTTAGAATTGGTAAAAGAGTTGTAGAGAGGAGGTATATCTGACCTCTGCCTCACAGGAATCACCTTAGGCTGTTGATCTTGATTCTCCTTTTCCCTTGTGAAGTGAGAGGAGGTCAGACTATGCCGCCACAGCGTTTTTACAGTCTTTAAACATAAAGCTGGATACCAGTTCTTGGTGTTTTACGTAGTGTTTTAACACCATCAAAATTTTCATCAACTCATCCCACACTTACTTGTGCCATAGCTATGGTATGAGATAGTGAGAACTGAAAGAAAATGCAACGTAAGTACTGTGAATCACAGCTAACATCTTTGCTAAAACTTTTACTCACCGTGTATCTCTTTTGCGGGTAGATTTTACCTAATTTCTTGGAATTCTTGGATCAGTGGGCTTGCGTTAATTCATATCACCTAGCGAATAATACATCAGGCTCCAGAAAGGACTCACTATGCCTCCATTTTCTGAGCCTCCCATTCCAGTACTTCCACTCGTAATTTTCCCTGTTCTGGTTACCATTCTGGATCACCCAAACTGTAAAATTTGGGTCTGTTCCAGTTTTGCTTTGTTGGCTATGACTTGAACCGTTTCAAACTGGTTCAAAGCCCTGGTTCAAAGTCACATAGCTCGTAAACACACAAAAAAAACCAGTGCCGTCAAGTTGATTACGACTCATAGCGACCCTATAGGACAGAGTAGAACAGCCCCATAGGATTTCCAAGGAGCATCTGGTGGATTTGAACTGCTGACCCTTTGGTTAGCAGCCGTAGCACTTAATCACTACGCCACCAGGGTTTCCATGTAGCTCGTAAAAGAGAGGGTATATATTGAGCTCAGGTCTGACTTAATACTAGAAATCTTGATTCAAACCCTTTATGTAATGAAGAATGCCAATGTCAAGAGCACCTTTGCTGTAAATTAAAATACTAACTCTTTAGGAGACAAATCAGTTTAAAGAGTATATAGCAAAATATTGTTCATGTATCATTGTTTAAAGAAGGTAAAGAACTCATCCTTCTCAGCTTTGAACTTCAAATATCTAAAGTGCCTTCATTTGGAGGAACATTGACACAGTCCCTGCAAATATTTTTTTCCCCTCCGTACAGTAAGCCTGGAATTCTGTGGTAAATGGCCTTGATTTATGATCTGTCTTCTTTCCTGTCTTTGTTCTGAAAACTGTGAAGTAGGAAGGCAGATGGTATCATTGTTGGTAACACTGAGGTCTCAAAAGTTTGTGTGAGAATTTAAATGAGCATGCAGTTCTCCTAATGGCCTCCCCACTTCCTTGCCGACGCACTAGTCCACGTGGATTGTTGGGTGCAACGGAATCAGTTCCGACTCATAGTGACCCCATGTGACAGAGTAGAACTGCCTGATAGGGTTTTCTTGGCTGTAATCTTTTTTTAATCTTATGGAAGCAGGTTGCAAGGTATTTCTCCAGTGGAGCCTCTGGGTGAGTTTGAACCACCAACCTTTTGGGTAGCAGCCGAGAGCTTAACCGTTGTGCTACCAGGGCTTCTAGTCCATGTGGGCAGAGTAGTTAAATGTCATGGGTAAATGAACAAGGTCAAAAATTGCAGTGGAAGGCGACCATATAAGGTATTTGCTATTTTGGTGTAGAAAGTAGCCATGCAGACAGTTTTGTTAGTGTTCTATAAGGTGATTTCATGAGGGAAAAATTCAGCGCAATTCTGCACTTTACTATCTCATGTAGCCAATAAGTAGTGAATCCATCAAGTAGAAATATTCTTTAAGTTCTGGTTTCCTTTCCATCCCAAGTTTCTTTTAAAGTTCATGTTATTTGCATTTGTATTTGACCCAGTGAAGCAGGCTATGTAAATTAAAACCTGAATCAGTCATAGTTCTTTAAGGGTATTAATTTCTCAGCCAGCAGAAATTTCATGGTTCCATAAGAGATTAAATAAAAAGGACAAATGCGAATGGGTATTTTTTACTATGTAAACATTGAAAAGCTGGTTTAATAGTAATAGTAATAATTATGAATAATAAGAATGGATAGAGTTTTGAGAGCCTACTATGTACCAGATAATGTTCTAAGTGTTTTACCCATTTTATCTCATAAAATCTTCTCAAAACTCAAAGGAAGTTAGATACTGTTATTTCAATTTTTACAAATGAGGAAACCAAGGGACAGAGAGTTCAGTTTAAAATTAAAGGTCGTAGCTCTTAAGTGATGGAGCCAGTATGATCTGACTCAAGATCCTGTGCTTTTAACTACTATGTTATACTAACTCCATATGTAATAGAGCATTAAACTAAAGTTAATAGAAAATAGGGCCTAATGGTAGTTTTAGCATTAATTTATAGTCTGAACATGTACAAATCACTTCGTCTCTCTTTGCCTCCATTTCCTCATCTATCATTTGTGGTAGGGATTAAAGTCAGAGAGGATTAGTTGCTGTAAGGATAGAATACATTGTGGAAAAAAGAGGAACTGGGAGGAGGTAAGGACAGTAGAGGTCCCTGAGTGGCTCAGATGGCTTGCTCTCGGCTACTAACCTAAAGGTTGATGACTCTAACCCACACGGTGGAACCATGGGAGAAAGGCCTGGCAGTCTACTGCAAGGTTACAGCCAAGAAAACCCTACAGAGCACAGTTCTACTCTCTAACACATGGAGTCATCGTGAGTTAGAATGGACTCAATGGCAATGGGTTTAACAACAATAGAAGATGGTAGAAAGTACATTTAGAAAACATTTTTAAGCAAGAAATTCCTTAAAATGTTGGCTTGGTGAGAGAAGAATAATTACAAATATATAAATTGTCAGGGTTGGCTACAGGTACCCGTGGGAAGATGAGTAGGAGGGACAAGAAGGTAGAACCTGGAAAAGTAGCACTCGGTTATGAATGTTGTTAGGTTAAACCGAAAAGCGAACCCAGTGCTGTCGAGTCGGTTCCAACTCATAGCGACCCTACAGGACAGAGTAGTCCTGCCCAATACAGTTTCCAAGGAGCACCTGGTGGATTCGAACTGCCAGCGCTTTGGTTAACAGCCATAGCACTTAACCACTACACCACCAGGGTTTCCTCTTGTTAGGTTAGGTGCCATCAAGTCGATTTCGACTCACAGTGACCCCATGTGGCAGAATAGAACTGCCGCATAGGTTTTCCTAGGCTGTAATCTTTACAATATAGGCTCCAGGAACTGATGGAATACAAATTGAGATGTTTCAGCAAACAGATGCAGTGCTCGTCTACCTGGCCAGCTGACTGGAAGAGATCCATATTTATGCCCATTCCAAAGAAAGGTGAGCCAACAGAACGCGGAAATTATCAAACAATATCATTGATATCACACACGAGTAAAATTTTGCTGAAGATCATTCAAAAGTGGTTGCAGCAGTACATTGACAGGAAACTGCCAGAAGTTCAAGCCAAATTCAGAAAAAAAAAAATTTTTTTTTTTTTTTAGAAGAGGATGTAAAATGAAGAATGTCATTGCTCATGTCAGATAGATCTTGGCTAAAAGCAGAGAATACCAGAAAGATGTTTACCTGTGTTTTATTGACTATGCAAAGACATTCGACTGTGTGGATCATGGTAAATTATGGATAACATTGCAAAAAATGGGAATTCCAGAACACTTAATTATGCTCATGAGAAACCTGTACATAGACCAAGAGGCAGTTGTTCAGATAAAACAAGGGGACACTGTGTGGTTTAAAGTGAGGAAAGGTGTGTGTCAGGGTTGTATCCTTTCACCATACTTATTTGATCTGTATGCTGAGCATATAATCCAAGAAGCTGGACTATACGATGAAAAATGCAGCATCAGGATTAGAGGAGGACTCATTAACACCTTGTGGTATGCAGATGGCACAAGCTTGCTTGAGAAAGTGAAGAGGACTTGAAGCACTTACTGATGAAGATCAGAGACTACAGCCTTCAATGTGGGTTACATTTCAACATAAAACCCAGTGCCATCGAGTGGAAACTAAAATCCTCGTGACTGGACCAATAAGCAACATCATAATAAATGGAGAAAAGATTGATGTTATCAAGGATTTCATTTTACTTGGACCAATAATCAACGCCCATGGAAGCAGCCATCAGGAAATCAAATGACATATTGCATTGGGCAAAAATGCTGCAAAGACCTCTTTAAAGTGTTGGAAAGCAAAGATGTCACTTTGAGGACTAAGGTGTGCCTGATCTAAGCCATGGTATTTTCATTCGCCTCATACGCATGCAAAAGCTGGACAATGAATAAGGAAGACTGAAGAAGAATTGATGCCTTTGAATTATAGTGTTAATGAAGAATATGGAATGTACCATGCACTGCCAGAAGAACGAACAAATTTGTCTTGAAAGAAGTACAGCCAGAATGCTCCTTAAAAGCAAGGATGGTGGAACTTCATCTCACGTACTTTGGACATGTTATCGTGAGGGACCAGTCCCTGGAGAAGGACATGCTTGGTAAAGTAGAGAGTCAGTGAAAAAAGGAAGACCTCACCAAGATGGATTGACACAGTGACTGCAACAGTGGGCTCAAGGGTAATAACAACGATTGTGAGGATGGCGCGGGACCTGGCAGCATTGCATTCCGTTGCACATAGGATTGCTATGAGTTGGAACTGACCCAACAGCACAACAGTCTTTAAGGAAGCAAATCACCAGGTCTTTCTCCAGTGGAGCCACTAGATGATGAGTAAGAGGGTGGGTTTAAGGGACACCCTGTGGGTGCTGCTGCACAAGAGTAGTGGATTGCAGCAAGATGAGATGAGGCTGACGTGATAAGAAGGTTAGGATGAAGCATAACCACAAGCAGTACAGTTACAGTGGGTCATTTGCTTAACCAGGCAGGTGTTTGGTGAGGAGGGTGAGAACAGGTTAGAGAAATCCCATTAACTATTCAGATTGATATTTGGAGGCATTTCGAGGCAAGCATGAGTAGCTTATTCATTCATAATGGAGAAAAATGTGCATAATACACTGAATCAGAGGTCGAGAAGGGCCATGTGATTGCTGGTGCTTATCTGTCAATTACATGATTTTTATATTTGTGTTTTGAAACTTTAAGAGGAGAGTGTGAACTGCTTTCACAACTGATTCACTTCTTAGGAATCTAACAAGTGAGGGAAAATAAGATGTCTCCAGCTGCATCTCTTCCAGGGATATTGATGCATTCCCAAACAGCCTGTTTTGCTGAGAGCACCATGATAGGAAGAAGGGTTAGTCAGGAGGGGCTGTTTGCCTCTCACTGATCGGTTCTTCCAGTGTGTAGCTCTAGGCTCCTATTCAAAAGGTTGCTACTTGAACCCACCCAGTTGTGCCACAGAGGAAAGGCCTGGCGATCTACTTCCGTAACGATTACAGCTGAGCAAACGCTATGGAGCACAGTTCTACTCTGTAACACATAGGAGCCCCTCACCCCCCCCCCCCAGCATGTGGTATGCTACACGCATGGCCTCATTAGAGGATATCAGCCCTCACCTCCCCACGAAGGCCATACATTATAATCTACCCCATCCCCAGAACTTCTTTTATAGCCCAGCATTTTTCAGTACCTCTTTTTTCTTTTATTAGGAAAAAACCCTAAAATCTGTTTGAATCAAATAAGTTAATAGATAAGAAAGTACTTCTAAAATTGCAAGGCTTGCTACACATGCAAGGAATTTAGTGAAGTGGTGAGAGAAGAGGGGTGTGGATAGAGTTGAGTATAATTGGGTGGAATGCCACCTGTTATGAGGGTTATGGTTTGGCAAGAGAACAATGAACCCTTTCTTCTCCTTGGCATTGGAATGCACATTACTATACACAGGATGGTGGAGGCAACCACCTCTTAGATCTGCAGGAAAAGCCCGTCTTCATTCTAGGCGGGAGTGACTTGGTGGGACCTTAGGAACCCTGCAGGGTTCTACTACCCAGCTGGGGTAAAATTCTTATCTTCTCTCGCTGCTACTGACTCTTCAGAGGACTTCCTTGTGGTTCATAACCCATGAGGTGGAGAATTGGATAGATGAAAAATATAATTTGTTCATGTAGTAGCTATCTTTTGAGCCGTATTATCTTATATAGAAAGAGCCCTGGTGGTGCGGTGGTTAAGCGCTTGGCTGCTAACCAAAAGGTCGGTGGTTTGAACTTACCAGCTGCTCCATGGGAGAAAACATGCCAGTCTGCTTCCTTAAAGATTACAGCGCTGGAAACCTTATGGGCAGTTCTACGCCGTCCTTAGAGGACTGCTATGAGTTGAAATCAACTTGACGGCAGTGGGTTTGGTTGTTAGTTGCTGTCGAGTGGATTCTGACTCATGGTAACCCTGTTTGTGCAGAGTAGAACTGCTCCAAAGGGTTTTCAAGGTTGTGACCTTTTGTAAGCAGATCGCTAGGTTTGTCTTCCCAGATGCTGCTGGGTGGGCTTAAACAGCCATTGTTTTGGCTAGTAGTGGAACACTTTACTGTTTGTACCATCCAGGGACTTCATATAAACTTTAGGAGAATCTAATAAAGTTTTTGTTTACTTGGATGGGTAGTTGTGTTGCTATTCATAATTGTAAAAAGAACATGCATGATTTTAAGTCTTCCATTCACTGAGCACGGTGTTTATACTTAGTTGTTGATTTAAAATAAAACCTTATTCTGTTTCTGTATTCTGTCTTTTTTTCTCCTTATTTTTCCTCAATCAGTGTTTGAGTGCCTACTATATGAAGAATGATTCATATAGTATTTAAGAGAAATTAACTAAACAGAATTTAGATCTGTTCCTTGAGCAATTTTTAACTGAGATAAATTCATCTTTATGTTGGGGTGGAAATAAAGTGCTCAGTATAAAAATACTGCATACCATTTATTACATTTTACAAGTGGAGTACCTTTTTTATAACTCATTTTTAATTATTTTCATTTTAGAGCAGAAAGTTTTCTTCTTTAGTTTAACTTGCAGAAGTGGTGGTGTTTCTCTTTTCCTGTGAACTCCTACAACAAAACGTCCATTAATTAAAAATAGCTGCCCAATAGGGAAAACATGTTGTAGCAACTCCTGACATTGTTCTAAAAACAGACGCGAGCTGCTTGAGTGCTGAAGAAGAATGAGCACTGAAAGCCGTGAGAACAGATTCAGGCAGAAGTGTGCTAATATTTAAAAAGGATCCATGTGTCTTTCATTATTGTTTTTCTGATTATAAAAGTCATGTGTTTTTTTTTGTTTGTTTAAAAGTCACATGTGCTTGTTTAAACAACAAATATTATAGCAATAACTTATGTAGAAAGTGAAATTTCTACCCAAATTGTGGTGTCTGTTTAGGCTGGTAGGTTCTACTGGATTTTTTCTATGCATATAGAAACTGTATATACTTATTTTAAAAATGGGGTTATGCTTTTCTCAACATGCCTTTTTAATTATATATGTTAGAAAATTTCCATATCAAATCTTTCAGAATCCTCTGTTTTTTAAGGCAGCATAATATTTCACTGTATAGCTGTACTACGATTTGCTTGGTTCTCTATTTAGACTAATGGGTTGATACCTTTATATAACTTTTTCCTTAAAAGTCATTGTTTTTAAGAGCAGATACACCTGTTGTCAAACAAATTTATTAAATATATTGATGGAGTCCCTTGATGGCACAAAAGGTTAATGTGCTTGGCTGCTATCATGGACTGAATTGTGTCCCCAGAAATGTGTGTCAGCTTGGCTAGGCCATGACTCCCAGTATTGTATAGTTGTGCACCATTTTGTGATCTGATGTGGTTATCCTATGTGTTGTAAATCCTAACCTCTATGATGTTCATGAAACAGGACTCTAATCAACAAGATTAGGTTGTATCTTGAGTCTATCACTTTTGAGATATAAAAGAGAGAATCAAGCAGAGAGGAGAGGGACCTCATACCACCAAGAAAGAAGTACCAGGAGTGGAGTGCATACTTTGTACTCACATCCCTGCACTGAAAAGCTCCTAGACAAGGGGAAGGTAAATGACAAGGACCTTCCTCCTGAACTAAAAGGGAAAGAAAGCCTTCCCCTGGAGCTGGCACCCTGAATTCAGACTTCTGGCCTCCTAAACTATGAGAGAATAAATTTCTGTTTGTTAAAGCCATTTGTGGTATTTCTGTTATAGCAGCACCAGATAACTAAGACAGCTGCTAATAGAAAGGTCAGAGGTTTGAGTCTACCTGGAGGTACCTCAGAAGAAGGGCCTAACAGTCTACTTCCAAATGAGCACAGCCATTAAAAGCCCCATGGAGCACAGTTCTGTTCTTACACAGATGGCGTTGCCGTGAGTTGGAATCAACTTAATGGCAATTGATTTTTAAATATATTGATGTAATGGAGGTTTACTGTGGGCCTGCAACTTTTCTAAGCACTATCATGTGAAAAATAGAATTAATATGACAATCTTCTGAGGGAGTAACTTTCATTATCCCCCTTCTATAGATGTAGAGAAAGCCTCTGGGTTCCCACTATGCCAACTTGGCCATCTGCAGGATGGACCAAAAGATGGGATGACATTTAAGGGACCCTTACATCTCAAGTTTTTTCACATCTCAAGTAGCTAAGCAGAAGCACAGTGGCTGTCTCCACATAGAGACAGCAGAGCTTATAAATTCCTGTTGGAGTTACTGATGTTAAAAATCTTTGCGGGTTGCCCAAACAACAGGTTTCAGGAAACCTGTCACTTAACCCTTCTGGGTTTGCCCTGAATATTCCTGGCTCTTAGCCTCAGGCTGCTTGGTGTCGGCCTACCCCCAGCTGACTTCCTGATTCTTCTGTGAATTTACATGATTCACAGGGCCTTTCCTCCGATTGATTTGTCTGGGCCGTGGTGCGCCTTACCGAGGACCAAGAGGTGTGAGCTGTTGCTGAGATCCCTGTCTCTGGTCAGTCCTTCTTGATGTTCTGTGTACCTGCCTCTTCCCTAGTGGGAAGAGAGAAGCTCATTTGGGTCCCTGACTTCTCCCCTCTCCTTCAGTTAAGTCTCTTTTCAGTCTGTGCCTAATGATGTGTGATTACACCAAGAGAATTAAATGGATTCAGATTCTAATCTGAGTATTTTGCTAGGTAAAAAGATGAGGGGACAATTTTAGATTTATATTTTATACTTTAGATTTATGGAACCCTGGTGGCGTAGTGGTTAAGTGCTACGGCTGCTAACCAAAGGGTCGGCAGTTCAAATCCGCCAGGCACTCCTTGGAAACTCTATGGGGCAGTTCTATTCTGTCTTATAGGGTCGCTATGAGTCGGAATCGACTCGACAGCACTGGGTTGGGTGGACTTTAGATTTATATTTTTATCACTTCTTTAAGCCAACACTTTTAACAAATGAAAAGACGTGGGGTGTACATATATTTATGTAGTGTAGGTACACACATAAAATATATCTTATCTCCCATGTAAAATACGTGAAGGTAGATGTGATTCTGAAAAATGAACAACTAGAAAGGTCCTATTTGTTAAAAGTCATATCTGCCTTCATGTATTTTAAGTGGGAGATAAGATATATCTTATGTGTATATTTACATATACATAAGTATGTGTATCCCTCACATGTCCATTTGCCATACTGTGGGGGCTTGTGTTGTGCTGTGATGCAGGAAGCTATGCCACCAGTATTCAGATAGCAGCAGGGTCACCCATGGTGGACAGGTTTCAGCTGAGCTTCCAGACTAAGACTGGGAAGAAGGACCTGGCAGTCTACTTCTGAAAAGAATTAGACATTGCCTGATATGGTGCCAGAACATGAGCCCCCCAGGTTGGAAGGGACTCAAAAGACGACTGGGGAAGAGTTGCTTCCTCAAAGTAGAGTGGACCTTAATGATGGGGTTGGAGTCAAGCTTTCGGGACCTTTGTTTGCTGATGTGGTACGACTCAAAATGAAAAAAAAAAAAAAAACCCAGCTGCAAACATGCATTAATAATCGCAACGTGGAATGTACAAAGTATGAATCTAGGAAAATTGAAAATTGTTTTTAAAAATGAAATGGAAGGCATAAAAATTGATATCCTAGGCATTAGTGAGCTGAAGTAGACTGGTATCGGTCATTCTGAATCAGAGAATCATATAGTCTGCTATGCCAGGAATAACAACTTGAATTCTCAAAAAGAACGTTTCAAGATCTGTCCTGAAGCACAATGCTATCAGTGATAGGATAATATCCATACGCCTGCAAGGAAAGCTAGTTAATACGACTGTTATTCAAATTTATTCACCAACCACTAAGGCCAAAGATGAAGAAATTGAAGATTTTTACCAGCTTCTGCAGTCTGAAATTGATCGAACATGCAATCAGGGTACATTGATAATTACTGGTGATTGGCATGCGAAAGTTGGAAGCAAAGAAGAAGGAATCGGTAGTTGGAAAATATGGCCTTGGTGATAGAAATGATGCTGGAGATTGCATGATAGAATTTTGCAAGACCAATGACTTCTCCATTGCAAATACCTTTTTCACCAACATCAATGGTGACTGTACACAACGGCAACTGTATAATATCTTCACCAGATGGAATACAGAGGAATCAGATTAACTGCATCTGTGGAAAGAGACGATGGAAAACCTCAGTATCATCAGTCAGAACAACGCCAGGGGCTGACTGTGGAACAGATTATCATTGCTCCTATGCAAGTTCAAGTTGAAACTGAAGAAAATTAGAACAAGTCCACGAGAGCCAAAGTACAACCTTGAGTATATCCAACCTGAATTTAGAGACCATCTCAAGAATAGATTTGATACATTGAACACTAATGACTGAAGACCAGAGAAGTTGTGGAATGACATCATGCATGAAGAAAGTAAGAGGTCATTAAAAAGTCAGGAAAGAAAGAAAAGACCTAAATAGATGTCAGAGGAGACTCTGAAACTTGTTCTTGAGGGTTGAGCAGCTAAAGCAAAAGAAAGGAATGATGAGGTGAAAGAACTGAAGATTTCAAAGGGTGGCTTGAGAAGACAAAGTATTATAATGACATGTGCAAAGAGCTGGAGATAGAAAACCAAAAGGGAAGAACACTTTAATGGTAAAACTAAGAATAACCTTTCTACTTCAGAAGGTTCTTAAAGTCTTCAAGCACCTCAAGATTATCATTTGAGTATGATCCTTTTAACAAGTATTTGTTGAGTATGAGGATAGACTAAATACTGCATGTAAAACATTTTGCTTGTAGCCTAGCACATAGTAAGCCCTCAGTACATTAGTAGCTGTTACTATGAGCTGACATTACTATTAAACTAAAATGCTCTGAAGCCAGAACATTTATTGTTTTCTACAGAAAATGGAAATGCTTAAGTTTTTGCCATTATTAATGGTTTAGGCTCTAAGACTGTCTCTAAGATAGACTCTAACAAAAGTCTCCCGAGACTTAGAAGGTAACATTTCATTTGTTTAAATAAGAACTAATCTACCTGATCCTAAATTTTCAGAATTAAAATACATTTATTTCACGTTACATTTCTTCATAGGTAACTACGCTGTCATGACTAGAGAAAAGTGAAGTTTTAAATTTACCACCAGAGGGGAACCTGTATTTATTGTAGTATAATAAAGTGCCCTAAAACTTAGTAGCTTAAAATGCCAGTTTATCATCTCTCATGCTTCTTTGAGTTGACCTGGCAAGTTCTTCTGCTTCATGTGTTGTTGGCTGGTGTGCTGGAATGGTTGTGGTCATCTAGAGGCTTGGACTGGAGCTTAGGTGGAACCTAGGTGCTGCTTGGTTTGCCTTGTGGAGTGCTGTCTGGGTTCTAAGAAGGAATGTTCCAAAAGAGAGGAAATGGATGCTGCCAGACCAATTAAGGGGGCTAGGCCCAGAACTGGCACAGCATCGCTTCTACGGTAGTCTAATGGTCAAAGCAGGTGATAGGCTGTCTAGTATCATTGTGGGAAGAGACTGTACAAGGACATGAATACTGGAAGTGTGATTCATTGAGGGTGATCACCAAAGTAACAGTTTACCACAATGTAGCATTATGGCCTCTCCCACATGCAAAATGCACTAGCCCACACTTAGACTCCCATAAGTCTCATTCCATTGCTACATCAGCTTGAAGTTCTGGATTTTATCATCTTAATCAGGTCCAGGTGTAAATGAGGCTCCTTGGATACAGCTCATCTCAAATTGAAGACTTGTAACCTAAAGGGAGGACCAATTTTTTTTCCCTCCATACCAAACATTCAATGGTGAGGCAGGAACAGGAAAATTCCAACAGACATTCCCATTCAAAAAGACAGTAGGGGCTGTGGAGAAATCAGAACCCTCATACATTGCTGTTAGGAACGTAAAATGGTGCAGCCACTTTGGAAAACAGTCTGGTAGTTCCTCAAAAGCTTAAAAATGTACTTAAAATATGACCCAGGAATTTCTTGTCTAGGTATATATACCAAAGAGAAATGAAAATGTATGTCTACCCAAAACTTGTTCATGTATGTTCATAGCAGCATTATTCATGATGGCCAAAAGGTAGAAACAACCCAAATGTCCATCAATGGATGAAAAACAAAAAGTAGTATATTCATACAATGAACTATTATTCAGCAATACGAAGAGATGAACTATACCTACTTCTCACTAAACCGCCTCGTAATCTGGCTATTTTGCACATTAATGAGTTCACGTCTGGCAGTAATGAATTCTGAAGTGCAAGAGTAATGCTGGCTGTGATGGTTGAGGTTATGTGTCAGCTTGGCTGGGCCATGATGTTCAGTGGTTTGGCAGTATGTAATAATATAATTTGGACATTATGTAATGATGTAATCATCCTTCATTTTGTGATCTGATGTGGTCATCCTCCATTTTTGCATAAAGCCAATTTTCACATAATGATCCAGTCTTTGGAACCTAACCATGTCGATAAGTGAGAAGTGGGTATACTGATACATGCTTCAACATAGATAACCTCTGAGAACATTATGGTATGTCAAAGAAGCTAGATAAAAAAAAGACCACATATTGTATGCTTCCACTTATACGAAATGTCCAGAGTGGTAAATCTATAGAGATGGAAAGTAGATCAGTGGTTGTGTAGGGCTGGTGAAGACAGGGGTTGGGGAAGGATTAATAGCTAACAAGTATGGGGTTCCTATCTGAGGTAATGAAAGTGTTCTAAAATTGACTGTGTTGATGATTCCATAACTCTGTGGATATACTAAAACCATTAAATAAGTGAATTGTATGGTATGTGAGGAAACCCTGGTGGCGTAGTGGTTAAGTGCTACGGCTGCTAACCAAAGGGTCGGCAGTTTGAATCTGCCAGGCGCTCCTTGGAAACTCTATGGGGCAGTTCTACTCTGTCCTATATGGTTGCTATGGGTCAGAATTGACTCAACGGCACTATGTTTGGTTTGGTTTGTTTGGTTATGGTATGTGAAGTTTATATCTCATTAAAACCGTTACAGAAAAAAGGCAGGAAGGAGGCAATGGAAGTTACTGGTCCACAGCAGTTCTAAAATCCAGCTAGGTATCTGTCAATAGTTAGTTCCTTGCTTAGGACTGTTTACTCCCTGGTGGTTCTCTGTGGCTCTTGCCTCCACCTTTTAGGTTCTGGACTGTGTCCTCTGAATTATCTTACTTTTCACAAGAAATGGCTCATGTTTGCAGCCTCTTGCTGTCTGAATAAGGTTGGGGTTCTGGAACTCTTCATTTCAAACTGTATTATTTTTAGTCTAGGTGATGTTGCTGCTGCCACTAATATATTTCTCTTGAAAGGCTGGTTAGTTTCCTCATGGATTTCTTTTGGGTTTATGCCATCATACAAAAATCCTTCCCACAGATTTCTGAGACAGGTCTTGCTCTACTTGGGCTGCTTCTAAGTCAAGGTGTGTATGACAGTGCCTTTAAAATTTTTAGAAGTTCAACTGTCTAGTTGAGATTGTCCTCACTAGCTCAGTGATGCTTAAAGTGTTGTTGCTGTACCAGCAACATCAGCATTGCCTGGGAACTTATTACACAGCTTAGACCCCACTCCAGACCTACTGAATCAGAAACTCTGAGGGTTGATCCCAGCAGTTTGTGTTTTAACATACCTCCAGCTGATTCAGATGCATGTAAAGTTTTAGAACTACTGGTCTACCTGGAAGTCTTGAGGAATCTTGTAAAATCTTCATGAGGTCTCTGCAAAGGATTTTACAACCACATCCTTGAAGTCACATTTTACTGGAAGCACTGGATTTAATCTTTGCCCTGCGGCCATTTTTTACTTTGAGCCTCTTTTGTTAAGAGACCAAAATAAGAAATAGTTCTATTTTTGTACCAATCAAGTCTACTTTGTTTTTTTCCTTAATTTCCTCTAAATTCTGCTTAAAAGGGAACTGAACAGTTCCTTTTTTTTTTAGTTTATTTTGCTACTCCCTTATTTTATAATAGGCAACTAAAACAAGCCAGTTGACAACTTTCAACAGTCTTCTTGAAATTTTCCTTAGTCAGATCCATGAGCTCATTAGATACCCTTTCTAGCTTCTCTATTACTGCATGAAATGGATTTGCTAATTATAGTGCTGTTACATATTCTAATATGCATATTAGGTCCTATCTTAGTTATCTAGTGCTGCTATAACAAATACTGCAAGTCGGAATTCAGAGTGCTGGCTCTAGGGTAAGGCTTTCTGTCTCTGCTGGCTCTGAAGGAAGGTCCTTTTCTCTTTGAGAATCTGTTTCTGAGCAATATTCATGTGGCTTGGCATCTCTCTTCTCCCATCTCTCCCCTGCTTGCTGTTTAATCTCTTTTATATTTCAAAGAGATTGTGTCAAGATACATCCTACACTAATCTTGCCTCATTAACATAACAAAGACAACCCATTCCCAAATGGGATTATAACCACAGGCATAGAGGTCAGAATTTAAAACACATATTTTGGGGGTACACAATCCAACCCATAACATTCTACCCTTTGGCCCCCCAAAATTCATTACCTTGCCACATATAAAACACATTCACCCTATCGCATCATTCCAAAAGTCTTAAATCCACTCCAAATCTAAAATCTTATCTTCTGAATCATCTAAATCAAATACGGGTGAAGCTTTAGGCATGTTCTGTCCTGGAGCAAAATTCCTCTTCATCTGTGAACCTATGAAGTCTAGATTACAAGTTATCTGTTTCCAAAGTACAAGGATGGAACAGGCACAAGGTAGACATTTCCATTACAATGGGAGAAATTGGAGGTAACGAAGGGATAACAGGCATCAAGCAAGTTCAAAACCCAGCAGAACAATTTGCATTAGCTCTCAAGACTTGAAAATAATCCTGTGTTCTCTAAGATCATCTAGGCAATGGCCTTGCCCTCCAAACTCTGGATGTTGTCCATGCTGTTTGGATTCTAGGGGGATGCCCCTTGGCCCTGGGCTTCAGCTCCATCTTCCAAGCCCATGGAATGGCAACTCTGTTCCCTTGGCTTTGGGCAGCACCATTCTCCTAGTTCATCTTAGTGGTGACCCCAATCCCTTGGCCTGGCAGGCCCTATTCTGCCTTTGGGCATGGCAGCCCTACCCTCTCTGCTTTGGGTGGCAGCCCCATCCATCTGGCACACCTCAACGGCAGCCCTGCGCTCCAGAACCGAGTTGACAAAAATCTGACTCTTTGAAACCTAGGAGGCTATGGCCCTACACTTTGAGATCCATGAGACTGTGGCCCTACCCTTTGAAACTCCAGGGGTCATGGCCCCACCTTTTGAGAACCAGGTAGCTCTGCCCCCCATGCTCCTTCCAGCAGCTCTGCTGATTTCTGAGCTACTCCAGGGATGGTCCTTTTCTTTTTTTGGAAGACAACAGATGCAGCTCCTTTGGCCTGTTTCGTGCTGTAGAATTCCAAGAGGCAGGCAGTGTTCTTTCCTTTCATTCTTTCTCTGTTCCCTTCATTCTAAGCTGATGAGTTTTCTGCTGTGATAGTTGGTTAGATCCATCAGTCACAGGCTTAATCTCTTTAACAAAAGATTGTATAGCCATGTCCTTGGTGAACATTCTAGGATGTGTGTCCTTAGTTTGTAAGACAGAATTTTCCAAATCTTTTAAGTTCTGTTTTCAGTTTGCGCAGGTCATTTTTAAGTCCATCTCTTTCCTCTCACATTCCACTGTAAGTAGCAAGTGGAAACCATGCAGCCCATTTTAAACGTCACTTAGAAATCTCATCAGCCAGATATCCAAGTTCATCACTTACAAGCTCTACATTCTACCAAACATTTGAGCATAATTCAGACAGATGCTTTGCCACTGCATAAAAACCATCCCCCTTCCTCCATTGTCCAATCACGTATTCATCATTTTCTTTTAAAGCCTTGCTAGAAGCACGTTTAACGTCTACATTTCTAGCAATATTCTGTTGTTGCTAGTACTGTATTATTCTTTAAGATGATAGAGACTTTTTTTTCTAGCTCTCCTCACTTCCTGCTGAGCCCAGTGGCATCCCTAGGGGGGTGCGCAAGGTCTGTACCGCACCCCCGACAGTGTCAGAGGGATTGACACCACAATGACCCTAGGGTTCGCCCTCACGGTGACAGGTGGGCTCGTGCCACCAGAGGAGGGACCACCAAGGCAGTGGTGTCACTAGGGTTGGTGTCACCAGTCACCCAGTGTAGTAACTTGTCCCCCTCCGGTCACCCATCAGTCACTAGGGTTGATGTCACCAGGTATAGTAACTAGTCACTACACCCCACCCAGTCACCTACCAGTTAGGGTATGGGCAGCCAGGCCACAGCACACATCTTTGGTTGGAGAGGAGGGTCTCTGCTTTGGCCAGTGGGTGAGGGGAGTAGCTTCCGGGAGTCGCGGGGAGCGGAGCCGGAAGGGGCAGGGCTGAACAGAGTGGTCCCCAGCCTTATATGGGAGTGAGTACAGGCTGCTCTGCCCACTCCGAGGAGGGTCGCCAGCCAGCCTCACCTGCCATGGGGTTGAGGGGGTGACATCATGAGTTACCATACTGGGTGACCCCAAATCTATTGATGTCACTGCTGAGCCCTCACCAGAATTGTCTTTGAAGTCCACAATTCTACTAGCAGTCTCTTCAGAGCAATCTAGGCTTTTACTATTCGGAAAACCGAAACCAAACCCATTGCTATTGAGTTGATTCCAAGTCATTGTGACCCCACAGGACAGAGTAGAACTGCTGCCCCATAGGGTAGCTGGTGGATTTGAACCATCGACCTTTTTAGTTAGCAGCCGAGCACTCAACTATTGTGTCACCAGGGCTCCTTAGTGCATAACTAACCTCCCCCAAATTTAGTGGCTTAAAACAATGATTATTTTCTTTCACATGATTTAATAATTTTGCAGGGATTGGTTGAGAGTTTACCTCTGCTCTGTGGGATGTCAGCTGGGGAAGTTTTATTTGGGCTGTAGAATATGTTTCCAAGACAGATCACTTACATGACTGCCAAGTTGGTATAGACTTTTGGCTGGGATTTAAGCTGAACTTGTCGGCTGGGGACTTGATTCTGCTTCATGTAGGCCTTTTCATATAGCTGCTTGAACCTTCCTACAACATGGCACTGTCCAGAACTGACCCAGCTTCACTTCTGCCATTTTTGTTAGATAAAGCATTCAGAGCCCAGCCTAGTTTCAGGGAGGTAGAGAAATAGACCCCGTCTCTTGGTGGGGTAATGACAAAGAATTTGCAGCTATCGTAAATCCACTATAATTTGTCAATTTGTTTTCAGCAGTGCTGAAAAGGCAGTGTAGGCTGGAGGGTAGGTTATGTGTTGGTAAAAAGTAATTGTTACTCGAAGAATGTTTTCAAGATATAATGGAGGTTAAAAGAAAACCTTAACATATAAGCACCTCTTTTGGTATCTATGTTTATGGAAATTTTAAATGTTATATTCCACAAATGGACAGAAGTCCTTTTTTGTAGAGTTTTAAAATTCTCATCAACAGAATAATACTTTCCCACACCTTTGCTTGTGTCAAGACTTGTGTGTGACAAGGAAGTGAGAATGCATTTATTATTTGGTTTTAACAGTGAACTGCTTATTTTTAGTGGCGATTGCTTTACATGCTATCAAATATGGTGTAGACATAGTCCCCTTCCACAAACTTACCTTCTCAAAATAGGGACAAAATGCTGTTTAAGAGCTGTAACAATGAAAGGCAGAATCTGGATGCGTTGTAGAAATGATTGTGGTGAAGTCAGAGGGTGAATAATGGAATGAAAGAATCCCAAGGCTTTTTCTATCATTTGGAACTTTGTTTGCAGCTGTTTCCAGATTGATAGGATAAGACAAAACAGATGGCAGCAGAAATTGCCTCTGCTTTTACTCATTCACCGGAATCATCTATTAGGTTAGCTAATAACAGGCTAGAAAATGGCTTCCTGAATTTGTTAAGCACTTAGGTTAGTGAATTTCTCCCTATCCAATTTGGAATTCTATTTAAAAAGAAAAAAAAAAAAAATCAATGCTGTATTGGGATCTTGATTCACAAAGATTAAATTCATCTTGTAGCTTTCCAGTTCATAGAATCAAATCAGTATTAAATCTTCGAGCTTTACCTTTAGTTTTTTTTTAGCTTATTATACTTTTGATTTATTGTACTTTTGGGTTTGGTTATACATTATCTTGATAGCACCGATGAGTTGTTGCTAAGTATTGAAATAAGTTGAATGTATTTTCTTCATTTTGATTGTTTATAAAATGTTTGCAGCAAGAAAGGGCAACAGTAGATTCCCTTACTTGTTTTTAGTTTTATTCCCTTATATTTGAGTCGTTCTCAAGTATGACAGATGATGTCCTTCGTCCTTTTTCCCCTCTATTTCCTTGGCTTTTCCATTTGTGCTTGTCTTTCTGTCCTCCTCATTCCCTGCAAAGTCTAGTGGAGGGACATGTAGGAGTGAGGTTAAGGATTGTGTGGCTGAGACATGATCATGATTATGATACATGTGCATATGATATACGTGTGTATATGATTCTGTATGAAGAAATTCTTCTAACTTCTTCATACTACTGAACTTAGTGTGATATCATTACCAACAGTTTAAAAAATGATGTCCATACTATTGGTTTTCAGAAATTATCTTTTCCATTTCTCCAGAAATTATAATTGTATTTACTTTGAGATGTACTTGTCATTCATTAGCTCATCAAACAATTATGTGTGAGCTAATAAAATATTCTAGGAGGCACAGAAGAGAATAAGACATATCGTTGTTGTTAGGTGCTCTCGAGTCGGTTCCAACTCATAGCAACCCTGTGCACAACAAAATGAAATACTGTCCAGTCCGGCCGCATCCTCATAATTGTTGCTATGCTTTAGCCCATTGTCGCGGCCACTGTGTGAATCTGTCTCATTGAGGGTCTTCCTCTTCTTTGCTTTACCCTCTACTTTACCAAGCATGATGTCCTTCTCTAGGGATTGATCTCTCCTGATAACATGTCCAAAGTATATGAGACGTAGTCTCGCCGTCCTTACTTCTAAGGAGCATTCTGGCTGTACTTCTTCAAGACAGATTTGTTCATTCTTTTGGCAGTCTGTGGTATATTCAATATTCTTTACCAACACCACAATTCAAAGGCATCGATTCTTCTTCTGTCTTCCTTATTCATCATCTAGCTTTTGTGTGCACATGAGGCAATTGAAAACACCATGGCTTGGGTCAGGTGCACTTTAGTCTTCAAGGTGACATCTTTGCTTTTCAATACTTTAAAGAAGTCTTTTGCAGCAGATTTATCCAATGCAACGCGTCTTTTAATTTCTGACTGCTGCTTCCATGAGTGTTGATTGTGGATCCAAGTAAATCCTTGACAAGCTCAATCCTTTCTCTGTTTGTCATGATGTTGCTTATTGGTCCAGTTATGAGGATTTTGTTTTCTTTATGTTGAGGTGTAATCCATACTGAAGGCTGTGGTCTTTGATCTCCATCAATAAGTGCTTCAAGTCCTCTTCGCTTTCAGCAAGCAAGGTTGTGTCATCTGCGTAATGCAGGTTGTTAATGAGTCTTCCTCCAATCCTGATGCCCCTTTCTTCTTCATATAATCCAGCTTCTTGGATTATTTGCTCAGCATGCAGATTGAATAGGTATGGTGAAAAGATACAACCCTGATATACACCTTTTCTGACTTTAAACTATGCAGTATCCCCTTGTTCTGTTTGAACGACTGTCTCTTGATCCATGTACGGATTTCTCATCAGCACAATTAAGTGTTTCGGAATTCCTTTCTCTGCAGTATTATCTATAATTCGTTAAGATCCACACAGTTGAATTCCTTTGCATAGTCAATAAAACACAGGTAAACATCTTTCTGGTATTTTCTGCTTTCAGCCAGGATCCATCTGACATCAGCAATGATATCCCTGGTTTCATGTCCTCTTCTAAATCCAGGTTGAATTTCTGGCAGTTCCCTGTCAATATATTGCTGCAGCTGCTTTTGAATGGTCTTCAGCAAAATTTTACTTGTCTGTAATGTTAATGATACTGTTCGATAATTTCCACGTTTGATTGGGTCACCTTTCTTGGGAATAGGCATAAATATGGATCTCTTCTAGTCATTTGGCCAGGTAGCTGTCTTCCCAATTTCTTGACATAGACAAGTGAGCACTTCCAAAGCTGCATCCATTTGTTGAAAATCTCAATTGGTATTCCGTCAATTCCTGAAGCCTTGTTTTTTACCGATGCTTTTTTTCAGGCAACTTGGACTTCTTCCTTCAGTACCGTCCGTTCCTGATCATATTACCTCCTGAAATGGTTGAACGCCGACCAGTTCTTTTTGGTGTAGTAACTTTTTGTATCCCTTCCAGCTTCTTTTGATGCTTCCTGCACTGCTTAATACTTCGGGATAGATCTTGAAATGTTCTTTTTGATGATGAATACATTGCCATTCCTGTTCAAATTGCCATTCCCAGTATAGTAGATCATATGATTATCCAATTCAGAATGACCAATACCAGTCTTATTTCATCTTGCTAATTTTTTAATGCCTAGGATATTGATCTTTATGTGTTATGTTTCATTTTTGATGATTTCCAGTTTTCATAGATTCGTACTTCTTACATTCCAGGTTCCAATTACTAATGGATGTTTGCAGGTGTTTCTTCTCATTTTGAGTCGTGACCCGTCTGCAAATCAAGGTCCCAAAAGCTTGACTCCATTCACATCATTAAGGTCAACTCTACTTTGAGGAGGCAGCTCTTCCCCAGTTGTATTTTGAGTGCCTTCCAACCTGATGGGCTCATCTTCTGGCACTATATCAGACAGTGTTACACTGCTGTTAATTAGGTTTTCACTGGCTAATGGTTTTCAGAAGTAGACCGCTGGGACCTTCTTCCTAGTCTGTCTTAGTCTGGAAGTTCAGCTGAAACCTGTCCACCATGGGTGACCCTGCTGGTATTTGAATACCGGTGGCATAGCTTCCAACATCACAGCAACACACAAACCCCCACAGTTTGACAAACTGACAGACGCACAGGGGAATTGAGCAAGATACGGTCACAGTTACTTGTTTCTTAGCTTCCAGGCTTCACGTTCTTTTTTCACAGTCAGATTTGAAGGCTATACATGGTTCTCTGAAGGCTCGGATTACACACTTATAGAATGTTAGGGGGTCTCTGAGTTATTTTGATGCTCTTTTGCTGTCACAAAAAATCATCATTAATAGGACCTTACTTACCTCAGGGCTTGTACAATCCACTGTGTTCTCACTGTTGTAAAACTCCTATTGTTAAGAATTTATTCTTGTATCTAATTAAAAAATTATCCTTTATTTCTCTTGGGTAGAGATTACCTTTCAGGTGTTTTCACAGAACTCTCATTTCTGGACTAAATAAAATTTTATACCCTAAAAATTTTCTCATAGATTTTATTTTCTATATAGCTTTAGTAAATCGTCCAAATAATTACATACATTGGCTGGTCAACAGAATTATTTTTTCTATTTCTGTTTCTCTTAATAAATAATAAATATCTAATCTAAAATTAATGAAGTCATTATTTTCTACCACTTATTCTTAAAAATATAATTCATAAAGATTTGACTTAGGAGTTGAAAGGGACCTTAGAAATTATATAATTTAGACCCCTTATTTTGCAATTGGCTGCTAACCAAAAGGTTGGTGGTTCAAAACTACCAGTGGTTACTTGGGAGAAGGATGTGACAGTCTGCTTCTGTAGAGGTTTACAGCCTTGGAAACCCTGTGGGGTCACTGTGAGTCGAAATCAACTCTACGGCAGTGGGTTTGGTTTTTTGGTTTTATTTTGGAATGATCCATTTGTATAATTATTACACATTTTAATGCACAGTTTTGAGATACAGAATAAATGTAGTAATCCAGGAAAGGAAAAAACAGAAACAGTGCTGCATGTAATGGAAGGACACTCACTCTGTCCTTTATACTTCTGTCTGCTCTGATTACTATTTTAATGGTAGAAATTCTCTATGGTGCCCTGTTTAATTTCTTAATAAATTGAGTAAAGCCTGTCTTTCAGCATCATCTGCTTATTTGCCCCAAATGAATACATTTGTGTGAGTGTTAGTCTTGATTTTTTACTTTAGTTAACCAAAATCATTCTTTCGGTTTGTTTGAACCATCCCTTTCTATTGGTAACATCTGCCTATGAAAACTATAAAATGCTGATGAAAGAGATCAAAGAAGATCTTAATAAATGGAGAGGCATATTGTGTTCATGAATTGGGAGACTCTCAACCTAGTAACTGACTTATTGTTATTGTTGTCGTTAGTTGCTTTTGAGTTGGCTCCAGCTCATAGCAACCTCGTGTATAACAGAAGAGAACATTGCCTGGTCCTATGCCATCTTCATGATCGTTGGTATGTTTGAGTCTGTTGTTGTGGCTACTGTGTCAGTACATCTCATTGAGGGTTTCCCTTGTCTTCACTGTCTATGTACTTTATCAAACATAATGCTTTTTTCTAGTGATTGGTCTTTCCTGGTGACGTGTCCAAAGGAAGCGAGGTGAAGTCTCACCATCCCCTTGTCTAAGGAACATTCTCATGTATTTCTTCTAAGACTGATTTGTTTGTTCTTCTGGCAGTCCACAGCATGTTCAATATTTTTTTGTCAACACCACAGTTCAAATGCATCAGTTCTTCTTTTCTCTTCCTTTTTTATTGTCAAGCTTTCTCATGTATATGAGGTGATGAAAAAGACCGTGGCTTGGATCAGGTACACCTTAGTCCTAAAAGTGACATCTGTGCTTTTCAACACATTAAAGAGGTCTTTTGTGCAGATTTGCCAAATTAATGAATTGATTAACAATTTTTATTGATATTCCAGCAAGATTTTTGTAGGTGTAGACAAGATTTTTCTAAAACATTATAGGAAGGCAAAGATACTAGAGTAGTTACGGTAATTTTGAAAAAGAAGAATGAAGTAAAAGGAATTGCTCTACCCAATTTTAGGATTTATTATATAGCTACAGTAATCAAAATTGTGTGGTATTGGCAGAGGAATAGACACATAGATCAGTGAAACAAAACAGTAAGCCCAGAAATAGCAGACTCACACGCACACAAGTACAGCCAACTGATTTTTGACAAAAGTGCAAAAGCAAATTCAATGGAGGAACGATTGTCTTTTCAACAAATGGTCCTAGAGCAATATGATATCCATGGGCAAAAAAGCAAACCTTGACCTAAACCTCATACTTTACATAAAAGTTAACTCAGAATGTATCACTGATTTAATTGTACAACATAAAACTACAAAACTTTTAGAAGAAAATGTAGGGAAAAAATCTCCAGTGTCTAGGGCTTGGTGAAGAGTTCCTATGACACCAAAAGCATCATCCACAAAGGAAAAAAAATGATACATTGAACTTCATCAAAACGGAAACTTCCACTTTGCAAAAACCGTTATCAGGATGAAAGACAAGCTAGAGACTGGGAAAATATATTTGGAAACCACGTATTTAACAAAAGACTCTCTAGAATATTTAAAGAACTCTCAAAACACAACAGTAAAGATTCTAATTAGAAAATGGGCAAAAGACATTTCATCAAAGAGGATATAGTGATGCCAAGTGAAGATAAGCACATACGGACATTTATTATACGACCTAGCAATCACTCTTCTGTGCATTTATCCCAGAGAAATGAAAACTTGGGTCCACATGAAAACCTGTACATAGATGTTCATAACAGCTTTATTTCAGATAGCCCAAAACATAAAACAGCCAAAATGTTTTTTAATACATGAATGACTAAATGGCCTGTGGTTCTTCTATACTATGGAATTACAGTGATAAAAAGGAAAAAACTATTGATACATGCAAGAACTTTAATGAATCTCAAGGGCACTATGCTGAGTGAAAAAAAGCCAGTCTCAAAAGGTCACAGACTGTATGAATCCATTTATATAATATCCAGTAATTGACAAAATTATAGCATTGGAGAACATATTAGTGGTTGCCAGGTTACAGTTGGTGGGGAGAAGAGGGACAAGTATAACTATAAAGGGGTAGAATGAGGGAGCTCTTTGTGGTGAAGGAATCGTACTGTATCTGGATTGTGGGGGTGGTTATACAAATATATACAAGTGATAAAATGGCATAGAGCTGTACGCATACATTGTACCAATGTTAATGTTCTGGTTTTGATATTATAACCAGTTGCCACAAAGTCACTTCTGACTTATGGCGATCCCATGTGTGTCAGAGTAGAGCTGTGTTCCATAGGATTTTCAATAGCTGATTTTTCAGAAGCAGATTGCCAGGCCTTTCTCCTGAGGTACTTCTGGGTACACTCAAACTGCCAACCTTTTGGTTAGCAGCTGAAAGCATTAACCATTTGTACCACCTGTGGAGGCTTTGAAATTATGCTGTAGTTTTTAAGATACAGTCATTGGGGAAACTGGGCAAAGGGTGCACTGGATCTCTCAGTACTAGTTTTGTAATTTCCTGCAAATCTATAATTATTTCAAAACAAAAAGTTAAAAAGACTGTTGTAACGTGTTGATAGCTATATGTTTCTTAGTGAACCATCTTAAATTAAGTCAAAAGATAATTGTAGCAGTAAAATTAAATAGAAGAAATGTACTTACATTTTAAAAAGTATTAAATGACTTTTGAGGCTGCATCCCATATTTTACTTCATGTTTGAAATAAGAATAAGGTTTATTTCCTTCTATGCCAAGACAGCTGTAGTTTTTTCCATAATCTAATACAGAATATAGAGATGGACAGATAGGGAAAAGGGAAATCAGCATGAAAGGTTTTTAAATATCCCACACTTTTTGTTATCTTCTGTTTCTCAGTGGCTTACCGTTTTGAAGAGGAAGCGTGGTTTTGTGACCAGACTTTAGACCATTCAGACTAGAATCCTATTTCTGGCTCAAAATGACCTTGAGGAAGTGACAAATTTACTCTTCTCATTCTGTCTTACAGCCAATAAGCCAAGTAAGATAAAAAGACTGTTGCTGGGGGTGGACTATAAAAAAAATCCATTATTCTGGAGTACAAATGGTTTATGTGTAAAACTATTTGCTAACAAGTAAATTAAATACAGAGTTTTTAGAAATTCAGTTATGAAAGGAACCACGTGAGTAAAAAGAGGAAGTTTACTTTACCAAGTACAAAATGTTTTAGATTTTAATTTTGGGGGTAGAGGGAACACAAGAAAACTCAGTCATAAGATGAAAGTCTCGTTATTGTACCCTAGGTTAGTAATTTGACAAAACTTCGGGGAGGATAAGCAGATACTTTTTCATGTGAGTAAAGTTAATTAGTCCAGGGTTTGAATTTCAGCTCTGTTGTTTATTATGTGGGAGAGTTTCTTAGCTCCATGTCTCAGTTTCACCATTTATGAAATGGGACTAATAACACCTTCTTGTTAGCGTTGTTATGCAGAGGGTGCATAGTAAGTACATAATTGTAATTATTAATAATGATATTAACTTTATTAAGACAAAATAGAATGATAACCCATTAAAACCCTTTGCTGTTGAGTCAATCCCGACTCACAGAAACCCTATAGTACTGAGTAGAACTGCCCCATTGGGTTTCCAAGGCTACAGAAATCTTATGGAAGAAGACTGCCATGTCTTTCTCCTGCAGAGTGGCTGGTGGGTTTGAAGTGCTGACCTTCTGGTTAGCGGCTGAATGCTTAACCACTGCACCACTAGGGATCTTTAGAATAGAATGATGGTGGTGTTATAAGCAAAATAAATAGCTTTTTTAAAAACTCTGTTTATGATGCTTTGCTTTTAACTACATAGTTGTATTTTTTTCTGTGGTACTAATCTTACTTTTATGACAAACTGTTTGAAATTGTAGTTTCCAAAGCCGTCCCGAACTTTAACTAGATGTGTGTGTGTACGTGCATATGACTAAACTGATAAACATTACTTGATGTACACCCAAGAGGGATAAATCCATTTTTATTGAATCTAATAGACCAAGATATAAACTGTGAACTCAGAAAAATAGTACACATTTATGAGAGCTTTTATTTCAGTGCAGATAATCCCTGTACTTTGTCTCTACAGCGATATCCATAAAATATCTGAATATATCAGAATGAACAATGAAAAGGTTTAGTCATTTGTAAAGATATATAGAAACCTATAATATACAATGTGAAATCATCAGATGATATTCCACATAAGTTTTTTTTCTTACTTTACTTACCAGGCTAAAACATTGAAAAAGATGTCCACAACCAGGGCCTACATACTCACTAGGATCCTTCTGACTCTGGTACACTGGAGTAAAATGGGACAGTTCCAGTTCTAACCAAAAGGTCACTGGCATGTGGTCAGCTGAAATTTCCTGCTGTACGCCTCTGAGCTAGAGAGAGGGAACCAAAAGTGCTGACAACCTCACCCAACTTTGTCACCCATGCCTGAGGACGTACACCAACACTTCCTGTACAAAGCCTGCTCTGCCTCTGCAGAGGACAGCCCCAGTCCTCAGCTGACCTGAATGGGGATGATAGCTTAGATTGGTGAACATAGGACAACGCCACATTCTATTTATGTGTCATATCTCATTACTGTTAATTTTTCTTCATAGAGATCAGCTTTTAAAGTTTACAGTAGTAACATTCATTGAGAGCAAGGGATTGTTGCAGGTGAGTTAATGTTGTTGTTGGGTGCCTTCAAACTGGTTCCGACTCATAGCGACCCTGTGTACAACAGAACAAAATACTGCCTGGTCCTGCACCATCTTCACAGTCATTGTTATGCTTGAGCCATTGCTACAGCCACTGTGTCAATCCATCTCCTTGAGGATCTTCCTCTTTATGGCTGACTCTCTACTTTACCAAGCATGATGTCCTTCTCCAGGGACTGGAGTCCAAAGTACGTGAGATGAAGTCTCACTGTCCTGGCTTCTAAGGAGCATTCTGGCTGTACGTCTTCCCAGACAGATGTGTTCATTCTTCTGGCAGTCTGTGTCTTGATTGAGGTGCACCTTAATCCTCTAAGAGACATCTTTGCTTTTCAACACTTCAAAGAGATCATTTGTAGCAGATTTGCCCAATGCAATGTCATTTGATTTCCTGACTGCTGCTACCGTGGGTGTTGATTGTAGATCCAAGTAAAATGAAATCCTCAACAACTTCAATATTTTCTCCGTTTATTATGATGTTGCTTATAGGTCCAGCTGTGAGGTTTTTTTGTTTATGTTAAGGTATAATCCATACTGAAGGCTGTAGTCTCTGATCATCTTCAGTAAGTGCTTCGAGTCCTCTTCACTTTCAGCAAGTAAGGCTGCTTCATCTGCATGTTGCAGTTTGTTGATGAGTCTTCCTCTGGTCCTGATGCAACATTCTTCTTCACATAGTCCAGCGTCTCAGATTATTTGCTTAGCATACAGATTGAATAAGTACGGCGAAAGGATACAACCCTGATATACACCTTTCCTGCCTTTAAACCACGCAGTATTCCCTTGATACATTCAAATGACTGCCTCTTGGTCTATGTACAGGTTCCACATGAGCACAATTAAGTGTCCTGGAATTCCCATTCTTCGCAGTGTTATCCATAATTTGTTATGATCCACACAGCTGAATGCCTTGCATAGTCAATAAGACCAAGTAAACATCTTTCTGGTATTCCCTGCTTTCAACCAAAATCTATCTGACATGAGCCATGATATCGCATGATCCAGCTATTGATGAGTTAATAACTAACAAAATTACTACCTTATGATAAAGTATTATACTGGATGATAACACATTTAAGATAGAGCTAACTGTTTAGAAGGATGATGCCTTGGAAATTGCACTGGAAAATCTAACAGAAGGCCTGAAGTATGTATATAGATAACTTGTCTCCCTAATATAACTTATAATATGGCTATATCTATTCTAACCTAACAGTCTTGCTCAGTGTTGCCCTTTTTTTAAAATCCTGTTATGTTTTATGAAGAAGTTACTAGGGATTACTGAGAAGAAAATGGAGGGCCCTAGACCTCTTTTGGAGCCCTGGTGGCACAGTGGTTAAGAGCTTAGCTGAAACTAACAGGTCGTCAGTTCAGATCCACCAGCTGCTCCCCAGAAACCCTATGGGATAATTCTACTCTGTCCCATAGGGTCACTGTGAGTTGGAATTGACTTGATGGCGGTGGGTTTGTGGGTTGTTTTTTTTTTTTTTTTCCATTTGTTTAGCTCTCTTTAAAGTTCTGAAAAGCAAAGATGTAACTTTGAGGACAAAGGTATGCCAGACCCAAGCCATGATATTTTCAGTAGCCTCATATGCATATGAGAGCTGGACAATGAATAAGGAAGACCAAAGAAGAATTGATGCCTTTGAATTATGGTGTTGGCAAAGAATATTGAATATACCATGGACTGCCAGAAGAATAAACAAGTTTGTCTTGGAAGAAGTACAGCCAAGAGTGCTCCCTCGAAGCAAGGATGGTGAGAATTCATCTCACGTACTTTGAACATGTTATCAGGAGGGACCAGCCCTTGGAGAAGGCCATCATGCTTGGTAAAGTAGAGGGTTAGGGAAAAAGAGGAAGACCCTTGATAAGATGGATTAATACAGTGGCTGCAACAATGAGCTAAAACACAGCAATGATTGTGAGGATGATACAGGACTGGGCAGTGTTTTGTTCTGTTGTACATAGGGTCACTATGAGTCAGATTGCATGCACGGTACCTAACAACAGCAACAGCATTGCTTTTGGAGATATGGAAAGCTTCCACATGGTTTAACAATTGAGTGTTTCTTATGGTATTTCTTATAACTTAAATTTAATGGCCACCAAAAAAGTTCTAAGATTCTTTAAGACTATTTTCATTATAAATCTAAAGATTAGCTATAAATCTGAAGATTAGCTGCAGTGAAATCATGCGTATTTGGCACCATGATTCCCATTCCACCCATATTTTCTAGAGCTCTCTTACTACATTTTGAAATACCTTTATGGAATTTTGAAATACATTACTTGCGTAGTTCTGTGAAGCTTCATCACTGCTAAGAAGAGTTACAAAACATAGCTCTGCACTTCCCATTAGTTAGTTCTTTAACGTGTTGAGCCCAAGATACTTGTGTATCTGGTTTCTAACTACAGAGTGCCAGTAGATTTTCCCCATAAATCATGGATCCAAATAATTCTTCAACAAGCAGGAAATAATTATGATTAATAGAAGAATAAAAGGCATCACTGGATGTTGTTTGGAAAGAATCCTCTATGGGAGGCTGTGAGTATTACTGTTTATGCAATTTCCATTTCTGAAATACCTTGGGTTAAAATGTTGAAATTTTCAGAGTATACAAAGTATGCGAGTAGATACAGGTAACCGAAATCTGCCTAGCTGTTGACTGCTGAATGGTAATAAAATTTATATTATCATTGAAAAATTATTATATGTCTTCTTTAAAATAGTTTTTTGCTGTGGCTTTTGCATAAAGGTGTGCTTTTACTTATTTTCATGGCCCAAGGACAATGAGTTCAGGTAATGGTGTGTCTCTCCATGGGTTAAAAGCACATCGTTGTTCTCTGAAAAGAGAGAAAATGAACTCTGCTTTAAGTGCAATCACTGTTAACTTTCTCACCAGAGTCTTTTTTTTTTTTTTTAGATCTTCTTTCTTCCCATTTCTCATTTCCATTTCGCCTTCTTTCTTCTGTTTCTAACATATAGGAATTATGCTTTAGTCTGTTTCTTAGAACTTAATTTGTACATATGATATTCTTTAGGTTGTTAGTTATTTAGGGATAAAACCCTCTGTACTTCTAAAGCGTTAACAAAATTTATTGGTAATACACAAATTTAACGATTCCTTGAAATAACTATCAGAATCTGAAGCTTAATTGTCTTGAATATATCCTTCTATCATTGTGGCTTTAATGTTTTCATAAAAAAAAACAAAACTGTTGTTTTATATTTAATTAAAAAAGCAATTTTAGGTAAATGTTCAGAAAAACCTATTTAAACAGCCAGGTATTTTTATTGTATTTTTGTGGGGGAGAAAGAAAATAAACATCACCCATAATTTTACCATCTAAATATAACTATTAACATTTGGTGTTTCTCCTCTTTGTATTCTGTTGTTTTGCCAGGATGAGGCCTATGTGGGTTATTGTGTTATGGTTCCCCCCTCACGCTTAATATTAAATTATTTCAGGTTACTAAAAATTCTTAGTAAATATCAACTTCTATCCCCCACGTGTCTGTCAGTTTGTCGTACTGTGGGGGCTTGCGTGTTGCTGCGATGCTGGAAGCTATGCCACCGGTATTCAGATACCAGCAGGGTCACCCATGGAGGACAGGTTTCAGCTGAGCTTCCAGACTAAGACAGACTAGGAAGAAGGACCTGGCAGTCTACTTCTGAAAAGGATTAGCCAGTGAAAACCTTAAGAATAGCAGCGGAACATTGTCTGATATAGTGCTGGAAGATGAGCCCCTCAGGTTGGAAGGTACAACACAGCAACAACATAGCTGTATGATAATGTGTTATGTGGCTGTATTTTAATTTAGTTAATGTTTCCATGTTTACTGTTAGATAAGGAACCCTGGTGGCACAATAGTTAAGCACTCACCTGCTAACAGGAAGGTTGTAGTTCGAATCTACCAGCCGCTCCATGGGAGAGAGATGTGGCAGTCAGCTTCCATAAAGATTACAGCCTTGGACACCCTATGGGGCGGCTCACCTCTGTCTTATAGGAACGAAGAGTCAGGATCACCTCTACGGCAATGGGTTATTGTAAGATATTTAATTTTTTTTTCAAGATTTTGGTTTATAAATAGTGGTGAGAAGAACATTTAGTGCACCAATTTTAAGACTATTTTGCAAATTACTTTGAGAAAAAAACCCCATTCTAATTATATTCTTAAGATATCAGTAATAACTTGACCTTAGAATTTTAAGGATAAGCATGAGAAATAGGAATCTAAACATTCTGTGAACATGCTAATTTAAACTTATGGATCACACTTTTTTTTTTTTTAATCTTTTACCTCTATGTGGCACAGAAGCAATGCGCTAGCCATTTTTCAAATGAGTGTTCCATTGATTTCTTCAGAGAGACAGTGGAGTGAAATTCATAGATCTTTTGCAAATACCTGGAACATTGAGGAAATAGAGTGACTCAACTAAGGCAGATTCTTCTATGCCAGAGGCCTCCTATGAATGGAAAGCTGTTCATATTGTTAGAAGCCATCAAGTCAGTTCTGACTCATAGTGATCCTGTATACAACAGAACAAAATGCTGACCAATCCGGCGTGACCCTCACAATCATAGCTATGTTTGAGCCCATTGTTGCAGCCACTGTATCAATCCAACTTACCAAGGGTCTTCCTCTTTTTCATTAACCCTCTACTTTACCAAGCATGATGGCCTTCTCCAGGAACTGGTCCCTCCTGATAACGTGTCCAAAGTACATGAGATGAATTCTCACCATCCTCGCTTTCAAGGAGAACTCTGGGCTGTATTTTGTCTAAGATGGACTTATTTGTTCTTCTGGCAGTCCGTGGTGTATTCAGTATTCTTTGCCAACACCATGATTCAAAGGCATCAATTCTTCTTTGGTCTTCCTTATTCATTGTCCAGCTGTCATATGCATACGAGGCGATCAAAAATATCATGGCTTGGGTCAGGCGCACCTTAGTTCTCAAGGTGACATCTTTGCTTTTCAACAGTTACAAGGAAGTCTTTTGCAGCTGATTTGCCCAATGCGGTAAATTTTTTATTTCTTGATTTCTGCTTCTGTGGGCATTGAATATGGATCCAAATAAAATGAAATCCTTGACAAGTTCAGTGTTTTCTTTGCTTACCATGATGTTGCTTATTGGTCCAGTTGTGAGGATTTTTGTTTTCTTTATGTTGAGGTGTAATCCATACTAAAGATTGTAGCCTTTGATTTTCATCAGTAAGTGCTTCAAGTCCTCTTCACTTTCTGCAAGCAAGGTTGTGTCATCTGCATATCTCAGGTTACTAAAGAGTCTTCTCCAATCCTGATGCCACATTCTTCTTCATATAGTCCAGCTTCTTAGATTATTTGCTCAGTGTACAGATTAAATAAGTGTGGTGAAAGAATACAACCCTGATGCATACCTTTCCTGACTTTAAACCACACAGTATCCCCTTGTTCTGTTTGGTCTAAGTACAGGTTCCTCATGAGCACAATTAAGTGTTCTGGAATTTCCATTTTTTGAAATGAGTTTAGTGTACTTTGAGTTACTTGTAAATTCTTCCACGTTTCTTCTATTTAAAACTTTGCAGACATAAAAATAAAATTTTAAATAAAAACAGCAAGTGTAACATGATTATATGATCAAAACATGGAAGTTTGGAGCTTGGTGGTGGTTGTTATTAGGTGTCATCAAGTTGGTTTTGACTCACAGTCACCCTATATACAACAGGAGGAAACACTGCCCAGTCTTCACAATCATTGTTTTGCTTGAGCCCATCATTGTAGCCACTTTGTCAGTCCATCTCATTGAGGGCCTTCCTCTTTTTTGCTGACACTCTGTCTTACCAAGCATGATATCCTTCTCCAGGGATCAGTCCCTCCTGATAACCTGTCCAAAGTATGTGAGATGAAGTCTCACCACCCTTGCTTCCAGTGAGCATTCTGGCTGTACTTCTTCCAAGACATATTTATTCATTCTTCTGGCAGTTCTTGAAGCTTTAGCCTTCTTCAAGTAATTATTTTGGATTAGGAAATATGGGGAGATTTTTTTTTTTCTCTTACCAGACTTCAAGATCTCAGGGATTTATCTTTTCTTTGCCCTGCCTTAGTGTCTTCCCTTTGGTAGTTTAAATGATATTGGAACTTAATTACCTGGATTTTCTATACAGCTGAGTAAAATTTTATTGAAAATACGCTGTGCATAGAAATCGTCATTTTTTCCTAACTTTTATTGTCATTTTAAAATTTAGGAAGTGATTGCTATTAATTCTCAGGTTATATATATTTTTATATTTAAAAAAGTCAAAGTGGAATTTATTACAGGACCTGTATGGTTTATTCTCTAGTGACAAATAATGAATATATTTATTTTTAAACTAAAAGAAGATTCAGAATTAGGCTGAAAAACACAGTAGTACTAGTTTCTTTTATGTATTTGCACCTGTTTTCTTTCTTTTGTATTTCATGCATCCCAACCTGCCATATGCTGCTGTTCACAGTATGCGTACAGTGTACATAGTGTTCTAAGGATCAGCTTTATAACTGAACCAATTGGACTCCTGTCCTGCAGTTTATACCCTTCTTGGCATTTCTCTAGCCCATTTGTTTAAATCCTTCCAACTAATTTGATCTTCTGACATGGAAAATGACGGTTGCAATTAATTGCATATGGGGTTCATAAAGTAGCTGAATAATAAACTACCATGACCTAGGTTCTTGGGCAGCTTCAGTGGTGACTGAGTTGACAACTCTGTTAACAGCATCATAGTGGGAATGAGCAAGCATGTAATTTTCTTTGGAAGCCCACAGTGTAGAATTGGTGTAGAGTGTACATTGTAGAAACCGTGTAAAATCCACATTGTAGAATAGGTGTAATATTTTTAACTCCTATGTCTTTCCATTAACAGAAATGATTCAGATTTATTTGGTAGGTTAGGCAAATAAATGTATTTATTTTATTGGATTGGAGTTTATGTATAAAAAGGGCTGGTAATTGATCCTTGAGTGATAAAGTCTATCAGTAAATTCTAATCTTACTGTGTGTTGAGCACCTATTAGACACAGTGCTTTTTGCTCTATACATATTGTTTCTAATCCTCAGAGTAACATTGTAAGGTGATATGACTTTATTTTTCAGAAGGAGAAAGCAGGCTCTACCAAGTTATTTACTCATATCTACATAAGTGGTACTATATGATAAGTAGCAGAACTGGAGTTCAAGCCCAGGACCCTGTGCTTCCAAAGCTTATGGCCTGTCCACTGCACACAATAGCAAAATTTCCTCTTTTTCATTGTGAATAGTATTTCATTTACATTCTGCTATCGATGGACATAGGCTATTATGACTAAAGGTATGATAGTCTTACTGTTCCTGTCTTTTGGTGCAATTATTGGGTCATGGGGTAGCATATGTTCAGTTTTGGAAGATGTTACCTAAAAGTTTTCCATGGTGTTTCCCACCCAGTGCCGTCGAGTCAATTCCGACTCAGAGCAACCCTATAGCACAGAGTAGAACTGCCCCGTAGAGTTTCCAAGGAGCGCCTGGCGGATTTGAACTGCCAACCCTTTGGTTAGCAGCTGTAGCACTTAACCACTACACCACCAGGGTTTCCATATGGTGTTTCCAGTGTATGAATATTGTAGTTGTCCCATGTCCTTGCTATTATTTCCTATTAGTTTTTTTTTTTTTTTTAATTTTAGCCATTTGGTAGATGTCTAGTGGTATGATTTTGTGAGTTTAATTTGCATGTCCCTGATGATTAATTATTTTAATATGCTTATTGGATAGCCTTTTTTTTCTTACGAAGTGCCTTATCAAGTCTTTTGTCCATTTTTTTAAAATTGTCTTACTGATTTCTCGGCACTTTTTATCCTACAGACTTAAAAGGATAAGGAGGGATTATTATGAACAACTTCATGCAAATAAATTCTACAACTTAGATAAAATAAACTCCTTGAAAGACAAACTTAACAAAACAATACAGAAGAAGAAATTGAAAATTCGAATAGACCTGCATCTACCAAAGAAACTGAATTTGCAATTACAAGTCTTCCAATAAAGAATGCCATGATGCTGCTGTCCCTGGGTCTACTATCTTAGGCTGTAAGATCCATGAGGGAAGGAATAACTTCCAGGCCTCATTTTATCATCTGCACGTGGCATAACATTCTTGGTAAATGTTTGTTGAATAGAGTTGAGTGAACGATGTGGTAGAGAAGGTCCAAGTGAAGAAGGTCTGTTTCCTTGAGAAATATGAGATGTTTTTTACTGTCATTCTTTGTTAAGGAACTTTTGATTTTTCTCTCTAATACATTTCAGAGAATGTATATACTTACTGATATTAAAAATCAAGTGCCGTTGAGTCGATTCCAACTCATAGTGACCCTATAGGGCGGAGTAAAACTGCCCCATAGAGTTTCCAAGGAGCGCCTGGCGGATTCAAACTGCCGTCCCTTTGGTTAGCAGCTGTAGCACTTAACCACTACACCACCAGGGTTTCCGTTAGTGATATTAACCCAGATCCATTACTGATATTAACCCAGAAACCCAGTGCCGTCGAGTCGATTCCGACTCATAGCGACCCTATAGGACAGAGTAGAACTGCCCCATAGAGTTTCCAAGGAGCGCCTGGCGGATTCGAACTGCCAACCCTTTGGTTCGCAGCTGTAGCACTTACCTCTATGGGGCAGTTCTACTCTGTCCTATAGGTCGCTATGAGTTGGAATCGACTTGACAGCAATGGTTTACTGATATTAGAAAGCCTTAATTTCTTCCATTTGTGAAAATATTCTCTAACTATATGGGAATGGCTCAGTGTTTTCTTGGTGAGCATATAAATCATGTTGGGTGTGAGTGTGGGCTACATTGTTCCCAAGTATCATGTTAGTTTAACCTAAAATCATAAATCCTGTTGTCTTATATGAATTATGTAAAAAGTAAGATCAATCCTCTTTGCAACAATGGCCATATGTGTTTTTCTGGCATATATATATGTATATTTACATATACATATATACACGTACACACATACATGTTTATACATATATGTGTATATATATGTGTGTATGTATGTATATATGTAAGGAGCCCTCGTGGCACAACAGTTAGTTGCTTGACCACTGACTGGAAGGTCCCCAGTTCAAACCCACTAGTGTCTCCATGGGAGAGAGACCTGGTGATCTGCTGCTGTAAGGATTACAGCCTAGGAAGCTCTGGGAGGCAGCTCTGCGCTGTCACATGGGATTGCTATAAGTTGAAAATCAACTCAACAGTACCCAACAACAACGCGTATATATGTATGTGTGCGTGTATATGTGTATGTATAAAACCAACCCACCTGCCATCAAGTCAATTTGGGGCTGAACAGCTCTTATGGACACCCACATCTGCTGACTATATTCCACTTTTCAAGAGGAAAACTCTATGATGTGAGTTCATCAGAATAGGGTTGAGGTTTAGATGACTGGCAGGCTTAGGTCCTGAGAGATAAAGCTTGGAAGGAAAATGGAGATCTGGCACCAAAAGTCACTGGGAGTCACTGCTCAGCTACCCTGCAGGAGGGAAAAGAAATAGGAAATGTGGGAAAAAAGGTTAAAACACACACATACACAAAATATTTCACCTGATTTACAGTTTTGCTAAGAATGGTAGTGTTGTGAGTTGCCTTGGAGGCAGTTCCGACTCATGGCGGCCCCATGTGTGTCAGAGTAAAGCTCTGCTCCACAGGGTTTTCAGTTGCTGATTTTTCAGAAGGATGTCACCGGGCCTGTCTTCTGAGGTGCCTCTGTGTGGGTTTGAGCTGCCAAACTTTTGGTCAGCCATCGAGCACTTAACCATTTGCATCACCCAAGTGCGGGCCTCCCTTTTTCAGTTTTCCCCTCGAAAGCATGTATAAAGCCAGTGACCTCTACAGGGTGCTTTGTTATCTCCCAGGCTGCTGAGCATCTTCCACCTGAGCCCCACTCTCTTGTCCTAGAAAAGCGTGGTATCCTGATAAGCCAAATTCATTAGTCCTAGGTCACAGGCTTCCTGCATGCTCCTTCCTCGAGAGTGGACAGTGCACCTGCCTTGACTTTCCCCTGAGACGTGTTGCTTCAATTCCTTCAGAAACCTCTTACCCACTCCCACTCCCAATAGCAGAGCTGCATCAGTAACCTGGCTCCATGGTCACTTCCTGGGTAAGCTACAGTGATGTAGCCCAGAATTAGCATTGTCTTCATACATTCCCCATCTTTTTTTTTTTTCTTTCTTTCTTTTCATTTATTCTTCCAATAATGATTTATTGGGCACCCCCTGTGTGCCAGACACTGGGGATTTCTTGGTGAATAAGACAAAGCCCCTGTCCTTGTGGATTTTACATTCTAGGGTGGGAGTCTGAAAATAAAGTGAATAAAAAAAAATTTTTATGTAATACTGGGCAGCAATAAATGCTATAAAAAATAAACAAGGGAACAGGATGGATAGAAAGCGACAGGGATAATGGTGTCGTTTCGGGTATTGGGAAAGAAAAGGCCCATCCAAGGAAGTGGCATCTAAGTAAGTACAGACTTGAATGAAGTGTGGTATCGAAAGGAGGTGAAGGTCTGGACGGTGATGTTCAAGCAGAGGGAACTGCAAATGCAAAGGCTGTGAGGCAGGAATGAGCTGACCGGTCAGAATGTGGCAGGGAAGTATTTAAATACTCACAAAACTGTTCTTTGAACTAACTTGTCCAGGTGGTAGGACAGTTTCATTTCACCATTCCCCAACTATATATAACCAATTTTTAGCTTTGTTTTCTCATTAAAACGAGTAAAAACTTCCATTCAGGGAGTGGGGTTCCATGCCTGAATGAATAACTTCACACTTTGCAAATGTGTTACTGTATAATATCTAAGCACATTTACTTGTGACGATCTATTTTTATGAACATTTATTCAATGAACATTTATTGATCTTTTCTTGGATGAACTTCCAGCTAGACGAGGGAACCTTACTGATTGTGTGAGAGGGAAGAAGGAGAAGGTAGAGAAAGAGAAAAAAAGGGCATTGTTGGAGGAGACCTGGAGGAACAGAAGAGTTGGTCCTCTAGGAGCCAAGGAGAAAAGAATGTCCAAAGGAGGGCATGGTTGTTGCTGTCCGATACAGCAGAAAAGTCCAAGGACACAAGAATAGAAGAGTGGCCTGTGGTTTGGCATTTGGGACGTCACCTCTGGCCTCAGTGGGAGCAGTGTCAGTTGTGTATTTGGGTCATACAGAAGTGGGCTGAGGGCAACTAGAGGTGAGGAAGTGAAGACAGTGACAGGAGAATTACCACGCTTTTGAGAAGTTTGAATGCAAATCAAAGGAATGAGATTAGACAGTTTGACAGGAATATGAGTGGAATCAAGAGTTTTTGTTTTTGAAAGAGGCTTCTGTGTTTTTTCCAAGTGACAGGAAATCATTGTTTGCCATTATTTGGCTCACAGAGTAAACAGCCCCCTCCCCCAAAATGTTTAACAGCCGTTAGTTGTCTCGGTATTCAAGGAGGTTTCACCTGTATGATCTCACTAGCTCCTCTAATACTCCTGGAAAAAAAAAAAAGAAGTTACTAAACAGTATGCCTTTTTCTTAGATAAAGGCCTCAAAGCTCAGAGGTTATAGCTTAGAAGTCCCCCAGCTAATAAGGGTAGGGCAAGAACTCTTATCAGAATGCCCTATCCAGCCTAGAGTGTGTCAATCTGTACTCAGCATTAAATAACCATGTTTTGCCTAGTATTCAATAGCTTATGCTCTGGTTATCCCAGAAGAGAACCCAAGGCATTTAGGAGGAAAAAAATTGCTGGGCAGGTTAAGAGGCTTTTTAGAGGCTCCCTTTACATCACTCCTGCACACACATCCATGCCACCCACCCCCACACATCTCTGCTTCACGTCCCTGCCACATAACCCCATACAGACCCACACACACAATCCCACCCAACATGCATACACACCCCTGCCGCAGTCTCACACACAGACACACACACACACATACACAATCCCCCACGCACACACTTTCCAATGTCCACAATTAGATATACCTCAGGCCGGTGTCAAGGGACCCTGCTTGCAAAGCTTGCATGCCACCCTTTTTTTCAATACTTTCCTCTCTTGGGTTTGGACTTGAGGTGGAAAGGTAAAATTAGGTTAGAGAGAATTGATTTTATAAGACCAGTTGAGAGGCCATAAATAAATCTCTGGGTATCAACAATAAAAGTTCAGTTGATCATGAAATTTTTTCCTAGATTTACTTTTTCTTCGCACAAATGAAACCCTGACGAGCTTAAGCTAAACCATTTTTGTATTAATTTGATCTAAAGCTATAGTTGTTTGCATACTTTGGTCCTTCAGGATAATTTTTTTGAGCTATGTGGGTTAACTTTTCTGCATTGAGTCTTATGAGCACAAGACCTAGATTGTCATAATTTCCATTCTGGCCTGATCTCAGCCCCTAAAATATGAAAGAAAAGGTTCGCAATGTTGATATTTTGAGCCTTTTTTTGAAATTACATCAGTGTAGTTTCTGTGCTACTTACCTGATGCTTATCATTTACCACTTTATCATATTGGTCTCCATCCCCCAACTAGAGGTGAAGGTTTTTATTTTTTTCTTCCCTCAAACATATTAAAAACTCATCAAGAGAAAAGGACCAGTTTTCTCCTTTTTGGTCTGCGGAGTTTAGAATGGAACTTTGCAAATTATTTTGAGAATGAGGTTTATTGGGCTTGTCTTTTTCCACTTGTCTCACCCTCTCATAAATACTTAACATAAATATATGCTTACTTGTGAACTCTCCGTAGAGGGTTCTCATGTTCAGATATTTCAGAAATTTTCTTAGACTAAAGAAGATGGAAGAGTTAAAATATCTAGATTCCAATTATCTTTGGGTGAATCACCTCAGAAAATATGGATAAGACTGAAGAGTAGGGAAAGCAACAGACTAGGACCTCGATGCTCCTATAATTTCCTCCCACCCCTGTTTTAAAGTCAATATTAAGGAATGTGCAAGGAGAAGGAATATTACTCTAATGAAGACAGTAACAAATGGTCTAATGATGTGACGAATTGAATCATGTTATTTGACTGAAAAATACATTATCATTCTGATTTTAATTAAAAAAAATATCCTTGGGGCATTGGTAGGCCTGGGTTAGATTCCTAGTGGTTGGACTTTGATGAAAAAGGGTTGCTAATATGAGACTTCTGATTAGGCTTATCCTCCTCAACTCATGTTGTTTTTAGTGTGGTACCTAGGTAAGTCCCTGGAAAGGCAAGTGCTTTTCTGAAATGCTAATCACATCAGGGAGTCCATGGGTGGTACAAATGGCTAACACACTCAACTGCCAGCTGAAAAGTTGCAGTTCGAGTCCACCGAGAGGTGCTTCGGAAGAAAGACCTGGCAATCTACTTCCAAAAAATGGGCCATTGAAAACCCAATGGAACACAGTTCTATTCCGACACACATGAGGTCACCATGAGTCAGAACTGACTTGAAGGCAACTGGTAACATAATGGTAACTACATCAGAAAACCAGAAGTATGATTTTTTGGTTTTCATATTTCCATCAAATCAAGCTTGATTCATCATGATCTCGTTGGATCCTGTAACACTCTTCTTAACCTCTGCAAAACTAGACAGAGATGTTCCAGTTATTTCAGTGTGTTCTCTTTTGTTTATAAGGTATTCCATACCCTGTAAATCTTTTTGTCCTAAACCATTGTTATAAAACTGTTTTTGCAAAAAGGAAAAAAATTAGTCAAAAAAAAAATATATATATATATAACGTTAACCAAAAAATATAAAATTCTTGGTGATACACTGGAAAATATCTAAGGACGCATCATATCTTTACAGGTGTTGTGTTTTATGTTCCAGTGCCTATGACTGGTTAGCTCTATTATCTGCTGCTTTTTAGGCTTATGTGGTAAGTTTGGTCTCCATTTAGGGTTGATAATTCCGCCTGTTTCGAAGTCACAAAGTACAACCCTAACAACATCCAGGTACTTCATAATATAAACCATTTGTCAAGAAGGAGCTTCAGTAAGCTACATAACTGAGATCTTCTAAAACTTACACACTTATGCTCATCAAAAGACTTCACCAAAAGAGTAAAAAGAGAACTGAAAGACTGGGAAAAAAATTTTGGCTATTACAAATCCCACAAAGGTCTCTATTCTGTAAAATCTACAGGAAAATCCAACACCGCTACAACAAAAAGACAAATAATCCAATTAAAAAATGGGCAAAGGAAATGAACAGATGCTTCACCAAAGAAGACATTCAAGCAGCTAACAGACATATGAGGAAGTACTCTCAATCACTAGCCATTAGAGAAATGTAACTCAAAACCACAATGAGATACCATCTCACTCCGGCATGACTGGTACGAATAAAAAAAAAGAAAATAACAAATGTTGCAGAAGCTGCGGGGAGATTAGAACTCTTATGCACTGTTTTTGGGAATACAAAATGAAAGAACCATTTTGGAAAATGATATGGCACTTCCTTAGAAAGCTAGAAATAGAAATACCATATAATCCAGCAATCCCACTCCTAGGAATATATTCTAGAGCAATAAGAGTCGTCACACGAATAGACATATGCACACCCATGTTCATTGCAGCATTGCTTACAATAGCAAAAAGATGGAAACCACCTAGATGCCCATCAGCAGATGAATGGATAAACAAGCTATGATACATACACACAATGCAATACTATGTGATGATAAAGAACAACGATGAATCTTCAAAGCATCTCACAACATGGATGAATCTGGAGGGCATCATGCTGAGTGAGATAAGTCAAACACAAAAGGACATATTGTATGACACCACTACTATAAAAACTCATGAAAAGGTTTACACACAAAATGAAACAATCTTTGATGGAGGGAGGGAGGGGAGGGATGGGGATGGAAAAACACTAAACAGACAATAGATAGTGGTAACTTTGGTGAAGGGTGAAACAGTATACAATACAGGGGAAGCCAGCACAACTTGTACAAGGCAAGGTCATAGAAGCTCCGCATACACATCCAAACTCCCTGAGGGACTGAATTGCTGGGCTGTGGGGACCATGGCCTCGGAGAACATCTAGCTCAATTGGCATAACATAGTTTATAAACAAAATGTTCTACATTCTACTTGAGTGAGTAGCCCCTGGGATCTTAAAAGCCTGTGAGTGGCCATCTAAGATATTCCACTGGTCTCACCCCTTTAAGGCCAAGGGAGAATAAAGAAAACTAAAGACACAAGGGAAAGATTAGTCCCAAGGGCTAATGGGCCACAACTACCATGGCCTCCACCAGACTGAGTCCAGTACAACTAGATGATGCCTGGCTACCACCACTGACTGCTCTGACAGGAATCACAATTGAGGGTCCTGGACAGAGCTAGAGAAAAATGTAGAACAAAATTCTTTCTCACAAAGAAGACCAGACTTACTTGCCTGGCAGAGACTGGAGAAACCCCGAGAGTATGGACCCTGGACACCCTTTCAGCTCAGTAACTCCTGAGGTTCACCCTTCAGCTAAACATTAGATAGGTCCATAAAACAAAACAAGACTAAAAGGACGTACTAGCCCAGGGGCAAGGACTAAAAGGCAGAAAGGGACAGGAAAGCTGATAATAGGGAACCCAAGGTCAAAAAGGGAGAGTGTTGACATGTCATGGGGTTGTTAACCAACGTCATAAAACAATATGTGTACTGTTGAATGAGAAGCTAGTTTGTTCTGTAAACCTTCATCTAAAGTACAGTTTAAAAAAAAAAAAGAATTTAAGAGCAAGCTGCAATCACCTGAAAAAGAATAAAGAGGAAAAGGATATGGCTAAATATGGAGTAAATATATGTATATATATGTTTTTAAAAAAAGGGCACTTGAGCAAGAGTGGAAAGAGAACGTGGAAAGACCAGTGAAAGCAGTGGCAGAGCTAGTGGCCGTGTAACTCCAAGCATATACTACACAAGGTATTTTTGTGTAAGTGCAATTGTCATCTGGTACTTGGGTAACACCTCCTTCTCAATCCTTCCAGTCATACCACACCCAAGGCTTGTTCCCAGAGGATTTTAATATGCCATTTCCTTCTGGAAAATACATGAATTTTCTTGTCCTTGCCACACTAGCCCTTTTTTCCTTTCCTCTCAAACCAGTAAGAATGAGAAAGAACCTGTCTTCTGCTAACATCCATTCTTAGTATAAACCTGTTGCCATTGAGTCGATTCCAACTCATAGCCAGTCTGTAGGCAAGAGCAGAACTGCCCCCCAGACAGTTTCCAAGGCTGAAATCTTTACGGGAGCGGACTGCCACATCTTTTACCTCAGAGCGGCTGGTAGGTTCGAGCCACTGACCTTTCGGTTAGCAGTTGAGCACTTAACCACTGTGCCTACCAGGGTTCCTTATTCTTAGTATGGTAGCACTGAAAAGAATTTGGAGATGATCTAATCTAGGTCTCTCATTTTGTGACTGAGAAGCATAGGACCAGAGAGGGTAAATCGCTTGTCCATGTCACAAAGGTGATTAAGGAAGGACTAGAATCCACATTTCTGAATTTCATTTCCATGACCGAGGCCTTAGAAACATTGTTCCAACTCATAAGGACACCGCCCACATCGTAATATTTTAAAGTTTTGAGGGAAACAGCAACATCTGTAAAACGCTATACAAACTACTAGCTCTAGGTAGTTCATAGTTTTAACATTTAATAGATGTTATCTGCCGTTGAGTCAGTTCCCAACTCGTGGCAACCTGTGCACAACAGAAGGAAACGCTGACCAGTCCTGTACCATCCTCATGACCAATTGCAGATTTGATTGTTGCGAACCATATGTTTTCACTGGCTGATTTTTCCAGGTAGATTCCTAGGCCTTTCTTCTTAGTCTGTCTTAACCTGGAATCTCCACTGAAACTTGTTCAGCATCATACATAGCAACATGCAAGCCTCCAGTGACAGGTGGTGGCAAAAGGAGTATTGGTGAAAGTCATTGTGGAGCAGGAAATGAGGATGGTGATTGTTACGGATTGAATTGTCCCCCCCCCGCCAAAATGTGTGTTGGCTTGGCAAGGCCATGATTCCCAGTATTGCGTGGTCGTCCCCCATTTTGTGATCTGATATGATTTTCCAGTGTATTGTAAATCCTAACCTCTATGACTTTTTTTTTTTGGATGATGCTAATGAGGGAGGATTAGAGACAGTTATGTTAATGAGGCAGGACTCAATCTACAGGATTAGTTTGTATCTTCAGTCAGTCTCTTTTGAAATATAAAAAAGAGAACCATTGAGCAGAGAGGGACCTCCTACACCAAGAAAGAAGTGCCGGGAGTGGAGTACGTCCTTTGGTCTCAGGGCCCCTGCTCTGAGAAGTTCCTAGATCAGGGGAAGAGAGATGACAAGGACCTTCCCCAGAGCTGACAGAGAGAAAGCCTTCCCCTGGAGTTAACACCTTGAATTCAGATTTCTAGCTTCCTAAACTGTGCGAGAATAAACTTCTGTTTGTTAAAGCCATCCACTTGTGGTATTTCTGTTATGGTAGCACTAGGTAACTAAAACAGTGATGTTCATTTTGCTCCTGTGATATGAGAGGTTGTAGAGGGCTCCGCAGGCACCTGCATTCCATTAGTAAGTAGTAGTTATGATTTTAGAATGAAATAAGAATATTAATATTTCTTGTAATTATTGTATATTATTTTCTCAAACTGTGCTAAGTTGTTAGGTTAAAAATACTTATTAAGCTGTTTGTACCTTACTACTTAATAAATGGAACTTTCAGGAATTCTCTCGGACTGGGGCACCATGAAAATGTTACTGAGATGCTAAGGACTTCATGATCAGAGAAAGTTTGGGAATCTCTGGCTTAGAGTATCTTCTTGGAAAAGAGGAGAGAGGCGTAGGGTGAATGAAGGAGGGTAGGTTCGTTAGTGAAGGGAGGTAGAAAGATGCTTCCAAGGTTATTTGATCACTGCTTAGCCAGCGTAATGGCTGTGACAACAAATCTTCTAGGCAGTGTTGCTGCCTACCCAGTATTTGCAGAAGATAAATTATTTGACTTTTCTCCTTCCTAACACCTTTTTATCTTGAGAACCTTTGTGGGGATTATTGGCTCTCTGTCACGTGTACTACTTCTTATGCCTTGTGTTGCTATTATTAGATTCTGGCAGTGTGGTTTGAGGGGCTGTTGTGGAGACAGTGTCGGAATTCCCAGAGGTGAACTTGGAGCTAGAGAAGACATACTCCTTACTTTTTTTTCTGAGGTCTGCCATTTTTTCCTTTCTGAATAATTCCCATGGAATCAGTCTTCTAAAATCTTTAGGCTAAGTTCGTGTGTGTGTGTGTGTCTCACTAGTTAATAAGGAACCCTGGTGGCACAAAGGTTAAGTACTCGACTACTAACTGAAAGGTTGGTAATTCAAATCCACCCCATGACTCTGCAGAAGAAAGACCTGGGGATCTTCTGTAAAGATTACAGCCTAGAAAATCCTATGGAGCAGTTCTGCTCTGTCACACGGGGTTGCCATGTGTCGAAATAGACTTGACAGCACCTAACAACGACAACAGTTGATAAATCCACCCAAGAGCATTGGTGGAACGAACATTGAAGAATATATTACGTGTGCTGGTGGTAGTATTAGTTGCCGTCGAGTCAGCTCCAACTCATGGTGGCCTTATGTATAACAGAAACAAATGTCGCCTGGTCCTGAGCCATCACCATGCTCTTTGATATGTTTGAGCCCATTGTTGAGGCTATTATATCAATCCAGGATTATGTGTAAGAAAAATAAATATTTTCTTTACAAAATTATGATTTATGACATGTAAAATTTTGGAAAACTTGAGAAAGGAATTATGTCACCAATATTTCTCCTTCACAACCACTCTTGTAATTTCAAGGCAGGTAAGCCTAGGCTTTTGTTCCCCAAGCATTTCTTCTTTTTTTATATGGTTGCAAATGTAGTGTGTGTTCATAGTGAGCATTCCATTTTGTATTCTGCTACCCTGTCCTCCCTCCTTCCAGGAGGTGGTGTGGCATAGTGATTTAGACTCAAGCTTTGGTCTTGGAAAAATGGGGTTGTAGTCTCAGCAGTGAGACCTCAAGCAAAGAGCTTTATTTCTGAGTCTCAGTTTCTATACCTTAAAAATGAGAATTATGATACCTACTTCCTAGATGCTGTAAGATGTATGCATTTATAAAGTACTTATTATATATTGTGCCTAGCATGTACTATGGGCACAGTAAGTACTATATGTTGTTACTAATATACCGTAAGCATTTCCTTTTTGCCGCAGTCTTTGTGACCATATTTTTAACAGCTGCATGTCATTTTATTGAATTGTTCATTAATATTTGCATAACTATTCATCTGTTATTGGATCTTTAGGCTGCCTTCAAATTTGCAGTGGAACAAAAAATTCTGCAGCAAATTCTTCATGCACATGCAGTTTTTATTCATTGAGCAGATTCTTAAGTGCTCACTATGTACAAGGGCCATTGCTTGGCATTAGGAACAGAGTTCAGAGAGGCACAGTCCCTGTCCTTGAGGGGCTGAGGGTCTGGAGGGGAGAGATGTATAGAGATAACTGGGGCCTGAGATAAACATCGTCACTGTCCAAGTTATTGAGAAATCACAGAGGACAAAAAGTCAGACTCTGCTTGGAGGAAGGGGGATCAGAAAAGATTTCACACAGCAATAATGCTCAAATTGAGACTTGAAGAATAAACTGGAATTCTTAGGCAAACAAGTAGGAGAGGAGATACAGTCTGGACAAAAAAAAAAAACAAAACAGTGTAGAATTGCCCAGAGTTCTTCAAAGGTATCTTTCATTCTGGGGAAATACAGCTCTGATAAATGCTAGAACGGTGGCTTCCAACCTACCCTTCCTCTAACCCACTGAGGTACTCAGCACACTCCCAGCTATAGCAGGCATCCATGGCTGTGGTGGTTCTTACCAAGTGTGGGATGGAGTTGAGAGTCACACATCAGAATCTCCGGGTGAGGCTTTTGAATTAGAAAATGCCCACAAGTGTTTCTTGTATTTGCCCCAGGTCATGAACACCAGAAACAGAGAGTGAAAGTGTAGTTGTAGCTGAAGAGGCAGATAGTTTTAGATGCAAATAAGTTACACCCAACTTGACCCTTGCCTTTGTTCCCACTGTTCGCTGTATCATTTTCTCCTCTATTATTATCAATTTATATTTTAGTATCTGAAATTATTATAGTTTTAATACATTTATAATGTTATAGTCAGATATATTTTACTGTAATTATATACAATTTTATATGCACATATAATCATTTGTAACATAGCTTATATTAGTTATGTTTTTGTTAGGTGCCATTAAGTCAGCTCTGTGTTAGTTATAATTTAAATTACTATCACATAAAATTTTTTTCTTACATAAAATATATCTCATTATGAAATTATTAAAATTTTTGTCAGTTTAATAGCCAGGGAAAGATTTTTTTTTTGTATTAGTTTCTTTCTTTGGTTACCAGTAAAAGTGAAAATTTTTCCATATGTTAACTTTACTGGTTATACTCCCCTTTAGCAGCCAATAAATTTGTAATAACATTTTTTATTATAGGGCTATTAATTTGTCTTTTAATTTAATGTCATTACCTGTCCCTTTCTGTTTGTACTTTATTTTGGACACAAAAGTTTATGTAGTTCATTGTTTAAGATAATCTGTCCGTGATTTTTTTTATAGCTTTAAAATAGTAAATATTCCCTACTCCTGAGGTCTTTTTCTAGTTTTCCATTTTAATTTTCTTAATTTACATTTTTATTCTATATGGCATTTTTGCGTGTGTTGTGTAAAAATTCACGACAAAAATTCTACCCTGTCCTGTAGGGTCGACGGCACTGGGTATGGCATTTTTATTTTTAGTGTTTGGAATGACATAAGAGGCTAAACTGATGTGTGGGTGTATGTTTTTAATGTTGCTAACTTATCTCAATACTTTTATTAAATAATGTTTCCCTTCTTCCTATCTACCTCTGATGTTTCCTTTAACATACAGTAGATTCTTTTCTTTAACGTGTATTAGATGCTGTGGTATCAGTTTAAATATTTATCTTTATTCATTCATTTACATGTGAGTGACCACAGTGTGCCAGGCACAAGCTTCTAGGCAGTAGGAAACAACAATGAAGAAAACAGAAAAAAATGCCTGCTTTCATAGAGTTTACTTTCCAGTGGAGGCAGGCACACCCTCTTGATATACTTATGAAGCAAGTAAGTATAATATGTAATATACCAAATATATCAGGCATAATGGAGAAAAATAAAACTGGAAAGAGGGGTATAGGAAGTGTGGGGGCCTTTGAAACCATTTTAAGTAGGATGGTGAGGAAAAGCCTCTCAGAACTGGGAGGAGCTAGCCATGAAGATATCTGAGAGAATAGGGTTTGTTAGCAGGAGTCCTGGATGGGGCAAACCATTAACATGCTCATCTGTTAAGCAAAAGTTTGGTAGTTCAGTTCACCCAGAGGTAGTTCAAAAGAAAGTCGTGATAACCTACTTTTAAAAAATCAGCCATTGAAAACCCCGTGGAGCGTAGTTCTACTCTGACACACATGGAGTCACCATGAGTCAGAATCAACCCAACAACAACTGGTAGGTAGAGGGAGCAGTATATTCAGAAGTTGCAAAGGCAGAAAAATGCTTGGCAAGTTCAAGGAACCTCAAGGTGAAGGGAAGGCGGGAGAAGGTTGTAGGAAATGAGATAAATGACTTAATTGGGGATAGTGAGGAGAATATTAAGGGCTTTCTAAGCCATTGTACTGATTGTCTTTGTTTTCTGTGCAGTGGGAAAGCAGTTTTGAGAAGAGAAGTGACATCTGCTTAGCTTTTATAGACTGTTGGGCGCAAGAGTCTAGGTAGGAAGCTGTTAAGGAATCCAGGTGAGAGAGATGGTATGGCCTAGACCAGGTTGGGAGTGGTGGAGGTGGTTAAGAAGTGCCTGGATTTGAAGAAATAGCCCACAGCATTTGCTGACAGATTGAGAGAGAGAAGAATCAAAGATGGGCTCCCAGGCTTCAGCCTGAGTGACTGGAAGGATGAAGTTGCCATTTTCAAAAACAAGGATGTAGGAGAAGCAGGTTTCGGAAGATAATCAGGAGTTGGGTTTTAGAATGTTAAGTTTGAAATGCTTATTAAACATTCAGTCAGGGACATTCAGTAGGCTGTTAGATGTAGGAATCTGGAGTTCAAGAGGAGAGATTTGTCCTAGAGAATAAATTTGGGACGTATCAGCTTATTTGTGGTATTTATAATAAGTTTTAAAAACTTGGTACAGGTAGCTACTTTACCAGTTGTTCCTTTCATATAGACTTCTCCTTGATATTTTTGTCGTCTTTTTTTTTTTAATCCAAAGAAACTTCAGAGTTACTTTGTTAAATTTATTTTTTAAAGTGTATTGGAAATTTAACTAGAAGTACCTGTGATAAATTGTGAAGACTTGATATCTTTAAAATCGATCCATCTAAACATTTTCCCACTTAGTTTTCCTTTGTTTTTCCTAATAATGGTTCATTATTTTCCCTCACATAGTTCATATATATTTCTTCATAATATTATTCCCATATGTTTTTGTTGCCATTGTTAGTAAGTTCAATTTCACTGATATTCTGATAGTTTAGTTTTTGCTTTTATAAAGGAATTATATTGATAGGCTTATATTTGACTATTTCACTAAGCTTATGGTGCAATATCTTGATTCCTTTGATTTTTCTAGGAAACGAATCATATTATTTGCAAACAGTAATTTTGTCTATTCCGTTTCAATATTTAGGTTTCACTTCTGTTTCATGTGTTACTGCCAAGGCAAGAACTTCCAAATTTAGAGAGGGGAACATAGAGCAAGGAGATAATACCCAAAAGTCTACTCACTGCTTATAATTTTGTTTTGTCTTTGTTTTGAGATATCCTAATTTTTTCCCCCTTGCCTTTTAAAAAACTTATTTCTGATGGATTTTTGAATGTCCACAGTTTATATATTTTAGAATTATGTGTTATCTCTAATAGTTGGTTTTAGTTTGGTATGCTTGTTTTCAGCCATTTAGCTTTTCCAAGGATTGGTTCTCCGGTTCCTTAGTCAGTGAGCTTGCGGGGATTGGGGGACAGCTGTTTTCCTGCTGAATCAGCATTGAACCTTCATGGATACAGAAACAAATCTAACCAAGTCGAGTGTTCAAAACCAAGAGATTTCAGTTCTGTAACTGGGTGAGGCTCTAGATGAAAAATTTTAAGTGTTATAGCCCCCTGGTCCAAAAAATCAATAAGCACAGTAAAAACAAAGTATGCAGATTCTTTCCAAGAAAAGAATTACATTTTAAAACAGCAAATGGTTTTGAAAGTGTGATTTTATTTTTAAGCTGTTTTTGCAATTTTGAATATTGGTTAAAAATCTTTATATAAAAGTGTAAAACCAATTTTTACTTTTGGTGTGGATTACAAACCAAAAATGACCTGCTGATACAGCTGAGATTTCTAGCATGCTTTATTCTGAATTTCCAAGTTAACTTTCGAGTTTTATTTTGTTTGTCAAGTTAAATAAGCCTCTTGTGACCTTTCTCCCTGAACAAGCAGTCCGTGCTATCAGAAGTACTAGGACTTTGAACCGCCAAGGTTAAATTCGCTGGAAAGCTTTTAGTTGTACTGCACTGCCTTGTTTAAATAGGCGAACACCTGCTAGGCAAGCCCTGTGCGTGTGAGTGGCTGGCTATATGTTCCTTCCTTTAGGATTTGCAAGGCTGGAGCACAAAGACAGCGATTGTTACCCAATAAGCAGTAGTCATACACTTCTACCAATCGCCTTAGGAGGGCTGGTTACCATGGAATCCACCATCTGTTCACTCCCCGCCGGAATGTGATTATCCTTGCTGGGCTCGGAACTGGGAAAAGCAGGGGCGCGTGTGCTGTGTGAAATTATCTGCAATGGACTGGGTTAATGGGAGGCTGGGTTTGGCTTGCTGGAAGAACAAGTGAAGGGATTTTTTTTACTTCAACCATTTGTGACTTATAACCGAAAGAAGTAAACTCAGCTTTTATAAGGTAAGTGCCCCTGATACTATGCATTCAGTTCATACTGTGTTTGATGGGGGCATTATCTCCATGTGGTCCAAGGAAAGGGAGCCATAAGCTCTTCTGGCAGAAACCTCCAGCATTACACACTTCTGTTGTGTGGATTTTAAGCAGTTCAGTTATGCCTGTACAATCACATGTTGATGTGGGAAAATGATTTTTTTGTGTGTGTATGTGCATGTGTAGTTGTTTTATGACCGCTGAAAGTGGCAAAAGGACAATCATTTGTAATGGTTTTTCAGGGTAAATTATACCAGCATTCTTTCTGAAATACGCCCATGGCCACATCGTGTTCAATGTCTGTCCTGATTATCTGGAAAAAGTCTCAGGTCAGAGACATTTGTAGGTTATTTAATTAATGATTACTCTGGCTCTCATGACTAATCTACCATTACCAGCTTATGTTTTGAAATGCAGTGTTTATGCCGTTTTATTTTGCAATGCTTTTGCACAAGTTTCAAGGGCCTGAGCATGTGGAAACAATGTGACAGTGCTTTAACAGCAGGCACAGTGATAAAGGGAGAGGGGAAACTGGGAAGATGGGCTTCTATTTCAAGGGCTTCCTTTGTTTTTATATTTCAACAGCCCCTTAAAATGTGTGTTGCATATTGGAAGCAGTAGAAGGAGATTTTGGTCCTAACAAATGGGTGGCTCACATTTTTCTGTGTGGTTAAGAGGTTGGTAGCAAGAACAAGGGACCTCTATGTCCTTTGTGAAGCACCATTGTATCCCCTTCCCCAAACTGCCCTAAAATATAAAAGTAAAAAACAAAAAGAGCGCTGTCTGTACTCTGTGATACTTCTTTTGTGTAAGTTCTACCATCATTTAATCCATAGTGCCAATGCTGTGTGAGCCCATCTGGGTCTGCCATTTTTATTTGATATAGTAAGGAAAGGCTTTGCTTATGCCGTGTTGTTCTAATTGTGCTGTTCAGCTGTCATCTGGGACATTCATGTCAGTGGGTCAGTGGCTGCCCAGAGAGCTAGAAAAGGTCATTGCTAATAGGCCTTACTTGTTTGATTTTTTTAAATTATAGTGTAAAATTGAATAACCTTGTATCGGTCAAGGACTCATGTTCCTACTTCAAGAACAGGTTTTCAGACCTGACTGCCTGTTGTGGGTTCTTGGGATTCATTTTAGTTGACTTTGAAATTCTTATCCTTTATTTAGCTTACTGGTCTACATACAGTATTTTAAGGGTTTTTTTTATTATAAAAAATTGAGTTAGACACACTAGCTCTAAGAAGCATTTGTTTTCAATATTAATCTGTGTGTTTCTGTCTAAAAATTTCTTTAGCATCATCTGTAAAAGATTTTAAGTTAGTTTTATATTATTGGGATGGGAATATTTTCCCACGAAAATCAGTTCTTTGTAGGCAATATAAGTTTTGAGAGGAAACGAGGTATTTTAAAAACATCACGTACATTGAGGGTTCCTGTTGCTTTGTTTATCTTGTGTCTTAGAAACCTGAAAAAGCCAATGACTGAATGAGTGTGAAAGGTGTGAGCATCTGTGTGTCTGGGACGTGGTTACTTCAGCCACTGCAGTGGGTTGGATAAATCTGTATCCTTCTCAAGTTTTCTAATACTTATGAATTTGCTTGATAGTCTTATTGTTACTGAGTTAAAGTTAGAGGATTATGTTTTTTAAGTGGACGTTTACGTCAAAACTTATCCCAGCATTTTGTGGGTATTGACAGTCACTTATTTTCACTTGTAAGGATATTAGTATATTCCTCAACTGAATTTTCAGAGTGACAATAAAACCACAAAGTTTTTCAAAATGTGTTGAAAAAAACTTTGTTACATCAACTACTGAAGAAGCACTTAGTGGTTCTTGAAGAGTACATGAGGCCTTACAGTGTGCCCTTGAGATGAGGGGATGTGGGTCCTGGACCTGGTGTTTCTTATTGTCTATGGTGAAGTGTCCACTTCCACTCACAAATTGCTCTTGGTGATACCCACCACCACAGTTTCTTGTGGTAATGAGTTTAGAATGTACTGAGTTCTTAGGTCTGCTATGAAACATCGCTTTCTGGTTCTCACCCTCTTATCTCTGAAATGAGGAAAGGGGGGAGGTGCTAGATTTCAGTGATTTCTAAGCCTTCTTCCAACTTTTCAGACTGTTTGATGGCTTGATACTTTTCAGTCCTTCAGTAGAACTTAAGATTTTACTAAATGACTCAATGACGAGTTTATATTTTTGTTTGTTAATATGTAAAACTAACCTTATTTAGAGTTAGTTCTTATAAAAAGCATTATATAGATGGCAAATATAAAACTCTGACTAAAGTGCTTTGAGTGACTCAGATCTCTAAAAGCCTGAGTAGACGGCCCACCACTAGCTCAGCACAGTCAAGTCTTTCAGGTTCTTCCATGTGACACATTATGCTGGAATGAATGCTGCCTGACCTAACTTACGTTCAGACGAGTAGACCACAGAGCTAATAAACAATGGTTACATTTTTATGTTTTTCTTCCTGTGTTTTATTGACACATTCTCTTTATTCCTAAATTGAGTCTTTCTGTCTCCTGCTTTTGAGGTACAGATTTATAATCCATATTTTGAAGTTAACTGTTTTTGGCCATTGTGGTCCATCAGGCCCTTGAACTGTCTGAGATAATGACATACTAGAGACCTGAAGTGAAGGAAAATCTGCTGATTCTGTCCTTGCTAATGCTGCTCTGTTCATATGTCCTTGCTGTTGAAGCTGTTTGCATTTTTCATGACTTTTAAAAAGAGATGTACTGAAAATCTTTTGACCTCTCCCATAATTCCATATTGCCATGGCTTCGAGAAGTGCCTGGAATGAGTTAATTGTAATGCATCAGTAAAATTTTGCATTCTGCATTAGGTGGGAAGCCAGTGTTGTTGTTGTTAGCTGCTATCAGGTTGTTGTCCAACTTACGGTGGTGACCCCATGCAATGGAATAAAACGCTGCCCAGCCTGTGCCATCTCCATGATTGGTTGTGAATTGGACTGCTGTGATCCTATAGTGTGCATATCAACACAAACTCACACAAAACCCACACAAGAGCTATTGCTTAAAGCCAGTTACACTTGGCAGGATTTTTCTCTCTGTATATGCCATATATTTGACTACCAGCAGCTGTTTCTTCTTAGAGCCCTCCTCTTCTGTTTTCATAACTGCTCTTAGAAAAGAAAAAGGCAAACTTGCCATAAATTGGCAATGGACGGGTCTGTGTAGGCTGCCGCAGGTCCATGGAACAGCTTTGTCTACCGTACTCGTCCCTTTCTCATTCAGTTGCCATCACTTTAACCCCAGGAATAACTTGAGATGCATGAGGGCATCTAGTAATATTTTATTCTTGGAAAAGTTCCATCTTTTACAAATAACCCCCACTATGTAAAAACTTTTTTAGTTTTTATGTAGAGCTAGTTGTTCTTTTGTAACACATGTGTTGAATTAGTGACTTCCCCTGTAAGTAAGTGCTTCCTTCCTTCTTCCCTTCTTCCTTGTCTGCCTGATTCCTGTGTTCTTTTTTTTTTTTTACCAATTTCCTGGTCTTAAACTAGGATTGATGAAATCATGAGGCAACATATACTCCAATAAAGCAAATAGATTAAGTCCATTGGAGTTTTTAGATCCTTGTTTTACATTGCCAGACCGCTTATTTTCCCTTAATTTAAAGATCGGATCTGTCAGGATCATCTACTTTCAACTCCATCATTTTACAAAGAACAATCTGAGGCCCATAAAGATTAAGCTGCTTGTCCAAGGTCACAAAACCTGTGAGTTGCAGAAGCAACTAAGGTTGAGTCTTACAGGCTGAATACAAAAGCATGGCTCAAGTACAGTCATCTGACTTCCTACCTCGTTGCACTTCTGAGGGGTAGAACATTGGGGTGTCACTCTAAAATCCCACAGAAAGCAATTATCAGTATACCCAAAGGGGAGAGCAGCTTTGAACAAAAATTCTCAATAACCAATGTCTTAAGGACATTTATTAATACATAAACTTTTTTAACGTAATTGTCAAGCAAACTAGATAATTGCATTGTTTTGTCTGAGCATTCTCTCCCTAGCCATATCTATATGGAAAGTAAAATAATAATCAGAATACTGTTTGGTGATTATGGAGCCCAGGGCAGGCGAGTGGGCAGACACTAAGAAAAGGCAGCCTGAAGGATGAATATACTTCTACTCTAGGGCACAACTGTCACATGGTTAGTATATTCCTGTTGTGGGTTAGTGAACCCTCTTCTGTGGACGTTGCTGCAGACAAGACAACCTGTGCTTGCTTACCCAGTCTCCCTTTCCTCTGCTCCTCTCACCACACCCACCTGCTCCACCTCGCCCAGGACCACCTTATCCCCACTGAGATATTCTTTCTTTGGCCCTGCTATTATCATCAGTATTAACCGTTCATTCATTCATCAAATATTTATTGAACATTTACTCTATACTGGGCACGGTTACAGGTGTGGAGGATATGGGACTGAACACAATGGAAACAGTCTTTATTGAAACTTATGTAATAGAAGACAGATAACACACAAGTAGACAAGTAAATGAACAACAATTTCAATAGTGGCAAAATGTGATGTATTAATGTAGGACACAGAAATGATAACGAGGAAGCCTTGTGTGATCTGTTGCGGGGAGGATTGCTGTTACACCTGTTTTATGCAGGTGGAACTTGAGAAAAGCTTATCACTAGAGTCGTACTATGTTCAATTAGTGCTGTACAACCACGTGTTCTCTTAGCTTTTCTTCCAGGACTTAATACTGGATATGTGTTCTTTTTTAGAGCAGAGTTTAATGGGAGGTATTTTAGGACAGTGGTCAAGAGCACCAGCTTTAAAGTCAAGCAGGCCTGAGTTTAGTCCCATCTCACATACCTGCTACCTGGATGCCCCCAGGCAAGTTATTTAACCTCTCTAAAACCTTAGTTCCCCCCATGTTTTAGAACTTGCGGGGTGGCTACAGGTATTAAAGGTAGTAATGTTAAAAAATACAATTAGTATTAAAGTCAGTGGTGATGGCTGTGATGTTCTTTAAGGAGCATCAGTAATAATCTCGTGAATGTTAAAATATTTGCTACTCTTGGCAGTGAAAGCTGGGAGGTACAGCTGGCCCTCCATAGGAGAAATTTTCTTTGCTGTAACCCTTCCATTCTCTCACCCTTCACATTCATTTATTTAGGAAACTCTTTTTGAGGGTCTGCTCTGCCCTCGATAGATTACAGATGAAGAACATGACTAGGACATGTTCTGTGCCTCTACGGTGCTCAGCTTATAATTCTTGAGCCAATAATTGCATTTAGCGTGATAGGTGGCATAGTGGAGGAGGGGTACCAGGTACAGAGGGGTGGGTAATCAGCTGTGCAGGTGAGGTGGGGCCAGGAATTCTAAACAGAGGAGGCAAGAGGAAAAATCAGAGAAGCACGAGGTAGCATGATGGGCATGAGAAGCATTAATAGCTGAGTGCAGAATTTGAGGCCAGGCAGGGCAGGACATGAGAATGGAGATGGCTTACATGGAAGCTTTTACCGTGTGGCACAGTGGTTAAAGCACTGAGCTGCTGATCAAAAGAACGGCAGTTCGAAGCCAACAGCCACTCTGAGGCAGAAAGATGTGACGGTCTGATTTTGCCTAGGAAACCCTATGGGGCAGTTCTGCTTTGTCCTGTAGGGTCACTATGAGTTAGAATCCACTTGACGGCAATGGTTTTATAAAGAATGAGGAACCGTTGAACAGTTTTAAACATTTGGGGGATAGAGCTTCAATAGCCTGAAAAGATTAACTGTTGTCAGTTAATTAAATGATGGAAACATTGGCGAGGACAATATCCAAGGCAGGCAAAATTCTTCTTCTTTATCTTCATCCTTGATGGACAGAATTTTTCTTCTTCTTTCACCACCACCACAATACAGCAAAGTTACGTCTTAGTATTTAAATTCTAAAGACAGGGCACAAGACAAAATCTACACATAGTCAAAGTTCTTGAGAAGTCCCTTAGGAAGGCATGGCTTTGAATACTGGCCCTCTCTTCAACAGCGGGCTTTTTTCCCCCAGCATTGGAGCAGATTGCTGCTGCTCTGTTTGGGCATGAGATGAAAGAATTACTTGGCTTGCATTTAGGGGCCATTCTATATGAAATACAATATAGGTCTAGAATCAAGCTCAGTGTGGCGAGAGGCTCAGAGAAAGGTGAGGGTCGCAAGTGAACTGATACCAACTGAGGGAGGAGCAGGTTCCTGTTCTCTGGCTCCCTCTCACCACAGGGCACATGAGCATTGGGTCAAATTACCTGAACAGCTGTGTCTGGTTGTGTTCTCTCTCTCATACACCTGTTTTCTCTATTTGAAAACATAACTAGTTCGATTTCAGCAAGTTTAAATGTACTTGTGATTCAACTCTACTTTAATTGCAATCAAAAACCAAAACCAGGCTCTTTGCCTTTGATTCCAACTCATGATTGCAATCAACAGATGTTAATTTTTAGTGTTTACTCATTCATCACCTCATTTAATCTTTGACAGACATTTGAGATAAGTGAGATTTATCTTCATTGAACAAGTAAGAAAACTGTTGCTATGAGGTACATACTGTTCCCAAGTTCACCAGTTATTATGTGAGGAACTAGGATTCAAACTGTGATCCATTCCAGGTTCAAACCTATGCTTCAAGCTTTTCTGCTCAATTTTCTCTAGTCAGAGGGCCATTGCATTAACCTAGGCAAAAGATACAGGAAACTGAAGTATTGCGGTAACAGAGGAAGTATAAAAATGAATTGTCCAAGAACATGAATTTATATTTCTTCACAGAGGAAGAAATACAAATGACTAATACATACCAAATGTTTTATATAACTAGCAATCAAATAAATATACAAAATAACTATTCTTGCTTATTACATTGTCAAAAAATTCTTAATGGTTATAATCCAGAATGGCCCCCCTATATACTTTGGGTCATGGTGTAAACTGATATAACCTTTGGGAAAACAATTTGGTAACATGTATTATCTTAATTAGACAACATTTTGTTGCAAGAAATAGAATTCCACTATAAGAAAAAAGAGGGACATATAGGAATAATACCCAGATATAATAAGTTCATCCAGGCCTTGTAACAATAAGCCATGGTGAACCAGGACAGTCACTGTCCCTATGACCTCTCATCCTACTACTCTGCCTGTGTGCAGCATTCCTTTCAGACTGGCCTCTTCTGCTTCTCTGTGTGGATGGCAGAAAACATGGCCAACCCGCAATCGCAAATTATACCACTTCCCAGTTCCAGTATGTAGCAGAGACACATGCATTCCAACTACTGATGCCTTGGAAAGATTCCAAGGGGCTCAGCTCTGGCCAGCAGTAACCTCTGGTTCCCTTACTGTGACCAAACACAAGGGGTCATTTGACCTGCTACCTACTCAGCACATCTGATGAAGCAGGAACTCTTTGGAAGGGCAATGGATAGAGCGAGCAATTAAAAGAACGCACCTGCTACATACATCAGTAGTGCTAAAAATGTTTGTGGCTTTTGATCCCATAATCCCAATTTTAGAAATCTGCCACTAATCAGTTACTGGATTATCCAACTAAAGATTTATCATATCACATCAGGTGTCTAGTGGGAATGGGGAGAAATGGGAAATTACTAACACCTTCAACAATAGGGAAATGGCTCAGTGAATTATGATATATTCGTAGGGTAGTGCGTTATACAATTATTAAAAACATGTTTTCAAAAATATATAGGAAAATACTCCAATGAAATGTTAAATGGAATGTATATACACATTGTATATGCTGCGTTGTTATATTTTATAAAATACATAGAAAAAATACTGGAGGGAATTATACCAAACACTAATCACTAGATTTGGGGATTACTTTTTTTTTTCTTTACAGATTTTCTATAGATTTTAAATTATTAATAATGACATTATAGGAATTGTATCATCAGAAAATATATGTATAAAAAAATATTCAACAAAAGGCAATTTGTCTAGCTACAACCAATGACTGCCCTGACAGGAAACTCAGCAGAGAAACCCTGAGAGAGCAGGAGAGCAGTGGGATGCAGACCCCAAAATCTCATAAAAAGACCAAACTTAATGGTCAGACCCTGGGACTGGAGGAACCCTGGAGGCCATGGATCCCAGACCTTCTGTTACCCCAGGGCAGGAACCATTCCCAAAGCCAACTCCTCAGACAGGGATTGGACTGGAATAGGGGATGGAAAATGAGACTGGTGAAGAACGAGCTTCTTGGATCAAGTAGACACATGAGACTATGTTGGCATCTCCTGTCTGGAGGGGAGATGAGAGTACAGGGGTGTCCAGAAGCTACCCAAATGTACTCGAGGAGAGAGAGTGGAGGGAAGTACTGTGCTGTCTCATCAGAGGGAGTGCAATTAAGAGTGTATAACAAGGTGTATGTAAATTTTTGTATGAGAGACTGACCTGATTTATAAATTTTCACTAAAAGCACAGTTTAAAAAAAAGGGCAGTTTGTAATACGGCAGCGAACACAAGCTTGTCCTCAGTAGAGTAGTGGTGATGTGTAGAGGTCAGTATGCATTTGTGTTAGGGATTGCATAGTAAAAACTTAAAAATGCTTTTCTAAACAATTAGACTATTTTTAAAAGTGGAATGAGCCATTCAAGAGCTATTTTCCTATCACTGGTGATATTCAAGGAAACCCTGGTGGCATAGTGGTTAAGTGCTACAGCTGCTAACCAAAGGATCAGCAGTTCGAATCAGCAAGGCGCTCCTTGGAAACTATGGGGCAGTTCTACTCTGTCCTGTAGGGCCTCTATGAGTCGGAATCGACTTGATGGCACTAGGTTTTTTTTTTTTTTTTTTTGGTTGGTGGTATTCAAATAGAAATTAGGCAAGCACTCGTAAAAGATATTATAAAGAAGAGTCATCTACCGATGTGTGGGACTGGATGACTTTTAAAGCCCTTTTCAACCTGATGTTCTGTTAGAAAAACAGAATTTACTTTGCAATGATTGTAAAAAAATTTTTTTTAATTGCTTAATTAAAAATTATGGGCCAGTATTATAATACAAGCTAAATATCTTCTGTGAAAGGGATATGAAGTTATAAAGGAGTCATCAGATCTGTGGGATTAAGCAGAAGGTAAGGACTTTGAGGCAGATCATAAAAGAGGTGATGGGCCGGAATTGGAGCATACGTGAGGGATGTAATTTTAAGGAAACCCTAGTGGTGTACTGGTTAAGTGCTACGGCTGCTAACCAAAAGGTTGGCAGTTTGAATCCACCAGGCACTCCTTGGAAACTCTATGGGGCAGATCTACTCTGTCCTATAGGGCCGCTATGGGTCGGCATTGACTTGACGGCAATGGGTTTGTTTGTTTTTGATACAATGATTGGTGCTAAGGCAGTGTTAGGATTTGAACATTTAGAGATAGAACCTCATTTGCTAAATGAGAGGATTTTCTTTGCTCAGCCTTTAGTGAGGTGAGCATGAAGTGATACAAAAAGTGGAGGAACTTAGACTGAACAAAGAGAGCAAAGAGAAGCCATCATTGTCAGGTTGTTTGTGTGCTTACCTATATTCTGGGGAGAAAACTGTTTGTGCTACCCAGGGGCCTAACTGCATATATAAAGGCTTGAAAAATATTAAAGAATAATAATATGTTTAGAGGATAAGAAAGTTGGTGTAACTAGAGTGTTGCAATTGTTTGTAGAAGTAGAATGGTTGGGATTTGTAAAATAAATGGCACCAAATTACATCACATTATCTAAGCCGTGCTTTGGGGTTGGGACTTTATCCCCTACAGGCAGCGGGCAGGGAGCTCTTTGGGATTTTTAAGATGGCAAGCAACTTGGCCCTGTACACATTTTGGAAAGAGACTCTTGACAGCATGGATGGTAGAGGAGTGGGGGGCAAAGTTCAGGAGGCCTGGAATTTTGACAGGGGTAGATGGTCCAGGTGAGAGATAATGAGTTCCTTGAATTAGGACAGTGACTGAAGGATGTAAAAGAGGCAAGGAACTGAGAAATCTGTAGGAGTAGAATCATCAGGACTTGACGATTAACTGGATGTGTGGATTGGGATGAAGAAGTAGGCAGACAAGAACAGATTGGAAGTTTCAGCTTGGATATCTAGTTGGAGGATGTATCGTTAGTTAATGTAAGGAGTGCCACGAGGGAAGCAGGCCACATTTGATTCAGGCATAAATTTCTCATCACATGTTCAGACTTCTGTACAAAGGTTTTATTTTTTACAATCTTGGAAACAAATGCCACATAAGCCAAATAAATTTCTTAGTTTGATAAAATGTATTAGCTTCCCTTTTGTGAAAAGGAAGACATGGCAGTAAAAGGAAAATAATCACCAGAGATTTTAAAACAAACTCCTAGTTTTTCTTCATGTGTCCCATTTCAAATTCCCATAATTTCTACCATTTAAAATTAATTTTTGCCTGTCAACAAATGACAACCCTTGCTGTAGGCAGAAAGCAGAAAATAAAACAGGATTCATCTGGGTTTACAACATAACTTGGAAAAGCTAGTATTTTTTTTTTTTCATGAAAAAAGTCTAAAAACTATCCAAGTAGTAAATTAGTTAAATAACAGGTTATTTCCGTTCTAAAATACCTAAGCAACGTGCATGTTGAGGAAAGAGCTATAAGATGAAGTTGTGTTGTTGTTGTTTTTAAATGAAAGAAGAAAAATTGCAGTGTTGATTAGGCTCCTTTAAGACACCACTAAACTATCACTGTTCACTAAGCCTTTCTTCCCAGCTGTATTCCTCTCCTCTGAGCTCCTGAAGTTCTCCATGATTATGTCTGTCATCAACGTATTTAGCAGTTGGCTGTTACCTTGTCTCTCTCCCCAGCTAGACTGAGCTCCTTTAGGCCAGGAACTATTTCACTCATATCTCTAGCTTTTGGCTCAGCATAGAACTCATACTAGACACTTTATTGTTGAACTGAACTAAAGCTAAAGGTAAAATTTAAGGTAAAGAAAAAAAATAATAAACCAAACCCATTGCCATCAAGTCGATTCCAACTCATAGCGACCCTGTAGGGCAGAGTAGAACTGCCGTATAGGGTTTCCAAGGAATGCCTGGTGGATTCAGATTGCCAACCTTTTGGTTAGCAGCCAAACTCTTAACTGCGCCACCAGGGTTTCCAAGGTAAAGGAAGTTACCCGAATTGCCAGTGCCAGTTGGGTGTTACCATTCCACAGTTGAAAGATAAGGAAAGGTATCACACCTTGCGATTGGAATAGTAAACAGTTCTGTTGCTGTTGTTGTGTGCCATCAAGTCCATTCCTGCCCACAGCAGCCCTGTGTGACAGAGTAGAACTGCCCATAGGGTTTGCAAGGCTGTAATCTTTACGGGAGCAGACCGCCAGGTCTTTTCTCCCACGGAACAACTGGTGGGTTTAAACTGATGACCTTTTGGTTAGCAGCTGAGTGCTTAACTGCTGTTCTAAGGTACCACACATAATTTCATTGTCTCTGCTTCTGGAATGAGCACTACTCCAACAAAGAGAATTAAGTAGTCTCTCCTCAAAACTCTGATGGTTCTTAATCCATTATTATCCACCTCTACCAATTAAAATGGGTGCCCTTTGAGGTCACGAATTTAATCTTGATCATCTTCGTGTCCCCAGGTGGTTGCACAAAGCTCAGCAGATATCGTTGTTGTGTTCCATTGAGTCAATTCTGACTAGTAGCTACCCTATGGGACAGAGTAGAACTGCCCCATAGGGTTTCCTAGGCTGTAATCTTTAGGGGAGCAGATCGCCAGGTCTTTTCTCCCATGGAGCTGCTGGTGAGTTCAAACTACCAACCTTTTGGTTAGCAGCCAAGTTCTTAACCATTACTATTTGCTCCTTGTGCAGCAAATTAAAAAAAAAGTGCTAAATAAAGCACCTAAAGGAAGGAATGAGGAAAAGACTGAGTCTTACTCAGACATCTCCAAAGTGTTTGAGAATCACTTGAGGAAGTTGAATGGTGTCAGGGACAATAGGATCAAGGAACTACAGGCAGTAGTAATCTTTTTGAACCAAACAAAAGCCCTTTTTTATACACATTTGTTTTGGTTTGAAAATCTGCTTTCCTGCTGATCCCTAGTGTTGTTCTTGTCAGACTATCCATGCTAATATCAGCATTCCATATGTAGTGTCGCTTCGAACAACTGCATTTCTATGTGTTTCCTCCTGAATTAAGTAATTATTATTAACTACCTGCATCCCTTCATAGAAGGGATAAAAAGTAGCCAGGCAGATGGAAGCTGCATTTTTACAGATACATATGGGTACTTGTACCTTTTGAATATAAAAACAATCATGAATGTGTAAGGACTAAACTTCCATCAAGGAAGATAGGATAAATTGAAAACTATTCTTTTGAATCATATACCCCTGTTAAAGAGGCAGAAAATTGAGGTTCCCGCAAATAAGATATTCATATTAAAGAAGTCTAACCCACTCTTCAACCAGTAACTTGATTTTAGTAAATAACAGGCTGCGGATAAAAAAAAAAAAAAAAAACTTTTTAGTTTTTTTAATCCCAAATTAAAGTTCCTGGGTGGTACAAATGGCTACTGGCAATTCCTGGGTTACAAATGTCTGACTTGTGTTCAACTCATAGTTAGGAACAAACCCCCATAAAGCCTATTATGTTAAAAATTTGAGGTATATACAATGATTTGTAATAACAAAGGGGCGCTACTTTCCGACATGCATCAAAGCATTATTATTATTACTGTATCATTATGTTAAAGATGTTTTAGTGTATATAGAAGTGTTTCTTTAACGGTTTTTATGCATACAAAGGTACATTATATACTGTGTACTAAGATAAACATTTGACTGAAGTTAGATACGAACTGTACCTAAGTGTTCCAATTTACATACAAATTTGTCTTAAAGACAGACTTAAGAAAGGAACTTGTTCATAATCTGGGGACTACCTGTAATGCACTCAGCTGCTAATAAAAAGGTTGGAGGTTCAGGTGTACCCAGAGGTGCTTCAGCAGACAGGCCTGGCAATCCACTTCCGAAAAATCAGCCCTTAAAAACCCTATGGAGCGCAGTTCTGCTCTGCCACACATGGACTTGCCGTGAGTTGAAGTTGACTCAGAGGCAACTGGTACTGGTTATGCCCAAGTCAATATATCATGTAATAAACTAAAATTATCAAAGGCAAAACATAAACCCGTCTCCAAAACCAGGAGAAAAAAATTAAAAAAAAAAACTAAGTTAAAAAAAAAAACGCCCGTTGAAAAGTGGAATTAAGCAACAAACTGGAACTAATTTCCTTTTTTCAGTTGTGGCTAGCAACTTCAGCATTTTCTGTTTGCACCGAGTATGTATGGTCTTTTTAGACAGCATCCTTGTTAGGGGGAATAATAGTGAAATTGAGCAAGCATGTTTGCTTACATTGATACATATCACAAACTACAAAATATGCAAATTATAAAGGGAAGCTTTAGCATGTCAACTCAAATTTAAAATGGAATCAAGTTTATTTTAATAGAATAAAAACCTCTCGTACCTCAGAGTACTTATTATGAGGTTTATACATAATTGATAACAGCAAAAATTATTCTCTATTAAAATGTCTCTGACCTAGGAAAATACCAAAACTTTAATTCATTAAGAGGAGTGGGAAACTTCTTACTTTGATTTTAGATGGTAATTTTATGTAATGAATATATATCTCTGATATGATATTAGGACTATTATACCGTAGTGGAACTGGAAATGACCGTAATTTAAACAGGGCAATTTCAGGCCTCGTGTGTGTTAGCGAGTGCCCAAAAAGTGCCTAGATGCTTAGTAAAACTTCCTTATTTGATGTATCATTCAGGAGCTCTCATAACACATGCAAATTAGCAAAAATTTGAGTGCCTTTCACGTGCTTTAAACTGACCTTGTCTTTAAAACCCATTGCTGTTGAATCAATTCCGACTTATAGCGGCCCTAAAGGACAGAGTAGAACTGCACCGTAGGGTTTCCAAGGAGCAGCTGGTGGGTTCTAACTGCTGACCTTTTAGTTAGCTGCTGAGGTCTTAACCACTGCGCCACCAGGGCTCTGACCTGTCTTTAGGAGGATATAAAATTGTATTAAAAAAAAATAAAGCCCTGGTGGTGCAGGGGTTAAGTTTCAACTGCTAACTGAGAGATTAGAGGTTCGAACCCACCAGACTCCATGAGAGAAAGATGTGGCAGTCTGCTTCTGTGAAGACAATGGCCTTGGAAACCCTTTGGGGCAGTTCTATTCTGTCCTGTAGGGTTGCTATGAGTTGGAATCAGCTTGACAGCAATGGTTTTTTTTTTTTAATTATATAAAAAAAAAAGTTATGAAAATAATTTTGTTAGATTGTTACTTTGCTTCTAATTTTCGCCTGTCATGGTGACATTACATTCATCTTTATAGTACAGCTTTTTGTTTAGAATAGCCGGCCAAAAGTGTTGGAGCTAGGTGGTGTGCATTTATGTGGTGCTTGATATGTATTACCGAATTACCTCCTCAATGGCCCATTTTCCAATTTTCCTGCCACTGGTCGTGTTTGAGATAATAGTTTCTTTAGTTCTGGAGCTTATCCTTTAAATACATTTATTTTTCCCCAGTGGGCTAGAAAAAATGGTATTTTATTTTATGTCTTTTACTATGAAGATTAATTTTTTTCTAAATATTTCTTTACCAATATTATTCGCAGTTACTTTTAATTTTTTTTTTATTGTGCATTAGGTGAAAGTTTATGGGGCCAATTAGTTTCTCATTTGATAGTTTGTACATAAAGTGTTCATGACATTGGTTTCATTCCCCACAATGTGTCAACGCTCTTCCAATCTCCGTCCTATGGCCCTCGTTTCTTTTCGTCCTGATTATCTACCTCTCCGGCCCATTTGTCTTGTACAATTGATTGTTCTAAGGTGCACATTCCTTTAGGGTGTTATTGTTTATTTTATGGGCCTGTCTATGGCTTAAGGAGCCCTGGTGGTGCATTGGTTAAGAACTGGTCTGCTCACCAAGAGGTCAACAGTTTGAATCCACCAGCTGCTCCTTGGAAACCCTATTAGGCAGTTGTACCCTGTCCTGTAGGGTCGCTATGAGTCAGAATCGACTTGACAGCAGTGTTTTTTGTTTGTTTTTATGATTTAAGGAACACTGGTGGCTTAGTAGTTAAAGTGCTCAGCTGCTAATCAAAATGTCGGCAGTTTGAATCCACCAGCTGCTCCTTGGAAACCTTATGGGACAGTTTTACTCTGTCTTATAAGGTTGCTATGGTCTGAATCGACTTGACAGCAACAGGTTTTTTTTTGTTGTTGTTTTTGGTTATTTATGGTTTAAGGAACCCTGGTGATGCAGTGATTAAAGCTTTTAGCTGCTAACCAAAAGGTTGTTGGTTGGAACCCACCAGCTGCTCTGTGGGAGAAAGATGTGGCAGTGTGGTTCCACAAAGATTTGCAGCTTTAGAAACCCCATGGGGGAGTTCTACTTTGTCCTATAGGGTCACTATGAGCGGGAATCAACTTGATGAGAGTGGACTTGGTTTTGGTTTGATCTATGGTTTGACTAAAAGGTGGTCTCTGGGAATGGCCTTAGTTCCAGTTCAGAAGGGTGTTTTAGGGCCATGGCCTTGGGGGCTCTTGCAGTCTCTGTCAGACAGGACAGAGAATTTGACTTTTTGTTCTATAATTTTTCTCCCACTCTGTCTGGGACCCTCTGTTGTGATCCCAGTCAGAGCAGTTAGGTTAGAATTTATTGGCATCCTTAATATCATAACTTTTAAGTAGCATAATTGATATCCCAGAATCAAACCATAGGGTTATGTAATCTTCATTTCATGTATACCGATGTAGAAAACATGGTTAATGTTTTGGAAGAATTCAATTTGAAATCATTTTGGAGATTTTTTTTCTTGTCAAATTACGTATTTTTAAATGTAACATTTTTACTATTTATGCTGCCTACTTTCTATAGTAATCGTAGCTCTAACATTAGTATTATAGCATTTATGCCAGCTTTATGACATATTTGAATCTCAGAAATAACTTGAAGATGTGTTGTTAGATGAAATGTACAAGGTCCCTGTGAAACACTACTGTTTAGGAACATACACACTATTTGTCCTCTAGACGTTGCCTTCTCCGGAGCAGTGGTCTGTGAAGGGTTGTGTGCCCCAGGGGGTGCAAAAGGTGAACTCTTGGAATGTGTTAAGCAGATATTAGAATTTGGAATATTTCGTCTAAGGAGTAAAACACACACACACAAGCACAAACCTAGGCATTCCTAATATTTATGGTCTCATCTGACGCTTTCACTCAGTCTATCAGATGCCTCTCAGTGGTGGTTCAATGGTAGAATTCTCACCTTCCATGCAGGCGACTGGGTTTGGTTCCCAGCCTATGCACCTTGTGTGCAGATACCACCTGTCTTGTGTGTTGCTATGGTGCTGAACAGGTGTCTGCAGAGCTTCCAGACTTTGACTGACTAGGAAGAAAGGCCTAGCAATCTTCTCCCAAAAATCAGCCAGTGAAAACCCTATGGATCACAACAGACTGATCTGCAACCAATCATGGGGATGACGCAGGACCAGGCAGCACTTCCTTGCTTTGTGCATGGGGTTATCCTGAATCAGGAGCCAACTCAGTGGTAGCTAACAACAACAATGTATCAGGTACAGCAAAGAATTCTGAGGGAAGTGTGGAGGAGGGGGCAGTGGCAAGCTCATTTGTCTCGTTTCTGCCCGTGGCATTTTAGGCATGACTGACGAAGTAGACTGAGATACATTATTTTAGATCATAGAATTCTGACAATACTTTCTAATACCAGTTTTACCAGTTGCCATCAAGGTGATTCTGACTCATGGCGACTCCATGTGTATCACAGTAGAACTGTGCTCCATAGGGTTTTCAATGGCTGATTTTTTGGAAGCAGATTTCCCGGCCTTTCTTCTGAGGTGCCTCTGGGGGGAATCGAATCACCGACCTTTTGGTTAGCAGCTGAGAGTACTAACTGTTTGGATCACAAGACCATACACTTATCTTTTATACCAGACAGAGAGGTTTGTAGATTACCGCATTTTTACACAAACAACACATGCATTATGTTTTTTGCCAGCCTCACAACCCTTTCACGCATTGTTTTCCTAGGTGTGCTATGCACAGTTATATGTGTGGGTGCCTTATTTGTGAAAAAATACGGTAATGGCAAAGTATTTAAATGAGTTGTCAGAGTAAAGATATTACATTTTTTTCTTTTACAAAAAGACAGATGTTCCACATTTGCTCACCTTTCATGTGAAGACAAGTTGTCAGTAGCTACTTAGTTGGTTCTTACCTTGCAGATATGTTTGAAAAAATAAACACAATCTGTCCCTTTCAGGTAAAGGTGGCAATTGAATGAGTGAGAAAGTAACTGCAGTCAGGAGCAAGGGAAATGTACACTATAGAGAGAGCATTTTTGAAATGACTGTTTGGAAATGTTTCCATTTATTATGTTAATTTTCTCACCAAAACTGATGTAAGTGCATCATCTATTTTTAAAAAACTCAATTCTGCCTGAGTGCACACAAAAACTAAAACACAGAAGTTTTTAACCTTGTTTAAAAATCTTCAAAGATTTTAGTAGGTATCAGACCAAGTTTTCAAAAATAAAAGAATGGAACTCCTTCCACAGTATCAAGACAAATAAAAATTTCCTACAAAAAATTTCAAGGAAAATCTCTGCATAACTGGTAGATGAGACTTGAAATTGTCTCTCATGTTTTAGTGTTTTAGTAAGTGCAGCCAGTGATGTACTCCTTGGCTTTGGAGCTGTGAATCTTTCTCAGGGCAGTCACTAAAACCTAGCATGGAAGTAAACTGGACTTAAATCCATCCTTTTTATTTTAAATTTTATTTATTTTGTTGTTATTGAGAATATACACAGCAAAACATACACCAGTTCAACAGTTTCTACATGCACAATTCAGTGACATTGTAAATCCATTCTTTTAAATTGCTGTATCTTGAAATATCTCACCAAGATTAAAAAAAAAAGCCGATTCACATTACTTTCTCCAAAGTAGTTTTGTATCTTTACCTCATCCTATTTAAAGTTCTGTTTTATATGTTTTGCAATATGCATATTAGAACAGTAGTGATTGTATTTAATTTATGCGTACATACAGGAGGACATGCCCAGATTTTTATACTAAGAAGGATGTGCCATCAAAGAGTGGAGATTACTGTTTAGAAAGACTTTCCTGACCTGCCTCTATGTGCATATGGGTGTGACAGGGCCCCTGTCAAATTTGCCAACCTGCTTAGTCACCTTTCACTTCTCTGCTCTCTCCCACTGGTGCACTATAATGTGTCTGGCGCCGTGTTTGCAGGGCCCATAATAATGGACCGGACAGACCTTGTGAAAGAAGCTTTGGGTGTACTGGGAACACAAATGTTAAACAAGGACATGGCATGAGAATTGTTTAATTACGATTGTGAATAAGTGTTCAAAGGAAAACCACTGGGGATAGCAAGACTGGGTCATATGTGAAGACCTTAAGGCCATAAGAACTGAAAGGATGGTGTGGCTGAAGGGAGATGAGATGTGAGGAAAGCGGTGGGTGAGGCAGATAATGCAGGGCTTTATAAAAAATCCCCCAGTGCCTGCCAGGGTGCCAGGTATGTAGTAGGAGCACAATAATTCTTTATAAATAAACAAATATAACAATTTTAGGCGGAATCTCAAATTGATGGCTCAGAGTTATTTCCTTGACCCATACAATTTTTTTTTAATTAAAAAAAAAAAAAAATCCTCTCCAGTTCGCCACAGGTAACTAATTCCTACTGTATCCTTACTCATTTCTTTACCTGCTCAGATGTTGAACACATCTACCATTGCAACCCTATAGACAGGAAAAAGAGAAGTCCTGCCCCACAGAAAATAAGCTGTTTACTAACGTAAGGTTATTTATCTTGAGTATCACTAGTAATTCATGTATAAACTAGAGCGTTGTGTCTTAAAGACTACATGAGTATTTTGCTATTGTTGTTAGGTGCCGTTGAGTCAATTCTGACTCACAGCAACCCTGTGTACAACAGAACGAAACACTGCCTGGTTCTGTGCCATCCTCACAATGCTTGTTAAGCTTGAGCCCATTGTTGTAGCCACTGTGTCAGTCCATCTTTTTGAGGGTCTTCCTTGTTTTTAACATGTCCAAAGTATGTGAGACGTAGTCTCACCATGCTTATTTTAAGGAGCATTCTGGTTGTACTTCTGCCAAGACAGGTTTGTTCGTTCTTTTGGCAGTCCATTCAATGTTCTTCTTCAATACCACAATTCAAAGGCCTCAGTTCTTCTTTGATCTTCCTTATATGTCCAACTTTCACATGGATATGAGGTAATTGAAAACACCATGGCTTGGATCAGGCACACCTTAGTGTGTCTTCAAGGTGACATCTTTGCTTTTCAATACTTTAAAGAGGCCATTTGCAGCAGATTTGCCCAATGCAAATGTGACTGCTGCTTCCATAGGTGTTGATTATGGATTCAAGTAAAATGAATTTTTTTATTATTATTTTATAATAATAATGATACTGAAAGCCTGTGTCTGTTTGACCATTATTGCAAAAGTTTTCAAGGTGGAGAGTTCCAGAAAAATAACTTGAGAAATTCAAGCAAGTAAGTTTATAATTTATTCATTCATCATACACTGGAAATAGCTGTTATTTTTTTAAATCAGTTCCCTTTTTTTCTTGATCTCATTTTCTGTCACAAAGAACAGTAAACTTCGAAGAAGTGATCTAAAAGCTTACTGAAATCTGGATCTACTAATATGCTTTCTATCTTTCTTTCTTTGGGGTTTTCTTTATTCCTGCAATGTACTTTGGAGATTGTATCAAAAAGAAACTGCCTGTTTAAATGTGTCATTATCTGTGGGGGAAAACAAAAGAAATAGGTAGACTGGATGATTTGCAAAGATAGCAAGGTACTGGTTATATTTAAGGGTATCTTCTTTCTGCCTTCTGAGTTTGGCCTTTAAGAATCTTCAGGCCAACACAAAAGGCTTAAGAAGCTGCTATTATACCAGTAATCAATACATTAGGATCTTGGGGAAAGGAAGGTAGTAATTAGAAGAAAAGGAGCCCTGGTGGCACAATGGTTAAAAGTGCTTGGCTGCTAACCTAAAGATTTGAACTCACCCAGCTGCTGCATGGGGAGAAAGACCTGATGATCTGCTTCTGTAAATATCAGAGCCAAGAAAACCCTATGGGCAGTTTTACTCTGTCCCATGGAGTCACTATGAGTCGGAATTGACTCGACTGCATTCGATAACAGCAACAATTAGAAGAAATCTGGATCAGGCAACTGACCAAAAATAGAAAAATGAAAGCCTTTCCTCTTCTCTCCCAAGTTAGTAGCAAGTAACTGGCTGTATTTCATTCTTTGTCTGACCTAGCAAGGGTAGAGTCAAAGTTTTGTTTTTCTTAGAGCCTCAGAGGAATCTTTTTTGGAAGTCGCGTGGTTATTTCAAAGTTGGAAAAAATAATAGGCTCCTTTGGAAATTTATGAAAACATTTTTCTTGACTTCCGTCTCAAAACCAGTTGATTGATGGAGGGAATGTGGTTTAGGACCATACCATTTTGAAAGTAAAGTGGCAACAGATCAGGCTGGGAAAGTAAGCAGAGGCAGAACTTTCAGATCTTGCATAGTTTGGATTCTCCCCCAAGTACGGTGAGCAGCCATCATTTCTTGGGGAGTGATGGACAGTTCTGCAAGCCACAACAAAGTTTGCAGACCTGCCACAGATTCCTTCACTACAAATCCTGGAGTAATATCCTTTCCCTCTTTTGCTACCTATTGAAAATCCTACTTATCCTTCAAGGATATCCTTTCCCCAGTGAAGGAAGTATTTTGCAGACATTTGGGAATTAGAGAATTAAGCTGGAAATGGAGGTTTATTACTGGAGATAGACATTTTGGAGTCTTCTGCATAACGGAGTAGTTGCAGTCCTCAAATGGATCACTTACCAGAGCAGATACTGGAGAAAGAGAAGAATACAAAGGGATAGAATAGGCAGGGGAGAATCTATGTATGATAAGGGGTTCCGTAAGCATGAACAAACACACTGTGGAGCAGCAGGTGGAGGCTGGTTGAGGGTGGGTAGAATACTTTTATAGTGAAAAATGTTTTAGTTGCAATAATTTTTTTTAATAGTAACTCATAGCAACCTCAGAATATCAGAGCCTTATTGGTGGACACTGTCATGGTAGGTATGGAGGGAAGAGTTGAAGGCAAGGGATTCTAAGCTACTAGAAAGAGCATTTGTATAGTGTGACACTGTTGGGAAGTAGACTGAGGCAGCAGTAGTGTGTGGTTGGGACTTCAACTGAACACATTACTAAAGAAGTAATAGAAAACATTTTTACTAACTACTTTTAAAGAAAGAATAGAGGTTCAAGGATAATAGGTTTGCTTTGAAGATCTGTACAAAAACATTTTCATACAAAAATATTCAAGCAACAGGATTTACCTGGCATGTATTCAAGAATTTCCAGACCTTACTTCATTACGGCTCACAGACAAGCAAAATGGAAATTGTGCATCAATTGTTTTTATTAAAATGTGTTATTTTGAAGCCAATGAGGGTATTATTTTAACACCAAATATTCTTGAGTGTTTTTAGAACACTAAAGAGTGCAAATCCAGTTAAGATGCAGATTAGATTCATTCTATGAAAATGGACATTGTCCTCTAGTTAAATAACATTGGAGTTATCACTCTGAGGATTTTACTCTTTAGTAAATAAGTAAGTGTCAGAAGTACTTAAATTTTTCTACTCCATGTTTTATCTAAACAAAATTAAGTACTGACATTCATGTGGTTTAATTGTACTGTTGTTTTGTCACAAAAATATGTTTATTGGTAATTAATAATCTATCATAACCAACTTGGCCAAAATACATGGAAGTTCCCAATTTCATGACAGAAGCTGTGCCAGTTAACTTTTAATAAAAGTGCTGAGGTATATTACTTACCCGCTCCCTTAAACATTTTGGATTAGTATGTTTTAATTCAGGAAGCACAGCTTACATGCTAAAATTTTCATTTTAGATCATTTCCATTATAAATGTCTCTTAGTAAGCTATTGGAAGTAATGTAACCAACCTTTCATAAAAAGAAAAACTAAGTTCAATATAATGAAGAAACAAACGGTTGTGAAACACCGTGTGAATGTTTGGCAGAACTTCATAGGCTCCTTAGTCAACAGAATTTGTACAGAAGTAACATCTGTACAAAGAGGAGGAGAGGGCTAAGTGATGGTGGCAGCCTTCTAAGTCTATAGTGGTCAGGGTATTTGGTGAGTAGCTGTGAATTTTTTTGCATGGATTTTTGGTATTTTTCAGGGCTTTTTAATATCTCTGACAAATAATCTTAATAAATTAAGGTATCTAAATGTAATTATTTGAAAACTCCTTTTCAGTATGCTGGAAACCCTGGTGGCATAGTGGTTAAGAGCTACAGCTGCTAGCCAAAAGGTTGGCAGTTCGAATCTACCATGTGCTCCTTGGAAACCCAATGGGGGCAGTTCTACTCTCTCCTATAGGATCACTATGAGTTGGAATTGACTTGACGGAAACGGGGTTTTTTTCCCCCCCGATATACTATTATAAACTTCAAAGTTTATAAATCATTTTGTGTGAGGAACAAGTTCGCTCACTTCTTTTGAGTATGCCAAGACTTTTGAAAACCACAGAAAAGAAATAGAGTTAACCAGAGACTATTTCTACTACTAAAAATGAGAAGCAATGAATGCACCAGAAATCATTTATTTTTGGGTTTATGATATCCAAGACAAACCTTCTGTTTGGGACTCTTGGTTTTTTGTTTTTTTTTAAAGAATAAAATAATTTTATTTGCCCTTTAATTTTTTTTAAGTTAAGGGTTAATTTATATACTGTAGAATTTACCCTCTTTCGTGTATAATTTTGTGAGTTTTGCAGTTTTGTAACAGTCATGTAATCATCACCATACTGAAGATAAAGAACAGCTCCATAACTTTCTGTAATCGTGCCTTGCCTTTTTGTAATCATTCCCTCCCTACAACAGCAGTCCTTGGTGACCTCAGATCAGTTTTCTGTCCCTGTGGGTTTGCCTTTTCCAGGCTATCATATGGAATCACAGATACACAATTTTTCAAGTTTGGCTTCTTTCAAATGCATATATGGGGGTGTCTTTAGTTCATTCCCTTTTATTGATACGGATATACCACAGTTTATTTGCTCACCAGCTCAAGAAAAATTGGGTTGTTTCTAGTTTTCAGTGATTATGAATAAAACCTCAGAAAACATTCACATACAGGTCTTCATGTGAATGTATTCATTTCAGTTGCATAAGTACCTAGGAGTGGGTTTGCTGGATCACCTGATAAGTGGGTACTGCCATAGCTGCTAGTGGTAGCTTAGAATTTGCTTTTGATATTGTGGTAGAAGGTGCATATAATTGTAGGTTATCTACTACTCGTGGATAATTGAGAACCAACTGTAGCAGTTACATTTTATTTTTATGGTCACTTCCTAGCTGCAAACCATGTTTTGACGTTCTGGCTTTCATCTCTAAAGATTGACAAGTGAATTCCATTGTATCGTCCCTTGTTGTGGAAAGGTGAATTCAATTTATCTTTTTACTAGGCTGACTGGTCAAGATTTTTAACGTCTTCACCCTAGTTTCTCTTTTGTAAAATGGTTACAAATTATGATTATCTTATAGAACGATTGTGAGGATTCAATGAAACACTACACGGAAAGTGCTTAACACAGCACCTGACAAAAAATAAATGTTAGGTATAAAAAAAAAAGTTGTTTGAAAGCCAAACCTGAGATTGTAATTTAAATATTGCCATGAAAAGATTAGGAAGCACAGAAGTTTGGGCATTGTCTTAGGTGGGATTCTCTAGAGAAGCAAAACCAGTAAAGCATGTAAATTTATCTAGAGAGAGATTTTATCAAGGAAATGGCTGATGCAGTTGTAGAGGCTGGAACGTCCCAAGTTTGTGGATCAGGATAGAGGCTTCTCTTGATTCACATAGCCCCAGGGGCTAGCGAACCCAGGATTGGCAGGTTGGAAAGCAGGGCTCCCACTTTCGGGCTGTGAAGATCGATGAATCCCAAGGTCTGCAGATAAGCTGGTAGCTCAAGTCCCAAGAGCAGGAGATCAGATGAATAGGAGGTACCTGCAGCTCTGTCCTATAGGGTCGCTATGAGTCGGAATTGGCTCGATGGCACTACGTTAGGCAGGATCCAGAGAGAGCAAAAAAGCCAGAACTCTGCAGGTGCAGGCCACACCCCCAAGGAAATGCCCTTTCAACTGATTGGCTACTCACAGCAGGTTCAATCATGGGAGTGATCACATATAAATACTGAAAATCATGGCCCAGCCAAGTTGCCACACAGTCTTAACCATCACAGGCATTTTTGTGAGAGAAACATTCTGTTTTTTAAATTACCGAATTTTGCCAAGTCTAAGTGGTTTTGGAATTAAGTCTCAGCGGTTTTCCTGCCTTGGTGAAATTGAAACACATGAGTGCAGTTTGGGGAGAAAATAAAAGATAATTCAGATTTGTTCTCTTTGACTCCTTTTCTCTGTGTTCTAATTCTTGATTCATTTCTAGATTTCTAATGAAACTTATTCCTGAATTTTATGCAAACAAAATTCTTTAATTAAAAATTATCAGGTTGATGATTTCCATTTCCTGATGAGCAGTCCCTGTAAAAGTATGTGTGTGTGAATCCAGAGAACAAACCCTCATACCTCATCCTAAACGTTGTGCTCCTGCTGTGACCTGAAGCAGCAGTAATTCCAGCAGATGAGCAATTGAGTCAGTGCCTTAAGCCATAGTGAGTGAGTCAAAACTTCAACCCTGACCTGGTGGTTCTCAAAGTATAGTCCCACACCAGCAGTCAGGGTTACCTGGGAGCTTGTTAAAAATGCAAATTCCATTCCGGGGCCCCGCCACGGACCATCTGAATCCAGTTCTGGAGATGGGACCCAGCAATCTGTGTTTTAACAAGCCCTCCGGTTGATTCTGGTATACCCTAGACTTTGAGAACCACTGCATCTAGACACACCAAGGAGAGGATGGAAGAGATAGTGTTCACCTGTGAGCGAGCCGGCTATAGCCTGCTATCTTAGTATGATTTTATAAATATTTTAGGTCTGACACTTTCTAATTTTTTCAAGCCTATGAATTTAAACCCTATGGGGCAGTTCTGCTCTGTCCTATAGGGTCACTATGAGTGGAAGTCAACTCGACAGCTATGAAAAGTACTGATTATGTTATATAAACTTATGGTGGTAAAAAATGAATAATATTTTGCCAGTTAAACAATGTTTTGAAGTATCATGTAAAACTTGGTTTTCTTAGGAAATTCACGTGCACGATTTATTCACCAAATCAGTGAGCTGTGTTAGAAAGGAAATTCGTAATTGGTAAATAGCATTTCTAAGAGAATTATAATAAGATTTTAACATCTTAAGCCTGTGAGTCAGAATCTGTCACCTCTTTGGTCCAAGACCTGGACCCGGTTAAAATGGAAACAAACTGTTTTCATGTTAGCCTTTTTAGAGCATTACTAATAGTTCAGGCATTGGTCAATTTATAAACCATCATATTCCCAAATGTATTTCTAGGGCAGTTGAAGGTTCCATGAACCTACATTGTTTATTTTATTGTAATAAATAGAAGTCTGTCCACCCTCTGCATATACTCAGTCTCATGAAAAAACGGCAGCAGCTCTTCCTCTGGGGAGGTGTGGCATATGATGCAGGAGGTTGTCTTTGAGCAGTGAGGTCCGAGAATGCACTAAAGTGACATTGCACCAGTCAGAACTCCTGGCTGATCCTGTGTAATCTCCAGTCTACTGGAGCCTTTATAGCAAGGACTGAGATTTTATCACATGACCTTTGAAAGAGTAAAGCCTAGTATTTTCTTATCAAGCCAGATTAGACTAAGTATCAGTATATGTGAAATCATGTCCAGTGATAAAGGTAAGTAGTTTCATTTTCTAGTGTATCGTTTTCATGTGTGTTTTTTTTTTTTTTCAGTGTGTGAGGGTCAGTTTATAATACAGCATGCTGAGAGCATACAAGTGGTAGAGTTTGGTTTTGTTTTAAAGTTAAGAAAAAGGCTTACATTGTTTTTCAACTTTTAACATTGAGATATGTACTACTATTCATGGTTTGGGGCTCTTCCAGGAGGCTTCTTCTGGGTTAGCTAAGTATAATTTGTTTAAGAGTTCTATTTCTCTGACTCATTCTTAATAACATTAGTAAAGTTTGAAAATTCAGTCATTGAAGGGAGGAATCCAGGGGAAGAAAGGAAAGGTTTTTCTTTTTTCCTTTCCTTTCTGGTGTGGACAAAACTAAGAAATTCCATATTTACAACTAATCCTTTTCTAGTGCTACTTGCATGGAGTACTGCTTTGTTAAAACAACAACAACAAAAAATCCTTAGCATCCTATTTTGTTTTGGCAAAGAAAGTTAAAGGGAGTGGATATTACTTGTTTTTCCCTGAAAAGATAACAATGTAGAGACAGGCATCAATTTGTTTTTAAATGTTATTATTATTAAGCCACTGTGGTTTTCTGGAATATTCTAAAGGGCATATTAATGAGAAATTGACTCTTTCAAGTAGGAATGAAATTCTATTCTGTGGTAGAAATTTAACCATGTGACAGGAAATTTCTGCTAAAAATATTTTTACAAACTGAAATGGGTTTATTTCATGTAGCTGTTTCCACATTGTTTCTGCAGGGGCATAAACCTGCTAAACAAGATGAACTGAGCCTTTGATCTGTATGCCATCATTGTCACTAAGATTTTCTTCCTTGTGATTTCACCCTTTCCTTCTGTGGGTCTCAGGGGGCATGCACTGTGAGGGCCCGAGGGGTGGGGTTGGTCATAGGACTGCAGCAGGGAGGCTGAGGCAAGCCCTGGCCCTGCTGCAGCTGCACAGCCCTGGCTGGCTCTGTACCATGAACACTCCTGCACATCCCTGCCCCTGCCCTCTCCAACATCCAGGCAGAAGCCTGGGTTATGTTGCAGGGTTTCCACAACCCGTGCACCATGTTTGGAATTCCAGGGGTCTCTTCATGACTTACATCGTACTCTGAATATGAAATTTTAAAAAAAGAGGAAATGTGACAAAAGGGAAGAATTTTCTCTCTCCATCAGTGGAAGTTCCTTTTTCTTGAAGTAGCTTCTGTCCCTTCTCATTCCATCATCAAGCAATTAAAGGTGACTGGAATGAATCAGTATTTAAGGTTGTAGTCATATCGCATTCCTCCTGGGAGGCAATTCTCAAGTGGAGAGGGGACTACTACTAGAAAAGGAAGACGATGAAGTTTGGAGAGGTCTCTGTTGATAAATACACAGAAATCGTTCTTGTCTTCTACTTTCTGCTCTAAACGGACAACTCCCTGTAGTGAGTGGCCACTACAACCATGTGGTTTTGGAAGTTCCTTTTAAGGTTTCTAAACTAAAGACTAATGTAGTACTTCCTACCCATTCTACTGGGTTATTTTATCACTATTAGGTCAACTAAGAACATGTTTAAGTATACATCTTTAGTACATATGTTGTTTGTAAAACTTTTGTATTTTTATAATGACTTGGAGGAAGTTTCTTTTTTAAATCTTATGCCTGTAGGCAAACCCTTTTCTCATGAAAATTGAAATGTGAAAAATAGAGAATGAATGAACTCAATAGGAACTATTTTGATATTCTTTGGATCAATGGTAATTTGGTTTTCATTTAATATGTATTCAAGTGGTTAAGTGGTTTAAGTGCTATGGTTGCTAACCAAAAGGTCAGCTGTTTGAATCCACCAGGTGCTCCTTGGAAACTCTCTGGGGCAGTTCTATTCTGTCCTATCAGGTCACTATGAGTAGGCATCGACTCGACAGCAACGGGTTTTTTTTTTTAATGTGACTTAAGTTGTCATGAAAGATTAAGATTTAAACTTAACCAGCTCTCCTCAGATGCTAGAAGGATATCCACTCAAAAAATAAAAAGGCCTTTTCTTAGGTACTTATAGACCCATCCATCCCAACCTCCTTTCAGATCCACCCTCTGATAATTGTCTTGTACTCTCTGTGCCCCTTCTTTTCTGTAATATAGGGAGCTAATTTTTACTGGTCTGAAAAATATTTTAAACCTCTTCATCCTTGTTTAAGTGTGTCCTCTGACTTATCCCCACCCCCACGGCAGTCCTTGCTAAGCCTTGACTAGATCAGGATTTTTGTTTTTGTTTGTCCCCCCGTGTTAACTGACCCAGCATCTATAGTTGGCAGAAGGAAAACAGCTATAAAAGTTGGTCATGCTACACGGTGATTATTAAAACCTGTCCTGGGGGAAACAATTCTTGCCCACATTAGAAGACAAATACAGACAAGAATTTTTTTTTTTTAATTCAAGTAAAAACACTGTTTCAGTGTGGCCCAGATTTCTCCATGTCTGCATGTAACAACTATTCTTTCTTATGTTTAGGCCAAAAACTTCAGTCTTCTTGAATCTCTTTTGTCATAAACACACCCAGTCTGTCAACAAATTCTGCTTCAAAACATGTCAAGTTCTGACCATGCCTCATCACCTGTACTGCTATTACCCTGGTTCAAGCCACGCTCAGCTTCTCCCTGGATCATTCCAACAACGTGTGATCTAACCTAAAAAAAAAAAAAAAAAAAAGGCAAAAACTAGTTGTCCTGGAGTTGAGGGGTGTAACCTACACCACCTGAAGTCTATTCTTACCCAGCAGCTTGAGTGATCCTCAAGGGGGAGAGAGCGTTGTCTCTCCACCACCCACAGCCCTTAAATGAGTTCGCATCTCTCAAAACAAAAGCCTCTGTTCTTTCAGTGAAGTGCATGGCCCTATCTGATCTAGCCCCAACCCCTACCCTATTAACTCTATGAGCACAACACCAAATATGCCCCCTGCGCCATGTAGCCCTGGTGGCATGGTAATTAAGAGATCAGCTGCCAACCAAGAGGTTGGCAGTTCGAGATTCTCCAGGTGCTCCTTGGAAACCCGATGGAGCAGGTCTACTCTGTCCTATAGGGTCGCTATGAATTGGAATCAACTTGTATGGCAATGGGTTTGGTTTCTTTTTTTTTTTTTAAATAGCTGTGTAGTTTTTCTTCTCTTTGAACACATCAAGTATGCACATACCCTAGTATTTCTGCAGTTTACCCTCTGCCTAGAACGCTAATCTCCCACTTACTTACATGCCTAATCACTGTCATCAGTGAGGCCTTTCTATTTTTTTTTTTAATTCTAAATGCTTTATTTTTACATTTATTTATTGTGCTTTAGGTGAAAGTTTACAAATCAAGGCAGTCTCTCATACAAAAAGCCACACACACCCTGCCATGCAGTCCCAGCTGCTCTCCCCCTAATGAGACAGCACATTCCTTCTCTCCACCCTGTATTCCCCGTGTCCATTCAACCAGCTCCTGTCCCCCCTTCCTTCTCATCTTGCCACCAGACAGGAATCACCCACATAGTCTCATGTGTCTACTTGAGCCACGAAGTTCACTTCTCACCATCATCATCATCTATCTTATATTTCAGGCCAATCCCTGTCTGTAGAGTTGGTTTCAGGAATGGTTCCAATCTTGGGCCATCAAAGGGTCTGGGGACCATGACTGTCCGGATCCCAGCAGTCTCAGTCAGACCATTAAGCCTGATCTTTTTATGAGAATTTAAGATCTGCATCCCACTGTTCTTCTGCTCCATTAGGGATTCTCTGTTGTGTTCCCTGTCAGGGCAGTCATCAGTGGTAGCCAGGCTCCATCTAGTTCTTCAGGTCTCAGGCTGAAGGAGTTTCTGGCTTATGTGGCCCTTTCTGTCCCTTGGGCTCATATTTACCTTGTGTCTTTGGTGTTCTTTCCTTTGCTCCAGGTGGGTTGAGACCAATTTATGCATCTTAGATGGCCACTTGCTAGCATTTAAGACCCCAGACGAGTGAGGCCTTTCTTGACCTCCTTGAAAATTATAGCTGCCACTTACCTGACAGCACTCTCTATCTCCCTTACGCAGCTTTATTTTTTTCCTCTTAGCACTTTTTACCATTTAGCATGTTACATAACTGCCTTTTTTTGTGTTGTTGACTGCAATATCTCTAACCTAGAAAAGTGACTGATATATACTGGGTGCTTCAATAATATTTGTTCAGTGGGTTAATATGTTTCTAATATTCATAAGCCCTTTTTTGTTAGGGAATCTAAAGCTAAATGAGCAAGGATATAAGAGAAGTTAACAAATTGTAAATATTTGCAAAATTCTCTTTTTCCTGTCCTCAATTCTTTTTTCTGTAGTAAATATCCTTGCTTGCTAGCTTCTGGTCTCTCCCCTGTGAAGCAGAATCTGAGTAATAAATTTCTTCATTTTGGTAGTCTGAGAGGCTAGGCTGATTTATATTATTAAAAAACTGAGACAGTAAATGGAGGAGGGGATGGTTAGTGAGACTAGAACTTATGGATGGGCTCGATAAATAGTGTTGGATGAATGAATTAATGGACTGTGTTGGGAGAGAGGGAAGAGATGGGGAATCTTTAGAGTGTGAGACAAAGAAATTTGGGGAGCAGTTTGTCTGCATGGAGAAAATTGTGATGAGACAGAAAGAAAATATTTAAGATGTTTTGCTCTTTTAAATACATACTCTTTTTCTTTGAAGTTGTTTTAAGAGATAAGTATAGATTTAAATTTCTTTCTATTGTACTTTATTATGGATACTGTTTCTTCAAATAGATTTTACTTAAACTAGGCCACATGAAGCCCCGTTTATATTATGGTTATTTAAATGTAATACATAATTAGATTTACTATCACACCTTTGTTTCCCAACTGACTTATGACAAGGATAAAAACTCAAAGAAATTATTATAAGATTGTATATATTTTTATGTGATATATAGAGTAATTATTCGCCATCTGAAGCTAGTGTTCACATGTAAAAAAGTTTACACTTAGGGTATCTCTTTTTTTTTTTTTTTTACTTTACAAAACGTCTGCTTTTGCTCCTCCAGCGTTTAGGCACTTTACTCTTTGAAACACTTCTGTAGGGAGGAGTTAAGTAAGGAAAGAAGATAGAATAAAATGTAACAATGCAGAAATTTTTCCTCTTATTCTTGGCAGATTTTGATTTGAAGGGGTAGAGAACCAGTGCATGGGCTAAAGCGTGAGGATTATTTGTGTATTCATGCATAATGCGTAATCCAAAATTCATCTGGATAATTGGAAATTGACCTGCATTTTAAAATCTCTAACTAGTAGTTAATATTTATGAATTGTTATTTGCTATATGATAATGTATGTGATCTGAATAATAATGATACACTATTATATTGCATGACTTCTTAGAAACATGGAATCTGTTTTGACTATGGAATCTATTTTAACTATAATATATACAGTGCTTGAAAAGTACTTTTCGTGTGTGTGTGTGTGATCTTCTTGATATAAACCTAAGCCCCCTAATAATTACTTAAGTGGAGTTCAGTATTGGTGGCATATCACCAGTGTTTCTTCTTTAACATTACCCAGTAATTTTTTTCCTTGATTTATTTTCATCAGAGTTGCTTATTTAGATGTGAAATAGCAAATTAGTGAATAAAAGTATTGAGCAAAGAAGATACTTTGGGTACCTCTGTAGTCTAAAATTGACAACTTATTTAGATATAAGACAATGGTAATAACATGCTTATTGTTAGGTGCCGTTGAGTCGATTCCAACTCATAGCGACCCCATGTGATAGTAGATCTGCTCCATAGGGTTTTCAAGGCTATAATCTTTACAGGAGCAGATCGCCAAGTCTTTTCTCCTGTGGAGCCACTGGGTGGGTTTGAACCTCAAATCTTATAGTTAGCAGCTAGCGTTTAACCATTGTACCTCAAGGACTATATAACTAGTTTCACTAGACTAAATCCAAAGTTTTTATTATATTATGTTGCCCTCAAAAAGTTCAAGTCTTTCTCGCCTATTACCAAAACCCGTTGCCATCGAGTCGATTCTGATTCATATCTACCCTACAGGACAGAGTAGAACTGCCGCATATGGTTTCCAAGGAGCACCTGGTGCATTCAAACTGCTAACCTTTTGCTTAGTAGTGGTAGCTCTTAACTACCGCACCACCAGTGTTTACTTCTCCCCCCATTAGATATCTTTAAAACAGTAACTGCATGACAAATGTCATAGTAGAGGTACAAAATACATGTTTAGAGAATAGAAAAAAGAGAACTAGTAGAGTCAAGGAAATTTCCTCAAAAAAGGTGACATTTGAAGTAGATATCAATGAATGAATAGGCGTATTGAAAGTCTATCCACTAAAGGAACAACATATGCAAAAGAAAAATGAGAAAGAGGTATGAAAAGAGTATAAAAGTTGAGAAAAGGAAAACACAAGAACGTGGCTAGAGCATTAGGCGCATGGCTATGAGTGGATGGAGATGACGCTCTGATTGGTAGCCAGATTCTGATGGTGAAGGGTTGGTCCCTTTGGCAAACTAGAGTTTTGCTTTTTTTTTTTCCTGTGAGCCTTGCAGTCCCATTACAGGATTTTGAGCAAAGAAATAGCAAGATTGGTTTCATTATCAAATGAATAAGACAGTTAAACTTTTTCTTCGTAGGAATAATCATATTAGATGTAGCCAAACATGACTTCAGTAATGTGCTTTTAAAATTCAGAACCAGAAAAGTGGTTATCATTGACGAATTGGCTTGTTTTTTTCCTCCTAGCTTCCTTTCTGCCTCAGCCAGAAAAAATTTTGGAAATAATAAATAAGCAAGTTAAGTATTTGCTTTTTGAATTTTGCATGATGGAAACAATCCCTTGCACTGTTACAAGCTTAACACACAATGCTATTGTGCTTCTGGCCAAGGGGAAAAAACGGGAGCCTGCTGGTCTGATGCCATAGCAGGGAGTGAGGACAGCAAATACTAAACTTTTTTTTTTTTTTTTTTTGCCATTTTAACCATTTAATACTTAGTAAGCTGTTAAATATTTAAACTTTCAGTTACATGGGATTTTTATTAGTGTTTGTCTTAAAAGAGATAGTATCAAAATAAAGAGGAGAGTTGGGATAGATTAGAGGCTGTCATCGAGCCTATTTTTAGAGTCCTCTAATGTGCCAGAAACTCGACGGCACTGGGTAATGTGTCAGGTGTATTTTCAAAAATTGCCAACAAATAGATTTTTATCACCCACATCCAACTACCTGTGTACCTAAGCAATGAGACTGGAGCAGTAAAGCATTTCTCTGATTTAAAGGGAAGTTAAGTAACATTCCTATGGTCACAAAGTAATAATCATGTCAAAATTTTGACCTTTCAACCTCTAATTTTACTAACCTACTCTGTTCTCTCCTAGGGGAAAAAAAAAACGTACTTCCCAGATAAACATAGCCTTGCTTCTCACAGCAGTCCTGGTGGGTCCTGACCTGGGACTCCCGTAGATGCATTTAAAATAGTAGCTTCTGGGGTGAAGGACTGGCTGGTCCTAAGGAGCTTTTTTTCCTTCTTGGTAGAGCTCATTTTACTCAGTACTGCCATGAAGCTAAATTGAGGTTTAAAAACGAAGTCAATGAACACTGTCGGTAACTGCAAGACAGAGTGAGCACAGTGGGCTGAGAGGTAGAAGTCAGCAGATAATTTTAAGTAGGCAACATAAAGTAGGCAGAAGGTTACAGAAATTAGTTCACAGAAATAGTATAAAGCCGGGATGTTTTACCTGCTGGAATTCAGGTTCAGAGAAAACAAGTTTGGAAAAGCAAACAAAAAAAAAAGGTACAAAATTCATGGAAATCAGTAACATCTGGAAGGATGTGCATATAAAAAAGATGTATTTTTCCTATTGTGAAGAGAAACGGAAGTTCATTCTTGGTTACTTGTCATTGAGATAATTGAAACAATGCTCTTTGGTTTTAACTGCATCTTTGACAAGCCTTATGAAACATTGACCAGTTTGATTTTCTTTTTCTCTATGGACCTGTACATAATTTGTTGTGAATAAGTGGAAAATAGTTTGGCAGTGTGGGTAGAAAGAAGAGGAAGAGCCAAGATTCTGGTTAATTTATAAACCGGACATCTTGAATAAATAAGTTCACTATTAAAAAAATTACTGGGCTGGGGGCTGTGGGGACCATGATCTCGGGGAAATACCTAGCTCAACGGGCATGATATCGTTTATGAAGAATATGTTCTACATTTCTACTTTGGTGAGTAGCATCTGGGGTCTTAAAAGCCTGAGAGCAGCCATCTAGGATACTTCATTGGTCTCACCCCTTCGGGAGCAAGGAAGAATGAAGAAAACTAAAGACACAGGGGAAAGATTAGTCCAGAGGACTAATGGACCACATCTACCGTGGCCTCCAGCAGACTGAGTCCAGTAAAACAAGATGATATCCGGCTACCACCACAGACTGCTCTGACAGGGATCACAATAGGGGGTTCCCGAAAGAGCTGGAGAAAATTGTAGAACAAAATTCTGACTCAAAAAGAAAGACCAGACTTGCTGGCCTGACAGAGGCTGGAGAAACCCTGAGAATATGGCCCCCGACACCCTTTCAGCTCAGTAATGAGGTCACTCCTGAGGCTCACCCTTCAGCCAAAGATTAAACAGGGCCATGGAATAAAACAAGATTAAAGGGGCGCACCAGCCCTGGGGCAGGGACTGGAAGGTAGGAGGGAACAGGAAAGCTGGCAGTAGGGAACCCAGGGTTGAGAAGGGAGAATGTTGACATGTCGTGGGGTTGTTAACCAATGTTATGGAACAATATGTGTACTAAATGTTTGATGAGAAACTAGTTCTGTAAACCTTCATCTGAAGTACAATTTAAAAAAAAAAAAACAAAAAACCCCATTGCCTTCAAGTCAATTCCGACTCATACCAACCTGGTAGGTAGGACAGAGTAGAATTGCCCCATAGGGTTTCCAAGGCTGTAAATCTTCAGGAAGCAGACTGACATATCTTTCTCGTCCAGAGCAGCCAGTGGGTTCCCGAGTAGGCTATAACTCTTAGCAAAAACCCCACTTTGGGCCTTCAAGTTCCTTTCTTTCATCTGTTTTTCTTTCAAAGTTTATGAAGTCAATAAAATTTTTTGATTTTATTGCTTCAGAAGTCTCCCCTTTCATAGCAGAGCTTTTCATGCCCTCCATCAGCAGGAAATAATCTCCTTCTTTTGATTTTCAGGAGCCCTGGTAGCACAGTGGTTAAGAGCCCCAGCTTTTAACCAAGAGGGTTGGCAATTTGAGTCCACCAGCCGCTCCTTAGAAATCCTATGGGGGCAATTCTCTTCTGTCCTATAGTGTTGCTATGAGTCAGAATCAGCTCAGTGGCAATGGGTTTTTGAGTTTGATTCTTAAGACTCCTGATGGGTGGCTTTTTATATAAACTGATAGGGTGTGTAGATTTTTTTCAGTTGTTGTGTGTCATTGAGTTGATTCTGACTTATAGTACCCCTGTATGACAGAGTAGGACTGCCTCATAGTTTTCTTAGGCTGTGATCTTTCTGGGAGCAAATCATCAGGCCTTTTCTCCCATGGAGCCTGCTGGATGTTTGAACCACCAACCTTTTGGAGGTTTGAGTCCACCTAGAGGCACTTTGGAAGAAAGGCCTGGTGATCTACTTCAGCAAAATCAGTCATTGAAAACCCTATGGAGCACATTTCTACTCTGACACACACGGGGTCGCCATGAGTCAGAGTTGACTCCATAACAGCTGGTTTGGGTTTTACATCCAAAAAGGGATGTAAAATTTGTGGTATGCAAATTTTATAACCACTTCCAGGAGAAGAAAAGTTCCTTTGGAGATTTTCTATGTTTACTAAATTGTGTGCCTCCATGGCTGTTAGATCGTGGGATATATTGCAGGTGAGAAGAAGAGTAAAGTGGAGAGAATGGAGAGAAAATGGACTGGCAGAATTATAGGTGATTTCATCTGATTTTTTAAGCCAAGGACCATTCCAGTTTTAGACTCAATGCATAGAGCTCAAGTATCCTGGGCCCTGGCTCTGAAGGTCCTTTGGTGGTGAGTGTTTAGTGTGATTGTGCAGCCTCAAAGCCAGGACCTGCAGGGTCAGTTCCAACAGCGTGAGCAAGTTGAAGTTTCAGTTCATGATTTAAGAGATGGGGTCATGAGGGCAGCCAAGATGATTACTGGAAAGTCAAGAGGAGGTGCTGTGGAGCAACGGAGGTAGGTAAGTGTGGAGTAGCCAAGGCAGTGGCTATCAGGAACACGGGAAGGAATACGTAGGGGAGCTTTTCCCAAAATGTGTTCCAAGGCATGCTAGCTTTGAGGGATGCTGACTTGTAATACTGTATGGTGGAAATGTTTCCTGAACAAACACTGGGTTCAAAGTTGAGCAGGTTTCTCTACTGTAGGACTTCTCAGAGCTTCTGATATCCCCACAATATCTGAGTATCCAAGATGAAGCTGTAAAATTTGGCAGGTCACAAATATTTCACATAGAATCGCCGGGGTTCTTTGGGAGTGGAGGAGATGAGGGGTCCTCTTGGCAGAGTAGTGTTTCATGGAACACATTTTGGCAAAAATTGTCCTAGGGCCTAGATGCCGTGACTATTGCTGGAGGCTTTTTCACCTGGACTCATTTCTGTGGAATTCTGAAAGAACCTTCAACCACCCAAAAGATTTCTCCAGGCTCTCATAAAGTGCTCTTTTTTTCCCTCTGTAACCTAATTACTTGACTGACATTTGTTGCTGCTATTAATACAATTAAGGAAATCAGTCCTTCTCAGAGGAAGGAGAACAAGTGCCTTAACTCATAATTACTGAAAACAAAAACTGACAAATTTGTCAGAGCCCGTGTGCCTTTGGCCCTGTATAGGACAAATAAGCTTTTTATTTTCCCCTCCTTTAAAATGTTAATAAAATGATATGTTAAAGAAAGTCCCAGGAGGAGTGTATCTAAGAACCTTAATCATGAGCTTGGAAAGTGAGGGTAAGCAGAGTGTTTAATGAATGCCAGGGCAGGTTGTGCACCCTGGACAGTCTCCCCACCACCACCATCAACAACAAAACAGTTGCCATTGAGTCGATTCTAACACATGGCAGTCCCATGTGTGTCAGAATAGAACTCTGCTCCCTAGGGTTTTCAATGGCTGATTTTTCAACAGCAGATCTCCAGGCCATTCTTCCGAGGCACCTCTGGGTGGACTTGAACCTCCAACTTTTCTGTTAGCAACCGAGCACATTAACTCTTTGCACCACCCAGGGACAGTCTCACAGGCTCCAGAAACTCTTCCCACACAAAACTATGTTCTTCTTGCATTCTTATTTAAAGGCACTGTTTCCCTGTCATGCTAGCCAGGAGCCTACACATCATCGTTTACTGTGCCCTGTCCCTGTCTTTCTACAGCCAGCCCCCCTGTTGATCCTTTCCCCTCAGTGTATCTCAAAGCCATTCCTTTTTTCTTCACCTCTGCCATTTGCCTTAGTTCAGGTTCTCACCATCTTGTGCAGGGACAGGGACAGTTTTTCCTAACTGCAGTTAGCAAGGGAATGGGGAAGAGGGCAGGTGTTTCAGATACGTAGGGAATCGTACGTATCTATTTCCTCCCTAAACCATGAATTACTTGAGGGTAGGGATTATGTCTTGTCTTCCTATCCCCAGTAATTAGCAGAGTACCTGACACTTTTAATTAGGGAGTTATCACTTGGTACATTTAATTAGGGAGAAAAAAGGGGGGAAAAAAAAAGGATAGAATAAAGTAGAAGCTTTTTGTACTCTTTTTGCAGTTGATCACTGGATAGTCTTAATTCTTTCAAACAGTTTGTAACTTTGGAGACATTAAGATGAGATCTATATAAATATTGAGTTGCTTTAAGTGACCAAAGGCACTTAAATGTGCTTTTCAGAATGATTGATGAGTTGTTAAAAGCCAGCAATTGTGATTAATATCAAATGCAGAAATGTTAAATGGAGGAAAAGTGAAAAAAGTTTTTATAATTCAGGGCATACATTTACAGTAACGGTAAAATGTGAAGAATAATGATTAAATCATTTGAGATTAGATTTATCTGCAGTCAGTTCTATGTTATATCAAATGTCAGGCATCCTTTTGTCATTACCGGTACTGTTATCATCTTTATTGAATAAGAGATTGATGTTTGAGGTACAAGGTCCATACACTTGTGAATAATTAGTTATGGTATTCCTTTGCAAGAGTGTTATTATTTATCCAGAATTTACCCAAAATGGGTATTGAGAATGGCAGAAAGTGGCAAAGGGATTGGGCTTCGAAGCAAGTGGCAGGTGCAGGGAATCTGAAAATTAAGCAGGCAAGAACAAGTGCTGGGTTGTAATAAATCAAAATGCAGGCAGTAGAGAGGGCAAATATGAGCAGACAGAGTAAGTAAAGGCATGGATGAGGCACAGAGGAGCAGGAGGTAAGGGCCTTAGAGTGGAGGGAGGAGAGACAGTCCAGATTACTCCCCTCACCTCATACAGCACTGAGTATTACACTAGTGAGAGGAATAGCAAGCACCTACATAAGCACTTACTGTGGACTAGCTATTGTTTTAATACTTTCACTGGAATTAATTAACTCATTTAATCCTCACAACAACTTTATAAGATAGACACTGTTGTGAATCCTATAAATCCTCTTTTGAAGACGAGAAAACTGAAGTACAGAGAAAGTAAGTCAAACACAGTAGATGTGGCAAAGCCAGGATTTGAACCTAGGCAAATGATAGTTATACAACAGAGGTGACCTGAAGAATGTTTAAATTGCTATAAGGGTATATTTAGTGTTTAATAATATACAATAACTAGTACAACTGGCATCCAAACAGCTGAGTGTCATGCTTCTAAGGATAAGGAAAGCTGCATGGGTGTGCGTCTATGTTACACCTGAGCTACCCTTTCAATACAGATGATCCTATCTGGGAAACTTAGATTATCAGGTCTGACTGCATATTAATATGCTTAGGGATATCAGGAGCCTTGGTGGTGCAGCAGTTAAGCCCTCGGCTGCTAACCAAAAGGTTGGCGGTTCGAACTTACGCATCCAGCTGTTTTCTTTGGGTTCTGGCAGTCTGCTTCTGTAAAGATTACAGCCTAGAAAACCCTACGAGACAGTCTTACTCTGTCACATGGGATCACTATAAGTTGGAACCAACTCAACAGCACCCAACAACAGCAGCAGAAATCTCATTAACATCAAAGCTCAAAACTGTTAAGAATCTTGGGGTCTGGCAAAACATGTGACCGCTTCAAAATTCAGTATTTATCTGATTGTATGGATGGGCAGCTTCCCAGGCCTATTTCTCATCACCAGCACCCCGTAACACAGTGAATTTTGATAAATCTACGATGACCTAATCTCTTCCACGTGGTTATCCTTAGAAATTGGTGTCACAATGAATTGGAAACAATTTTAAGATACAGAAAGCACAGCAGACTGTGAACCTCCTCCAGCTCAGGTTGGTGTCAGCCAGAATCACCCTAGGCAAGCAGGTACAAAGAAACACTTTGTAGTTGGTTGTGGTTTCTCTTTACTCCCTTTTTCTGCTCTAGTCAAGGTTACTGGCACAGAATAATTGGTGTGCTTTAAATGGCAGAAGTGTTCTGGAGCCCTGGCGGCACACTGGTTAACAGCTACAACTGCTAACCAAAAGGTTGGCGGTTTAAATCCACCAGCCACTCCTTGGAAACCATATTGGTGCAGCTCTACGCTATCCTGCAGGGTTGCTATGAGTTGGAATCCACTCAACAGTAACGGGTTGGTTTGGTTTTGTTTTTAAGCTTTCTGTAATCTTGACCAACACTCTCGGTTAAGCTTAGCTGAAAGGGGAACCTCCATCAGTGCCTGGTGGGGGTGGGAGGAGCTGTCTCCAATGCAGTGGGAAATTTAGTCTCTCTTTCTGATAACACCATGCCAAGGAACAGCAAAACACACTGACCAGGCTTTCGCCACTCCCCCGCCCTCTTCCCCACAAGCCAGGAAGTGTAATTAGACTCTGCTTTTTTTTTTTTTTTAGGAATTCTATTAATGTTTTTGGGGGGTTAAAATATATATATCTAACAAAACTTTGGCCAATTCGATAATTTTTACATGTATAATTCAGTAACATTGAATAATTTCATCATGTTCTGTAGCCATAACCACTACCCCTTTCCAAATTATTCCACCACCATTAACAGAAACTCAATGCTTCCTAAGCAGTGACTTCCCTTTTTCCGCCTCCCTGCTACACTTGGTAACCACTAATAAACTTTGGTATCTGTACATTTCCGTATTTCATATAAGTGAGGTCATACAATATTTGTCCTTTTATGACTGACTTATTTCACTCAGCATAATATTTTTTAAGGTTCATCCATGTTGTGGCATGCATTGAGGCTTCGTTTCTCTTATGACTGAGTAATATTCTGTTGGATGTATATACCACATTTTGTTTCCACCTTGGCTATTGTAAATAGTGCTGCTGTGAACGTTGGTGTACAGATTTCTGTTTGTGTCTTTTCAAGACTTTGTTCTTGAGCTATGTTATGCACTCAAATTTCTTCTGAATTCCTAGTTCCTTCTTGTTCTAATCATGCTGATAGATCCGTGCCACAGTTAAGCGTGCCACTTGGATATGCCTACCTGTAAACTTATTCAATGACAGCACAAACCCAGAAGTTGTCATAGAGTTCGCATTTAAGCAACACTTCTATGCACCTTACGATAAATGCTCACCCAGAAAGTGACGGAGCTTAAATTCTGACCCCTAGAGCCCAACTATGTATAAATTGTTGTGACGTGTAGCCTGCTACATCGCAGGCACTGTGGCCAGGGCCTCATCTGTAAACCCCTAACAAATCTAGCCAGATTATGTTTCAGTTCATAGTAGCAAAATGCTAACTTTAAGGAACCACAAACAAAAGCGTTCTTTAGAAATGTTTATTATTTTTCTTTTCATCCCTTTGGAGTAGTAAAAAGTTGTTTAGTAAATAATTATGGAGCATGTTTCTGGGAAAGCAAAATAAATTTTTCTAGTTAGTGAAATTATGAATATTTTTAAAAATTATTTTTTTTTTAGAGGCTGCACATTTTATTGCATACATACATTGTTGAATATACTTACAAAAAAAAAAGATATGTAAAATTTGCCCTTGTATACTCTGTTTTTACCATCTACCTGTGAGACCTTTAAAAATATTGAATGTCTACAATTAACTACTTTCCAGGTTTATAATGCATTCATAGCGATTTTGAACTCTAAAAACTTCAAGCCATCATGCATTACCTGACAGTATAACATTTTTTAATTTTAGGTAGTATTGGTGATGTGTCTAAAGCATTGGTAGCTTATGGTACATTTTACTTAGCAACTCTAGTAAATGTAAATAAAATTTCAAAATTATATATTTAATAAACTGAAATATTCAGCAGTTGCTGGATTTTATTATTTTGTGGCTGCTGGTTTTATTAAGATAAACATCTGAACATCTAGAAAGTTCCACAATTCCAGATGTTTACAAATCTGGATTTTAAAGATTATTATTTGGGTAAAACTTTTTTTTTTTTCCTGGATATTTAGGACTTATGTAGAAATAACCCTGGTGGCATAGCAGTTAAGTGCTACGGCTGCTGACCAAAGGGTCGGCAGTTCAAATCTACCAGGTGCTCCTTGGAAACTCTATGGGGCAGTTCTACTCTGTCCTATAGGGTTGCTATGAGTGGTAATCGACTCGATGGCACTGGGTTTGGTTTTGGTTTTTTGGTAGAAATAACTTTGAATGATTCAAAAGTTAGATAAAAAGGGAAATGTTGAAATTTCCTATACACTAGGCTTTAAAACAGCTCTGCATTCTCTTGTTGTCAGAAGTTGTCAAAATTTAGAAAACATTGTTCATGAAATAGAAACCAAGAGTGTACACAAATAGAGACTTGCCTAAGGCTTTTAGGATGCATTCATTCAACGAATATTTATAGAGCATGTGACAGGTGATATCCCTCAGATACATCAGTAAATACAACAAAAACATCACTGCCTTCCTGGAGCTTACATTCTAACCAGTGGCAAACCAAAAAAAACCAAACCCTTTGCTGCTGAGTGGATTTGGACTCAGAGCAACCTATGGGACAGAGGAGAACAGCCCCATAGGGTTTGCAAGGAGCAGCTGGTGGATTCAAACTGCCAACCTTTTGATTACCAGCCGTAGCTCTTAACCACTGTGTCACCAGGGCTTCATGTAGTATGTTAGAAGGTAATAACCAGTTGCCATCAAGTCAACACTGACTCATGGGGACTCCATCTGTGTCAGAGTAGAACTGTGCTGCATAGGGTTTTCAATGGCTGATGTTTTGGAAGTGGATTGCCAGGCCTTTTTTCCTAGAGAAGGTGATAAGTACAATGGGGAAAAAATATAAAAGAGGTTAAAAGTAGTAGTTATACTAAATAGGTTGGTCAGGGTAGTCCATATTGACAAAGTACATCTTGAGCCAAGATTTGAATAAAGCAATTAGCCAGTGTTATGGATTGAATTGTGCCCCTCCCCCCTCTCCCACCCAAATATGTGTTGTAAATCCTAACCCCTATACCTGTAGTTGGGAGCCCTAGTGGCACGGTGGTTAAGAGCTCGGCTGCTAACTAAAAGGTAAGCAGTTCAAATCCACCAGCAGCTCTTTGGAAATTCTGTGGGGCAGTTCTACTCTGTCCTATAGGGTTGCTGTGAGCTAGAGTTGGCTTGACAGCAACGGGTTTGGTTTGGTTTGGTTTTGGTTTTATACCTGTGGTTATAATCCCATTTAGGAATGGGGTTTTCTTTGTAATATTAATGAGATCATATTAGTGTAGGACGTATTTTAAATCAATCTCTTTTAAGATATAAGAGATTAAACAAGCAAGCAAGAAGTGGAGACGGGGGAAGATAGATACCACACACCACATGAAGATTGCCAGTGAACAAGGAACAAGGACCTTCCCCAGAGCCTAAGGAGAGAGAAAGTATTCCCCTAAAGCCTGTACCATAAATTTGGACTTTTGGCCTCCTAATGTGTACGAAAATAAATTTCTGTTTCTTAAGGCAACACACTTGTGTTATTTCTGTTATAGCAGCACTAGATAACTTAGTCAGCCAGCAGTTACCTAGGAGAAGAGCATCCTAGCAGAGAAAAGCTGGGCCAAAGGCCATAAGATATGCTTGGCCTATTTGAGAAACTTCAAGGAGCCAGCATGAGGGGAGTGGAGTGGAGTGATCAAGGGTCAATAGTAAGCAATGAAGCCAGATCATGTAGAGCCTTGTAAGCTATGGTAGTACTCGGTAGTTTACTTTGAGTGAAATGAGGAGCCATTGGAGAATTTTAAGCACAGGAGTGACATGAGCTGATTTGGGTTTTAAGTGGATCATTCTGATCCTGGCTGAAAACTATAGACTACTGCGGATGAGGGAAGGAGTAAGGATAGTAGGTGCAGGGTGTTGTGATCAGGTTAAAGATTATTATAGCTTAGGTCAGAGTAGCAGCAGTAGAGGTGGTGATGTATGGTCATACTCTTGAAATATTTTGAAGGTAAAATCAACAGGATGTCCTGATAGATAGATGCTTTCAAGGTTTTTTGCTTAAGCAGAGATGAAGTTGCCATTAACTAAAACCCAAAAAAACCACAAACCCATTGCCATTAAGTTGACTCAATTCCAACTCATAGAGACCCCACAGGCTAGAGTGGAAGTACTTGTAGGATTTCCAAGGAGCAGCTGGTTAACTCGAACTGACAACCTCTTGGTTAGCAGCCAAGCACTTAACCACTGTGCCACCAACGCTCCGCGATAAACCAAGATGGAAACAAAAGCTATAAAAGCAGTTGGTTTTGGATGAGTTTGGAGATGAAGGGTATGTTGAGTGTGAGAGATCTCTTATATACACTGGTGCAGATGCTAAATGGAAACTGAACATTTAAGCCTGGAGTAGAGATATAAGTGTGGGAATTGCAGAGTACAGAAGACATGGGACTGGATGAAATCATCAGGGAAGAGAAACAAGCCCTAAGCCCAGAGGCACTTCAGCTTTAAGGAGCTTTAAATATAATTTCTTGCCATGTTAAGAAATAAGGAGAACTTCAAATTTCTTGATTTTTTTTTTTTACCTTCATTAACACGAGTTGGTGCTTTATAAAAATCCCTGCAATATGTACACTTGATGACTTTCATGGATTCTCTCTTTTTTATTTAAGAAATCCACAAATGTATCTTCATTATAAAAGAGTTAACTGGTATAGCTGTATGGACAGCAGAACGTGAAAGTTCTCATTCGTCTTCTCACCCTATCCCCATCCGCAGCACCTAGAGTTAACAGCTTGCATTATTACCTTCCATCCCTCTCAATGCCTTTATATAAGTTGTATCTTTTTTTTTTAAATGAGAGTATACCATACATCTTTTTTACAGCTTGTTATATTTCATTTAACAGTGTCTAAGAGATGTTCCCAATCTTATTTTTATCTTTCTGTTTTTAACAGCTGTATAAGTTCTTTAATATTGTGTTGATTCTTTATGTATATATGTATCTTTACACACACAAGATTAGCACTGTAGATTAGATTCCTAGAAGTAGATTTCCTATGTTAAAGGAATGTTCTTAAGCCGTCCATGAGATTTTCTCCTCTAAAATCCCTTGTGGAAACCCTGGTGGCCTAGTAGTTAAGTGCTACAGCTGCTAACCAAAAGGTTGGCAGTTCGAATCCACCAGATACTCCTTGGAAACTCTGTGGGTCACTTCTACTCTGTCCTGTAGGGTTGCTATGAGTCATAATCGACTTGATGGCAATGGGTTTGGTTTGGTTTGAGATCCCTTGTGGTTCGATTATTATTTTTCTGGAAAATTTATTATTTAGCTCCAGAAGTTTGGGCAACAATTTGGAACAGTGACGTGAAATAAGTATCCCAGTTATGGCTTTGTTCCCGCTGGCAAAAGAGTTGTAAACCATGAGTTTTATAGCTATAATGGCTTTAGTTGTTAAAAAATAAAGTCGACCTCTTAAATCAGGGATTTTAGCTAGCTCATGTTAAGCTATGACCCCTGGCCTGAATCTATAAGAAAAATAGAGGGGAGTTTTTGAAGGACTGCCCTCGTGGCCTAGTGGTGAAGAGTTCATACTGCTCACCAAAAGACCAGCAGTTTGAATCTACCAGCCACTCTTTGGAAACCCTATGGGGCAGTTCTACTCTGTCCTATAGGGTCACTGTGAGTCAGAATTGACTTGATGGCAGAGGATTTGGTTTTTCTTTGTTTTTGTTTTGGATAGGAAAAGACTATTAAAAAGTATTGTTTTCTTATAACAAATAGAATATCTTACAGTGGAGAAGCTTGGTTCACCTTACCAGGTGATCATGATTAACACTGCATGTGATAATTATGTTGTGTCATGCAGTGATATGATGCAAAGAAATTACCTTTGTGATTTTTTTTTTCCTCAAAATGTTAGTTTATTCATGGGGAAACTCCAGAGAAGCCCAATTTGAGGGTCTACAAAATACCTGACCAGTACTCTTCAGAAGTCCTAAGGTCATGCAAGACAAGTAAAGACAGATTGGTGGAGACAATAGCAACTAAATGCAATGTGACATCCAGGTTTGGATTCTGGAACAGGAAAAGGACATTAGTGCAAAAGTTGCTGTGATCTGTATAAAGCCTGTAGTTTAGTATTGTACCAATGTTAAATTCTCAGTTTTGATAAATATGACATGGTTATATGCGATGCTAATACTAGATGAACCTGGGTAAATTGCATACGGGAATCCTCTGTACTTTTCAAGTGTCTCTTTACCTCTGTACAAAGTGCTCCTAAGAATATTGTCTCTCCTAGGAAGCTATTCCTGCCCTCTTAAATCCAAGCGACCCTCTTGTGCCAAAGGGTGGAGTCTAGCAAGAACTTTTGGGCTAAAATTTAGTGCAGTTGGGAGAGATAATTATGGTTAAGTGAGACAGTATAGCCATGGCTATAAACTTGTCATCTGAGGTCATAGACACCATGGGAAGAGGTCAGGCCTGAAGAATCAGAACTAAGTGGGCTCTTCTTTAGAATGGATGGCCCAAGGAAAAGTCCAATCTTAAGATGAAAAAGAGCCGTTGAAGAAAGGTATGCAGACTAACAAAGAAACAAAACAAGACCAGTAAGCTTTGCAAGTGTCCACCACAAAGTTTGTGAATAGTAACCATAAATCACGCTAAGCAGTCAGAGGGAATATCTGCAACTCAAAATTATAAAATAATTCATGACTATTGAAATACAAAAAAGACAGATGAATGAAAGTTAAAAGGTTAACAGCTCCGTAACTGCTATAATTGCAACTTCTCCAGTTGGAACAGGAAGCCTTATGCAGCTAAAAATGAGGCTGAACTAATGAAGAATGTCTGAGAACCCCCTGCAGCTAGCTTATATCTAGACATTCTTACAGAAGATATGACTCAGTGAGGATAGTCGAGTGACCCAAAGACCCAGTGCAAAATGGTTTAGGACTATTGACTAAAAAGATTACCAGTCCTCAAGTAAAGAGGAAATAGCATTTATGTGGAACCTCCCACCCCACTGTTAACAAACATACAGGAATTAGTTATATGTATGCCCAAGATAACTTTAATTATAAGTCATTCCTACTCATTCCTCTTGATAATTTATAATCCAAGAGGTTAATTAAACCAAAAGCCCTGTTATAGTTAATGTAGGAATTCTTGGAAGGGTGGGCCATCTGGTTACAATTTTGGTTTCAAATCCCTGTTACGCAACTGGCACCCAAATAAAGACTGTCTCCAAATGTGAGTAAGCCGAGTCGGCCGTAAACAAGCAAAAAGAAGTTTTAGTATTTATGGCTAGTATCCAAGATGTTAACAACAGTTAAACAAGCAAAAAGAAGTTTTAGTGTTTATGGCTAGTATCCAAGATGTTAACAAAAGTATTTCACGAAATGGTACTTCTTTTAGACAAACTTTTTTTTTTCAACCATGATGTGCTTGACTGAGGCCAGTGGTCAACAATTTGGTCTATAAAGGGCCAGATATATTTAAGGCTTTGTGGGCCACATATGGTCTCTGGTGCATATTTGTCATTGCTTTTTTTTTTTTTTAACCCTTAAAAGGTAAAACCGTTTAAATACTAAAAAAAAAAAATAAAGTGTTTTCTGTGTTCTTCACCACCTTTTTATGTTTTATGATAGTGGCTGAAGTTTGGAGACTTGTTTTAAACAAAAATTTGAAATGAAATGTCTGACTATGGATTTATTGCCATTGGGAAAACATTTGTAATCATGACTTTTATCACTTTAATGGCTTTATTAAAAAATGGATGTGTAGTTGATCTCTTATTGCAGGATTTCAGTATATTCATGGGAGATATTTTCTATAAATATAAACTCATCATACCCTGAAAGTTTGTTGTCTAGAAATTAACTGCCTAAATAGTTTTTAATGTCAAATTATTTATACAAGATATATTTTGTTTCTAAATAGACTATAATTATTAAACTACTTTACATTTTAAAATGTAACTGATGATCTATTTTTAAAAGACTCAATGTATTAAAACCAAAAAAACCAACCCCCCGCTGTAGAGTCGATTCTGACTCATAGCAACTCTATAGGACAGAGTAGAACTGCCCCACAGGGTTTCCAAGGAGCAGCTGGTGGATATGAACTGCTGACCTTTTGGTTAGCAGCCAGTGGCTCTTAACCACTACACCACCAGGGTTTCCTTAACCCATTAACTGCCCCTTTTAATAGTTTCGTTGCTGCTTGCATGTATAAATCAACTATAAAGCTACATTCTTGCTTCTGAAGGGTCTCATTTTACAGTTATGTTACAATGTCTTCCTTGGTTTTTAATGCATATTTTATGCAAATAACTTGCTCTTACGTTTGTTTGCCAACTGTGCCCTCTCCCCATGCGGTATTTTCTCAAGCTCACTATGCTATGTTTTTTACAGCAACATGTAAAAATATTAGCCTAACGAGCTTATAAAAATACCTCACAGGGGAGGGCATGGTTGGCAAACGTAGATCGAGCATTATTTGTGTAAAAATACGGTAGTTGGGACTTAATGGTCTGACTGAGACAGGAGGAACCCCAGAAGACATGGCCCCCAGACTCTTTGTTAACCCAGAACTAAAACCATTCCGGAAGCCAACTCTTCAAACAAAGACTAGACTGGACTATAAGGCATAAAATGTTACTCGGGAAGAGTGTGCTTCTTAGTTCAAGTAGATACATGAGACTAAATGGGCAGCTCTTGTCCGGAGGCAAGATGAGAAGGCAGAAAGGGAGAGGACTGGTTGAATGATGAACACGGGAAATCCGGAGTGGAAAGGGGGAGTGTGCTGTCACATTATAGGGATAGCAACTAGGGTCACATAACAATATGTATATAAATTTTTGTATGAGAAACTAACTTGAGCTGTTAACTTTCATCTAAAACACAATAAAAAAAATGTTCTAGAATAACAAGTAATTAAAATTTTAAAAACCATAAATATATATATATTTGGTAGTTGGTATGTCACTGTTTCTGCCCCGAGACTAGTCTTTCCAGGACTTCAGCAGGTGGTCTTTAGGACAGCCATTCATTCAATCACTGTGAAAAATATCCTAATCCTCCCCAAAAGTTAAATTGTTGGATTATATGCTGTTAATTTTAGGGGTATACTTTGCCTACTTCACACAGTTATTCTAAGACAGTAGATAAACTCACATATTTGAAGCTTTGAGCTTATATTTCTTCTGTTACAATTTTAATAATCTGTAAAATAGTTTTTTATAGCTCTTATACACACAGCCTTGTTTATATTTGGCTAAACAATAGTTGCAGATATGCCATTTTAGCAGAATGGTGTCTGATGAAAACCCATTTAATTTTTTTGACAGTGGCTCGATAATAACATCTCAGATAATACTTGGAACTATTAAAACTATTAGTATTTTTTAAAATCTGTTTTAGCAAGAAAATTTAAAGGAGAACACAGAAGATAAATTAATAGCATGTTTCTTAGTTATTACTTATTTAATAATCAGTTTGAATTAAAAGGATATTTTTGACTCATTTTTAAAAGTTGGGTTTTTATTAGCTTTTCTTACATTTTTAAATCATAATTAAGGCCTTTTATCTCCAATAATTCTCTTTTTAGATAGAGTCTGTAAAAATACAACTCTTGGTTTCTTAACCAAATGGTAGTTTCTTAGATAGCATGCAGTCTTAGTTTCCTAGGGTTGCCATAACAGAAATATCACCAGCGGGTGGCTTTAACGAACAGAAATTTATTTTCTCACAGTTTGGAGGCTGAAAGTCCAATGGTTCTCGGCCATGTCATTTCCTTCTGTGAGCCTGTCTTTCATTCCTGGTGTCTGCCAGTGATCCTTACCGTTCCTCAGCATCTGTCTTCTCCCTGCCTGTGTCTCTGCATCTGTTCTGGTGTTTTTATAATTCAAATGAGATTAGATTAGGTTTAGGCTCCACCCTACACTGGTGTGACCTCATTAATATAACAAAAGAAAAATCCTACATCTACACAGGTACAAGGGCCAGGAATTCAATACATGTTTTTGGAAGACACAATTTGATCCATATACATATTTTGATTTAGTTACAGTGAATTTCCTCATATAAATTGTACTTTCCCCTAACAAGAGTTCAATCTACTGTTGACATCATGATGTGACAATCATAAGACAGGGAACTTTAATAAGGTTATAAGGAGAAAATACTGATATATGACTTCTTTTAAAAAAAAAAAAAACTCTGAAATTCAACATGTGATTTTTTTATATCAGAAATTGAGCAGAAAATTGATTTAGTGCCATCTTAAAAATAATTTTTGGGTTTTAAATTGACAGTGTTATCTGAATAATCTCACCATTCTTTCTTTGAAACACATGGGTCACCGTTAGCTTATATCATGGAAATTAACATAAGACTGTGATTAAGCGAGCAGGCAAGAGATGTGTGCATGTGTGTATTTGTCCATTCTTCTGGAGTCTTTAGGTCAGCTGTCACGTTAGTGCTTTCCTGCTTTATTCTTTGAGTTGCTAGTTGGCTGGAAGCTAGAAGGAACGCTTTTAACGGATTAGTGCTGGGGCCCTCCAGTCCTCTCCTTCACCTATATCATAGCAGCTGCATCCTGCCCTTTCTGTGGCCCTGCTAGGAAAGGAGTGTGTATGTAGTGATCTTCTGCCAGCATGCATTATGATTTTAAAAGGTTTCTAAAGCACATGGAATGAAATCTTTCCTAGGACAACGTCTCAAGGCCAGTGCATCTGGGAAAAAATATTTCTGTGCTCAGTCTTGTAACAGCTTTTATTTTGTGAAGTCAGAAGGCATTTACTTCACGAGATAGACTTGTGCTACCGTCTGTATTTACCTGCCCTTTCTTTTTGAACTCTTACAGGCAGCAGTATCTGTCCAAAGATCGTTATAGTTCCATCTTGCTCAACAAGCAGCACAACCACACTGGTTGATCAGACGGTATCTAATGAAGAGGCTCAGGGAATAAATGGAAGAACGCCAGCGAAACACACAGCTGCAAGTCCAAAGCCACAAGGTATGTTTATTGTGGGTTTATGATCAGGGCAGGTACGTGCTCACCTTGAAGCTTGCCCACAATGATGATCACTATGAAATAATTTTAAGCAATAACAGAGAGGAATTGGGTGCATTTATTTTTCAGAGAAAAGTCAATCCATGAACCCCAGGCGGAGCTGGGTATTTGCTCTGCTCCTGAAACATGTTATGTATTTCCCTATACGGTTCTTTTCCCGTTGCCAGAATTGTTTGCATGTCCCATTAAGGGGATGTGATAATCTCTTCATGCTTTATTTTTGACCTAGCACACAACCTAATTTACTCTCTGCATAATAAATGGGCAACAAGCAAGTGAGTGTTTGGAACTACTGTCAAAAAGTCATTATAGCTTGCTAGATGCCAGAGGATCTGTGAATCAGATAATTCTAAAACAACATTTAATGTTATCAAGAACCTAATTTTATAATATTAAGCAACTGGGCTTGAAAAGGCCTCTTAAAAGCATCCATTCAAGCTAAAAGTAGTTTTAAGCTATAAAAGAGAGGAATTGCCACTCATTTCCTCCTCAATGGGGAAGAAAGATAAAAGGAAAAAAAAAAAAAAAAAAAGATAATGGTGGGAAGCTTCGAATGTAGTTGTTGTTCAGTGACCGTTTTCTTTTCCAAAGAAATTTCCAGTGATCTGAGTATAACTTTGAGAAAAATTGTAATTTTGGTGATAGATAGACTTTTTGAAATGTAACACAGAAGCTAAAACTACATGATAGTTTGATGTTATTTCTTCCTAACGAATTTTTGTTTATAATAAATGCTGAACATCCAGCCAGCACACAATATTGGGCATTTTCAGAATTACTGTACTTTGGAAAAATCAATTTCTATTTTGTTTATTTTGGACTCACTTTACTCTGCTGTTCTTGCCAAAAAAAAAAAAAAAGTATCACAGAGAGTTCATTATAAAAGAGTCGGTTTTATTCCTTAAAGTCCTTATATTTTAAGGTTTTCTGAAAGAGATATTTAAAACAGGTTTAAAATGGAATCTTCTTGATTATGGGGTATTTATGTGTCTTTTTGTTGCCACCACTAGCTGTATTCATTTTAATTTCCTAGTTACTGTAGTTTTTAGTTACATTAGTGCTAGTGAGTTCAAGAGTACCAGTAGTAATAACCCAAATGATGGTAAAAAACCAAGCAAAGCAAAACATGCTATAAAACCTAATTTAATATAAACTATTATCTTAAAATTTGTCATTCTAAAGGTATCTGACATGCAGCCTGTATTGGGTAATGGTAGTGGTGGCAGTATCAAACAAGGTCGAATAATTTGTACTTCAGGTGCTAGCCCGTTCAAAAGTTTGTATAGCCTTTTCTTTTGTCCATACTTCTCTCTAACATTCATATGTATATAAATGTAGGATTTTTTTTGAACATAATTTAAGCCATTTTATTTGCAAAATACAAAATTCTATCTTCCTTATTAGACCTGAGTTGACAAAGATCAAATATGAGATAAGAATATAGAAAAAGAATTCACTTTAAGTTCATATAATTGCCTAGATCAAAAGCATGAATTCCATTATTTAACAAGCCTTTTTTTTGGAGATGCTTTGCATTACTTCATTGTTTTTCACAGCCAGTGTATTGAGATAAATCATAGCAGTGTTCTTCCTTAGTTTCCATGTGCCAAATTAATCCCATTCAGTGGGGAGACAACACCCGATCTCATTTTTACTGTTTTATAAGCATTTCAAGTCAATACATTGATAAATACATATTTAAATGTGTATTTATTTCCTATCTTGAACTTGGATCAATTATATATAATTTTATAAAACTGCAGGGAATCTTCCCAATAGTAAATAAATCCACACAGAGTACTTTATACATCTTTTTCAAAATACTGTCACTCATTTGGGTGTTATCTGGCCTCTCTAACTAAAATTTCAACCCCACCCTCAATCCTGACATTTCGTGTTCTTCTATCCCTACTGTAGTTTTCCTCATTCATGACAATCTATTATATATTTTACTCATCCATCTTAGTTTTTGCTGCCTTTTGAAACACTACATCTCCAGCAGATAACAGGCCTTCAATAATACTTGAGCAAATTTCTGCCACATCCTATAATTCACAGGACAGCCCACAACAGCAAAGAATTATCCTGCCCAAGATGTCAGTGATAAGAAACCTTGATCTGCATCCTAAAATGAATGCATAATTAAATTTTTTTTTTTTTTTCTACCTCATATGGACTGCTGATGAGAACATAGGTACAATATACCCTGGAGAGTTTAAACGGAGAGATAGTATTGAATATCTTTATCTTTGTTGATGATGTAGTAATGTGTCTGGAATAATGTAAGGTTTATATATATGTTTATTAATTACCAACAAATATTAATTATTTCTGAAGCATTATTTATGATTTTCAAAGGGAAAAGAGCTAAAATTGAAATCAGAGATTAGATAAGTTTGCATTTGAATCTTTACTGGAAAAGGTAGATTCTGAAATGGTTTTTTGTTCAATAGTTAGGGTTTATTTTGCCTCAGCTTCAGAAAATACCCTCAGGCTTTGGAAAACAATGGCTTATTCACTTCATACCAATCCTACCAGGCAGTACAAACAAATTACTGAGCAACTTCCAACATAAGTCTTTCATTTCTTTTCTTTTTGTATACCACATTTAATATCGGCCTATTTCCTGCCCTGCTAGCCATAACTTAAAATAGCTTCCCTAACAATTAAAGCCGGAAACCTTGGTGGCATAGTGGTTAAGTGCTATGGCTGCTAACCAAAAGGTCAGCAGTTTGAATCCACCAGGAGCTCCTTGGAAACTATGGGGCAGTTCTACTCTGTCCTGTAGGGTGACTATGAGTCAGAATTGATTCCACGGCAACAGGTTTTTAACAATTAAAGCTAATAGTCCTTTTTCTCTTAGGAATGTTGGTCTGCAACGTTCTTCACATGTTGACTAAGTATAGTCAATTCTCGTTCATTAAACTGAAATGTTTTAAAAACTTTTGTAAACTTGGCTGTATTTTTGTTGTTTGAATAATTTATGTAGAGTATTCAAACCTATGTCATTTGCTTCTAAAGCAAAACAATCCATGAGTAATGATCAATTCTTTAAAAAGTGTAATATGTTATGAATTTATGAATTGTTAACCTATAGCCATCTTTTGCTTCTTCTTAGTAATCAAAATAAGAGTAATTGAAATCTACTGGTAATCCCAAAACATAAACTGGCAATTTGTTTCTCTTTTCATTCTCAATAATCATTTAGCACAGACTTGGAAATTTTTGATAATTAAATTGTTGTGTTCTATTTCCTGTTTGCAGAATTGGCTGTAATAAAGCTTTTTGATTTATAGTCAAATATAGCTCAAAACTGAGCTCCCAGCCGTCTCTCCAGATTTTGCCCTACGCCATCCTTCCAGTTTTTCAGGCCAAAGTTCCCAGGTCCTTCTTGACTCTCAGCTCTTTCTCTCATATCTCACTTTTAATCTGCCAGGAAATCTACCTTTAAAATCTTTCTTCCTACCATTTGCGCCACCTAGGGACCTTGGTTTCTAATACCGCTCTTAAAACTATGCTTTTAGGATATTGCCTACAGTGTATGATTTCCTTTTTCCCTATTTGTAGAACTAAATTTGGAGGGGAAAAATCATTTTAAACATTGATATGTTGTATCTATTTTCTGAGAGTACTGATTTTTTTTATATACTGTGCTTTAGGTGAAAGTTTACAAATCAAGTCAGCCTGTCATACAAAAAGTTATATACACCTTGCTGTATACTCCTAGCTGCTGTCCTTTTAGTGAGACAGCACATTCCTCCTCTTCACCCTGTATTCCCTGTGTCCATTCAGTCAGCTCCGATTATCCTCCTCTTCTTTCTCATCTCGTCACCAGACAGGAGTTGCCCGGATAGTCTCAAGTGTCTCCTTGAGCCAAGAAGCTCACTCCTCACCAGTATCATTGTCTTATAGTCCAGGCCAATCCCTGTCTGTATATTTGGCTTTGGGAATGGTTCCAATTTTGCGCTGACCAAGGGTCCAGGGACCATGACTGTCAGTGTCCCTCCTGTCTCAGTGAGACCATTAAGCCTGGTCTTTTTACGAGAATTTGAGGTATGCATCCCACTGTTCTCCTGCTCCATTGGGGATTCTCTGTTGTGTTCCCTGTCAGGGCAGTGATTGGTGGTAACCGGGCACCATCTAGTTCTTCAGGTATCAGGCTGATGGAACCTCTGGTTCATGGGGCTTTTTCTGTCTTTTGGGCCCATCTTTACCATATGTCTTTGGTGGTGTTCATTCTCCTTGGCATCAGGTAGGATGGGACCAATTTATGCATCTTAGACGGCCGCTTGCTACTGTTTAAGACCCCAGATGCCTCTCACCAAAGTAGGATGCAGACTGTTTTCTTAATACATTTTGTTATGCCAGTTGACCTAGGTGACCCCTGAAACCATGGTCCCCAGACACCCATCCCTGCTACTCTGGCCATCAAGGCGTTTGGTTGTATTCAGGAAACTTCTTTGCTTTTGGTTTAGTCCAGTCATACTGACTATCCTGGTGTTATGTGTTGCCCTTGCCTTTACGTAAAAAAATTTTTGTCTACTATCTGGTTAGTGAGTATCTCTCTCCCTCCCTCCCCACCCTCATAAGTATCAAAAAATATTTTCTTCTGTATTTAAACTTTATCTAGAGCTCTTATAATAGTGGTTTCATACGATATTTGTCCTTTTGCAGTTGACTAATTTCACTCAGCATAATGTCTTCCAGATCCCTCCATGTTACGAAATGTTTCACAATTCATCGTTGTTCTTAATTGTTGAGTAGTATTCCATTGGGTGAATATACCGTAATTTATTTATCCGTTCATTCATTGATGGCCCCTTGGTTGCTTTCACCTTTTTGCTATTGTAAACAGTGCTGCAGTGAACATGGGTGTGCATATATCTGTTCATGTGAAGCCTCTTATTTCTTTATCGTATATTCCAAGGGGTGGAATTGCTGGGTCATATGGTAGTTGTTTTTTATGGTAGTTGTAGTCCTAGCTTTTTAAGGAAGCGCCAACTCAATTCCAAAGTGGTTGTACCACTTTACATTCCCACCAGTAGTATGTAAGTTTTCCAGTCTCTCCACAGCCTCTCCCAACATTTATTATTTTGGTTTTTTAGATTAATTCCAGCCTTGTTGGAGTTAGATGGAATCTCATTGTAGTTTTGATTTGCATCTCTCTAATGGCTAATGATCATGAGCATTTCCTTATGTATCTGTTAGCTACATGAATGTCTTCTTTAGTGAAGTATCTGTTCATATCCTTTGCCCATTTTTTAGTTAGGTTATTTGTCTTTTTTGTTATTGAGCTTTTGCAGTATCATGTAAATTTTAGAGATCAGACACTGATCAGAAATGTCATAGCTAAAAATATTTCCCCAGTCTGTAGGTAATCCTTTTACTCTTTTGGTGAAGTCTTTGGATGAGCATAGGTGTTTGATTTTTAGGAGCTCCCAGGTATCTAGTTTCTTTTCTGGTGTTTGTGCATTGTTACTAATGTTTTGTATACTGTTTATGTCATGTATTAGGGCTCCTAACATTGTCCCTATTTTTTCTTCCATGACCTTTATTGTTTTAGATTTTATACTTAGGTCTTTGATCCATTTTGAGTTAGTTTTTGTGCATGGTGTGAGGTATGGGTCTTGGATTTTTTGCAGATGGATATCCAGTTATGCCAGTACCATTTGTTAAACAGATTATCTTTTCCCCATTTAAAAGTTTTGGGGCCTTTGTCAAATATCAGCTGCTCATATGTGGATGGATTTATGTCTGGGTTCCCATTTCTGTTCCATTGGTCTATCTGTTGTTGTACCAGTACCAGGCTGTTTTGACTACTGTAGCAGTTTAATAGGTTCTAGAATCAGGTAGTGTGAGGCCTCCCACTTCTTCTTTTCAGTAATGCTTTACTTATCTGGGGCCTCTTTCCCTTCCATATGAAGTTGGTGATTTGTTTCTCCATCTCTTTAAAAAATGTCACTGGTATTTGGATCAGGATCACATTGCATTTATAGATCGCTTTGGATAGAATAGACATTTTTACAATGTTGAATCTTCCTATCCACAAGCAAGGTATGTTTTTCCACTAATATAGGTCTCTTTTGGTTTCTTGCAATCGTGTCTTATAGTTTTCTTTGTATAGGTCTCATGTCTCTGCTTAGATTTATTCATAAGTATTTTATCTTCTTAGGGGTTATTCTAAATGGTATTGATTTGGTAATTTCCTCTTCAATGTTCTCTCTGTTGGTGTAGAGGAATCCAACTGATTTATGTATGTTTATCTTGGACCCTGATACTCTGCTAAACTCTTCTGTTAGTTTCAGTAGTTTTCTTGAGGATTCTTTAGGGTTTTCTGTGTATAAGATCATGTCATCTGCACATAGAGATACCTTTACTTTGTCTTTGCTAATTTGGATGCCCTTTATTTCTTTATCTAGCCTAACAGCTCTGGCTGGGACCTCCAGCACAATGTTGAGCAAGAGTAGTGATAAAGGGCATCCTTGTCTGGCTCCTGTTCTCAAAGGGAATGGTTTCAGTCTCTCTCCATTTAGGATGATGCTGGCTGTTGGCTTTGTATAAATGCCCTTCGTAATGTTTAGGAATTTTCCTTCCATTCCTATTTTGCTGAAAGTTTTTAATCATGAATGGGTGTTGGTGGACTTTGTCAAATGCCTTTTCTGCATCAGTTGGTAAGATCATGTGGCTCTTGTCTTTTGTTTTATTTATGTGATGGATTACATTGATTGTTCTTCTGATGTTGAACTATCCCTGCATACCTGGTATGAATCCCACTTGGTTGTGGTGAATTATATTTTTGATATGTTGTTGAATTCTATTAGCCAGAATTTTGTTGATGATTTTTGTATCTAAGTTCATGAGGGATATTGGTCTGTAACTTTCTTTTTCTGTGGTGTCTTTACCTGGTTTTGGTATCAGGGTTATGCTGGCTTCATAGAATGAGTTTGGGAGTATTCCTTCCTTTTCTGTGCTCTGAAATACCTTTAGTAGTAGTGGTGTTAACCGTTCTCTGAAAGTTTGGTAGAATTCTCCAGTGAAGCTGTCAGGGCCTCAGATTTTTTGTTGTTGGGAGTTTTTGAGTTACTTTTTTTCAATTTCTTCTTTTATTATGGGTTTATTTAGTTGGTCTACCTCTGTTTGTGTTAGTTTAGGTAGGTAGTGTGTTTCTAGAAATTTTGCCCACTTCCTCTAGGTTTTCAAATTTGTTAGAGTACAATTTTTTGTAGTATTCTGTTATGATTCTTTTAATTTCTATTGGGTCTGTTGTGATATCGCCCATCTCATTTCTTATTCGAGTTATTTGCTTCATCTCCTGTTTTTCTGTTGTCAAGTCTGGCCAACAGTTTATCAATTTCGTCAATCTTTTCAAAGAACCAGCTTTTGGTCTTGTTAGCTCTTTCAATTATTTTTCTGTTTTCTATTTCATTTAACTCTGCTCTGATTTTTATTATTTGCTTTCTTCTGGTGCCTGAGGGTTTCTTTTGTTGCTCTCTTTCTATTTGTTCAAGTTGTAGGGATAATTCTTTGATTTTGGCCCCAGATGTGTGCATTTATTGCTATAAATTGACCTCTGAGCACTGCTTTAGCTGTGTCCCAAAGGTTCTGATAGGAAGTGTTTTCATTCTCATTGGAGTCTATGAATCTCTTTATTCTGTCCTTAATTTCTTATGTAATCCAACTGTTTTTTAGCAAAGTGTTCAGTTTTCATGTGTTTGATTTCTTTTCCCCTGCTTTTTCTGTTATTGACTTCTAGTTTTATGGCTTTATGGTCAGAGAAGATGCTTTGTAATATTTTGATGTTTTGGGTTCTGTTAAGGCTTGCTTTATGGCCTAATGTATGCTCTACACTAGAGAATGTTCCACATGCATTGGAGAAGAAATTATACTTGGATGCTGTTGGGGGGAGTGTTCTGTATATGTTTATGAGGTCAAGTTGGTTGACTGTGGCATTTAGCTCTTCCATGTCTTTATTGAGCTTCTTTCTGGATGTTCTGTCCTTCACTGAAATTGGTGTGTTGAAGTCTCCTATTATTGTGGAGGTGTCTGTCTCTCTTGTCAATGCTGTTAGAGTTTATGTATCTTGAAGCCCTGTTATTGGGTTATAAATGTTTAATATGGTAATATCCTCCTGGTATATTTTCCCTTTAATCATTATATAGTGTCCTTCTTTATCCTTTGTGGTAGATTTAACTTCGAAGTCTGTTTTGTCAGAAATTGGTATTGCCACTCCTGCTCTTTTTTGATTGTTGTTTGCTTGATATATTTTTTCCTTCCTTTGCGATTTAGTTTTTGTCTTTAAGTCTAAGGTGTGTCTCTCATAGGCAGCATATAGATGGATCATGTGTTTTTGTCCATTCTGCAACTCTCTGTCTCTTTGTTGGTGCATTTAGTCCATTTACATTCAGCATGATTATAGATAGGTATGAGTTTAATGCTGTCATTTTTATGTCTTTTTTTGAGTGTTGTTGACGATTTCTTTTTTCCACTTAATTTTTTGAGCTGAGTAGTTTTTCTTTGTTAATTGTGTGTTCCTTTTTTCATTGTTGTTGATTTTGGTTTTGCTGAGTCTTTGTTTTTCTTGTATTTTATTTTGATGTGTAAGATTGCTGGTCTCCTTTGTGGTTACCTTAATATTTACCCCTATTTTTCTAAGTTTAAACCTAAATTTTATCTCCCTATATCCTCTTGATTTCCTCTCTGTATGAAAGATCTATGACTACTTTATTTAGTCCCTCTTTGTTGATTTATTGTTGTTGTCTTTTACATAATGACATCGTTGATTCCTTGTTTTGAGTGTTTTTTTATCTTGATTTGTTTTTGTGATTTCCCTATCTGGGTTGATATCTGGTTGCTCTGTCCTGTGATCTAGTATTGGGTTGATACCTGATATTACTGGTTTTCTAACCATAGAATTCCCTTTAGTATTTCTTGTAGTTTTGGTTTTTTTTTTTTTTTTTGCAAATTCCCTAAGCTTCTGTTTTTCTAGAAATGCCCTGATTTTGCCTTCATATTTGAGAGACAGTTTTGCTGGATATGATTCTTGGCTGGCAATTTTTCTTCTTCAGTGCTTTATATATGTCATCCCATTGCCTGCATGGTTTCTGCCGAGTAGTCTGAGCTTATTCTTATTGACTCTCCTTTGTATGTGACTTTTCGTTGATCCATGGCTGCTCTTAAAATTTTCTTTTCATCTTTGATTTTGGCAAGTTTGATGATAATATGTCTTGGTGACATTCTTTTGGGATCTATCTTATATGGGGTTCAATGAGCATCTTGAATAGATATTTTCTCATCTTTCACAATGTCAGGGAAGTGTTCTGCCAACAAATCTTCTACAATTCTCTCTGTATTTTCTGTTATCCCTCCCTGTTCTGGTACTCCAATCACTCGTAGTTATTTCTCTTGATAGAGTCCCACATGATTCTTAGGGTTTCTTCATTTTTTTTTTTTAATTCTTTTACCTGATTTTCCTTCATATATATTGTTGCCAAGTGTTTTATCTTCAGTCTCGCTAAACTAATCCTGACTTCCATTTCCTCAGTTATGCTCCGCTGACTTTCTATTCAGTTGTCTAATTCTGAAATTTTATTGTTAATCTTTTGAATTTCTGATTGCTGTCTCTCTATGGATCCTTGCAGCCTATTAAATTTTTCCTTATGTTCTTGAATAATGTTCTTAATTTCCTCTACTGCTTTATCTGTGTGCTCCTTGGCTTGTTCTGTTTTGCCTGATTTCCTTCTTGATGTCTTGATGAGTTCTGTATATTAACCTTTTGTATTCTACATCTGCCAATTCCAGGAATACATCTTCATTCAGAAGATTCCTTGATTCTTTGTTTCGGGATTTTGTTGAAGCAATCATGGTCTGCTGCTTTATGTGATTTGGTATCAACTGTTTTCTCCAAGCCATCTATAAGTCACTGTATTAATTTATTTTATTGTTGCTCACTGTGTCCTAGCTTCTTGCTTTGTTTTGTTTTGATATACCCAAATAGGCTACTAGAGTGTGCTAACTTGATTATTGGAGCCTTTGAAGCACTAATTTCCTGTCGTCAGATGGCTCGAGCTGTTACCAGGTATATGAGTCTCTGAGCCCATTCACTATTCTTGTATAGATTCAGCTCAGGTGTCCAGGTAGTCAGTCACCTAGTGTGTGGTTCAGGCTGTCACCTACAATCTTAGAGAAGCAGTAGAGATTGGCATATGCACAGGTTTCTGGTTGCATCAGGGGGTCACACTCTGAGGAAGGCAGGGGGCTGAAAACTTGCCCCCAAATGTCTGTGAAGAAGGCACATCCCTGTTCTCTACAGTGCTGTGGTGTGTGGGCTCTGCAGTTGTACCACAGACACCCAATGCTTTTACCTGTTAAGGACTGGGAGGCACCATTTATCCTTGGACCCCTGTTGTAGGTGGCTAGGTGGTGTTGGTGGAGCCACCAGTCCTCAGGCCCCTAACATATGTAGGTGATGGCTCTGTTTAATAGGCAGAGCAGTATCCAACATCAAAAACCAGCCTCTCCACCGTACAGCTGAAACAGTTACAGTCAGACCTCAAACAGATTTCACCCTTGCAGTATAATAGCCAGATCCTGTCTGCTCCAATGGGCCACCTAGATCCATGCAGGCGTAAAAGACAAAGTCTGTGGACTACTTTTGCTCAACAAGAGCCACTTCTTCTCAGAGTTTCCAGATTAGAAGAGTTGGCAGGGTATTTGTCCCCTGTTTGTTAATTTGTTCTTTCTCCAAGGCTGGGAGAATGGCTCAGGGAGCGCAGCAGGACTTATCTCAGGCCCAGGGAAATCAACTGTTACTGAAGCCGGCTGGGGCAGAGGGAGGAGGGATCAGATAGATAGGAGAGAGTGCTTTCAAAAGGAGGCACTATTAGATCCGCACAGTAAATTAGCCAAAATCACTTATTTTGTGCAATCTGGATGTTTATGTATAAGGGGGTAGGTTACTTTTTTACTGGTACTTTCCAATTTATGATCATATGTGCTCTCAGTTACGCATGATTTTTAAGAGGGTTGATAGCTATTATAGTAATTTTAAAATAATAATGTCAAATAGACTCCCATTTTGCATCCAGGGTAGACATTGCTAATTTATCTTCCCATTGAGCCTAGACTCTCAAATTCTTTTCAACACAATAATAATTCATCGGAGTTGCCCTGGCCATCTCGTAGTAAAAGTAATGAATGACTCTGATATCAGAAGTTGCTAGTGAAAAATCCATTTTATTAGTACACATAAACATACATATACATCCACTTTCAGTCTTTTCATTTTTGTTGCTTCCTTTGGAAATAGAGTTTTGAATTGAAACATGGGAGCGAGAGATGTGTGAGAGTTGATAGGTCCACAGAGTAGGAACTATGTGAAGAGAGGAGACTGAATTTGGCAGATTTTTATATAGTACAATCAGTTGGGCTTTATGAAATGATTGTATAAGGGGGAGTAATGTTAGTGGAGGGAGGAATTTTCCCTTTGGATTGTGCATGCACAAGAGCGAGAGCTATGTCTGTCCATAGAGCTTAGAACAGCGTCTGGTACATAGCTTATGACTAGTATTTATTTTTGGAATGAATGATTTTGAAATGAATGAGGAATGGTGTTACTATAAACAGAAATAGAGAACAGAGGTGCAGAAGGAGGAGCTTGTTTGCAGGGGGAAGAAATAATAAGTTGAATTGCAGACATATGAACTGGAGGTACTAATAGGACACCCAGGAGGAGATACTCAGAGAGCATTTGGGGTTGCCAACCCCCATAGTGTAAAAGAAAGATAAAATGGTGAGTAAGGGAGTGATTGGGGGCTGAGGGGACTTATTTATAGAGACAGTAGTGGGAAAGCAGTGACACAGCTGATGTTCACAAGGAGGGAAATGGTAAAAGAGAAGATAAGTCTTTGTAGTAAAACCCCTAGAGAACATTTAGGGGACAGAAAAGGAAAAAAAATGAGGTCTTAGAGATATAAAGGGTAAACACAGTTTCCCAGAAGCTAAGACGTGTGGCCATGAAAAGAAATTTAGTTTCAGTAATTTGAGATACAATTTCTTGGTTGCTGCTACTATTGTTTTTGGATACAAAGTTTTGAAATGAAGCATGAGATTTGGGTTTTATTTTGGAATTCTATTTTTAGCACTGTATCTAAGTAGTATTCAAGATATATTTCTCTTTGAATTCTGCATTAGATGTTCCTAGCTCGTTACTGCTTATCTTTGGAAGCTGAATCATTTTCACTAGTCAGTTATATCTTTTGAACAAATTATGCATTATTTTTGTGATACCAATAAATGATTAACTAACAAAAGGGCAGGATTTTCCTCTAGGACAGTTTCTGAAACTTTAGCTGTTCATATACCATCTTGAGATTGTTTTAACATATGCATTTACCATTTACACTCTTTTATTTAAACTGTATAGAATATTTACTGATTTAGTATGCATTTGGATTATCTCCCGTGTATGGAATTATCTCCCATAGGTACCTCTATGTTTCTGTAATACCTGTGTACCCAATGTCCATCTTTATCACCATCACTAAACTGTCTAAAAAAAAAAAAAAACCGTCTACTCGCTGGAATATGAGATCCTTGATGATACATTAATTCCCTTTTGTATTCAACAAATATGACTCTACTGCCCAAGTTGCTGAACACTGCAGGTAGTCATTGTAAATATACTTGTGATCAAAACAAATGTGTTCCTTATCCTCATGGAACCCCAGCTTTGTGGGGGAGAAAAAATTAAAACTATAGTGCATTTATTACTTTATTACCAAGTTATTATTATTTTATAATATTTATCACTAATTATTTAATAAATATTATGCAGTACATTCATATAAGCACTTTGAAGAAAAAGCACACAGTGCTGTGAAACAGTTAAAGAGAAGAGCAACACATAGTTTGGGAAGGTTGGAAAGTCTTCTGAGAACTGACAGGTTGAGGCATTCATTTATTCGAATCATTTGAGCATCTAGCAGTGTCTGGCACATATAAATATGGAATAAATTAAATTCTAGATAGATGAGCCATTTTATAACAATCTTAGCACACAGAATTATAAGAACATATTCACTACCTTCTTTCAGTATTCTAATTAGGAATGTTGAAATTACTCCTAAGGTTAAAAAAAAAAAAATTGGAAAGAGATATTCCTTGTTTACTACTTTAGCATATTGTTGTTGTAGAAAGGAAATTTTTCTTTAAAATTAACAAATATCACACTTACATACGCCTCTTTCTTCCCAATGGATACTATATTAACCATCCTCCCTGAACATCTTGGAACTTAATATCATTTTCATAAAAAGGGACATACCATTTTTTCATTGGAATTATTTTTCTGTTTGTATAGAAAGGGAATTAAGCTAATTAATTGTTGCACTTATTAGCTCATTGTGATATTTTTTCTCCTCTGTAATAAATTGATAACTGGCACAGAAATTATGAAATCTAGGCCAGTGAGCATCAGGCAACTGTCAGCTAGCTGAGTTTATAAAAGAGGTAACTGAAAACTAGGGTAACTAGCTGGGGGAAAATGGGGCATGTAATTAGGAGACATTTTCCCCAGCCCTACTTCAAGAAGGTAGGAGAAAGGTTAAAAATAAATAAACAAAAAGGGAAATCATCTATTTGATCTGTTAAACTGGTTATAGAAAAATGTATACATATTACAGTCTTTTACCCAGAATGTTAATCTTAGAGAAAAGTGATACTGGTTTTCAAAACTGAAATAATTCTTGTGTTAAGCACTTATAACATATTTTCTCTTCTTCGGTAGCTTTTAATATTTAATGCGTGAAACTGCAACACCAGGATCTGTTCCTATTTTATTAATTGAGTGAAAGACTTTTTAGTAAGCTATTGATTTGTGGTACATTATCAATGCAAGCTGACTATATACTGTAGCAGATGACAATAATAGAACTTCTGTATTCTTCCTTTACTGGATTTATGATAAGAAGTAGTGCTGATAGTAGAAGGAACTGGAGTCTGGGTACCAGTCAAAAATCAGAGTATCCTTTTTTACCCCAGGTCAATCATTTAGCTGGGGCGAAAATGCAAATAGGAGTACCTACCTAAGAGGACTGTAAAGTATGAAATTTCTTCTAATATCAAATTAGATAAGGCACTTTTGTTAAATGGAAAGCTGTTGCTAAATGCAATGTTTTATTACTCTTTGTTGTTGTCTGTTGGCTTTTGTGTTTAACTCAGTAGTTCTAGACTCTGGTGTATCCATTATCACTGTTATTAAAATATCTATTTTTTTAGCAAGCAATATATCACTAGGATTTAGTTTCAAACTTAGCCACTCCTTTCCCTTGCTGAGAGGAATGACTGCTATATTATCTCTGACAGAGTTGAGCATATAGCAGTCATTCCTCTCAGGTGTTTGACAATGCCATATTTAAAATGAACCAAAATTAAAAGAACCTCTTAAATCTTGGAGATGGAATATTCATGGGATAAAGAGCAAATGTCCAAGATAATAATAAAGTTCACTTGGTCGAGGTTCTATACAAATTTGAGAGACACCCCCTCTACAAAAGTTTGATAATGCTAAAGATTTTTACACTCACAACACCAGAATTTTATTGTTAAAAAACAAAAACATCAGTGAAATACTGAATTCTATTAATTCTTTTTCTACAGTGCCTCCAAAGCCATTACATCTGCAGAATTCACCTTCATCCAATATACACCAAACCCCCAGGCATAAAGCTTTATCTAGTGCAAAACCAAGGATGGAGGAAGTTAAACCTGCCCCTGCTTCTTGTGTCTCAAAAGAAAAATCCAGTAAGGTATCAGATCTCATCAGTCGCTTTGAAGGAGGCAGGTAAGAGTTCATTTACAATGGGAGAAGACAGAGGGAAGAAAAAAGTTGATTTTTAAAAAAGATGATAGAGTCACAGATTTTTAAAATCCAAAAAATATACCCTATACCATTAGATTTGGTAGGCCTATAGAAACAGTGAATTTTTTAAATAAATTACTTAATCCTGCCCTCATATGAATTATCACTTAGTATATTTTACCTATGTGCGCATGCTATACCACCAGCTTTCTCAAAAATTTGTTCTTTTCTGCATATGTGCTGTTTCGTTTATTGGGTTTTTTTTTTTTTTTTTTTTACCTGTGTCTGTAGATGTCACTCTGTGTGTGTTGCTCGCTACATGTGAGTGGCAGGATCTCTGTTGGAGGAGCAGGGAAGTTTTCTCTATGTTTTTGTTTCTCACCCGGTATATTTGTGCATGTGACTCTGTTGGCTTGTCCCACCCCTGTGGCCTTTCTGACCCATTTTATTCTGTGCGTGTGGGTCTTCTACGCCCATCCTGTCCCTACTTCCCTTCTCTCCAGGCCCCTACCTTCTGGTAGGTTTTGTGAAGAGATAGTGCCAGCAGCAAAATACTTATATTTATTAGATATATTTTTATATTCTTTAGCCCTATGTTTAAAAAAGTAGGTGAAATATGTTTATTTTTCACTTTAAAAAATCTACATACATTGTTCTTCTACTTTGACCCTCAATTGTTTTTTCTTAGAAGTTCTTTGATAGAAAGAATTTCCGTCACTGATGTAAATAGAATTTTTAAAAGAACTTTATCTAAAGGATTTAATTTTATTTGTCACTAAAAGTCTGATGTATAGTTAAACATAATGTATATAAGTTTACTTTCATCCTCAAAGCCAAATATTTCCATTCATTCCAGTGTAATAATTGAGAATGGTCTCTCATTAGGTGATTTTATTATTTACTTGCAGAATTTATTGTTATTTATGAAACTGATTATAGTAATTCTTGGAAATACTCCAGAATTTTTTTTTTTTTAATCTGATCTTTTGGAAATTGTGACCAGGTATGAAACTTCATTGTCCTGAATTTAATGGACTATATTTAGCAACAAATTCTAAGCTTTTCTTCATTTCTAATCAGTTATGGGAACTTCAGTCATACATATTTGAATTCCAACATCTCCTCCTATGAAGTAGAATTTATGATACCTTTGCTATCTTAAAATATAGTGATCTTGACTAGAATGATTTAATATGAGGGGCTAGAGCCCCAACCCCTATCCATAGGGATATGCCAGAGTCTATCCCCAGATTCAAAAGAGTGAGTACTCTAATTCCCACCATTTTGGCAACCCACTCTTTGTACTGTTTTGGGTTCCCCTCTATAGAAAATAGATACAATAATCTGACTCCTACTTATTTATTTTTTGCAATTTATTTTTGTTGTTTTGAGAATAATACACAGCAGAATATACATCAATTCAACAGTTTCTACATGTATAATTCAGTGACAGTGATTGCATTCTTCAAGTTGTACAACCATTCTCACACCTCTTTTCAGAGTTGTTCCTCTCCACATTAACATAAACTAATTTCCCCCTAAGGTTCCTATCTAATCGTTCAAGTTGTTGTCAGTCTGATCCCACATAGATAGATCTTAAAAGAGCATAATACTCAAGGCAGACATTCTTTACTAGTTAAGCCAAATTACTGTTTGGTTTTGAGAAGACTTCACAGAGTATTTTTTTGTTAGAGTTTAAAGATATCTCAGGGCAGTAGTTTCAGGGGTTCATCCAGCCTTCATGGCTCCAGAAATTCTGGATTCCATGACAATTTGAAATTCTGTTCTGCATTTTTCCCCATTTGATTAGCCTGATTCCACTTACTAATGTCATTTATTAATGTAATCTCTTTCAAGTGTCAGATTCAAAGTCATTTTTTGATGCAAAGCTTGCAGGTTTGGTCTGAGGGGAGAGGATGAAAAATAGAGCAGTCTGCCTATGCTGTAATTTATCTATGACACTTTAAGTTTGTTCTCAGTGTAGAGAGGGTATAATGTAATCTTTTTGTCAAGTCTAGTGAAGGAATAACAACTCCGGCAGACTCCATTTCCAGTACAAAAAATAGTTATGTTTTTAGTGAGATATTACCAAAAGGAACTGACCCTAAAAAGTGTCTGAGTGTGTTAATTTTGCCTTATGCCTATAAGACTTTAATGGGAAGCTTGTATTTCCTCTTGAGTAATGTCCACGTGCCCACAGTGTAGCTTTTGGTTTTAACCTCAGTCTTCACAGCTTAAACTAGTACCTTGTAGATGGAGGGAGATTCACAAGGAAGAACCAACGTCTTTCAGAGTGGGATGTAGTCAGGACGGTCATAGAGGATCCTACCGTACTGCTGTTAATACCGTATCCCTATAACATAGCCTTGCTCTGTGCAATAATCCAAGTAATGCTGTTTAATTAAGATGAGTGATTTGGTGGATGCATTTGAAATAAATGGATTTTGGTTTTTTTTTCACACTGACTTCTTCAATTTTTTGCTTGTTTGCTTTTTGAGAGTAAGACAGACTAAGAGAGGCTTCAGAAGTTAAGAAAGAGTGCTGATTTTTCCCAAGGACACTGTGAGACCAACTGTTTTTCCCAGGACTTGACACCCACCACACAGGAGGAATCTGCTTAGTATCACTAAGTTCAACCCTTTCCAGCTGGAAAAAGTTTATCTTTATTCTAGAAGTTTTCCACGCCAATGTTTTCATGCTTCCTTTGTATTTTATTTTCTAGCACGTTATCAAATTACAGTGATTTGAAGAAAGAACCTGCTGTGAGCCTAAATGCTCCTAGAACCCTGGGAATGCATGGACTGACAACCACACCTCAGCAAAAACTCCTCTCCCAGCACCCACTTCAGAAGCAGAGAAATGATACAGATCAAACTCAGGGTGTACAGACTTGTGTGGCCAATGGTGTAATGGCAGCGCAGAACCAGATGGAATGTGAGGAGGATAAAGCAGCCCCCCTTAGCCCAGATACTTCTTTGCAAACTCCTGTCCCCTTGCTTGATACAAACTTGGTGAATGGAGAAAGAGATGAAACTGCTACAGGCCCTGCATCACCCACAACAGATATCTGTGATGGAAATGCTTCTGACAGTGACTGCAGGACTCCTGATACAGGCCCCGTGCTCACACTGGAAAAAGGAACGGTGGAAACAGACGCCAAGGTCCAAGAGAGGGAAAATGGAGAATGCCCTCTGGAACTGGAGCAGCTGGATCAGCACCATGAGTTGAAGGTAAAGCGTGAGGCTGTGGCTTATAAATAGGGGGAAGCACTGACTACTCCATTGATGTTTTTAAACTGTTTTGTTTTTAAAAAGCTGCTGTTGAGTCAATTGCAACTCATGGTGACCCCCATATGTTTCAGAGTAGAACTGCCCTCCACAGGGTTTTCAATGGCTACAATCTTTCAGAATTAGATTACCAGATCTATCTTCGAAGGCACCTCTGGGTGGATTCAAACTGCCAACCTTTCAGTTAGTAACCAAGCGCTTAACCATTTGCGCCACCTGGGGATTTCCTTTGTTTCATAGCACCCATGAGATTGGTGAGTCTTATCACGCACATGACATGTAAACAGTTCTCAAGCTCTAGCAGTTTTCCCTATTCTCTTAGGAGAGGTCTCACTTTTTCTTCTTATGTACTTTTTCTTGATCTCTCTACTGTGATTTCGAGAGTCAGAAGAGTGTGGAGACTTTGATATCAGAAAACCACAAATACATTGTTTATATATAAGAAGAAAATGTTCTTTGACGCTCTAGATGTTAGGGTTGAATCTCTAATATTTATGGAGGAAGTTATATAATCTTTGCTTTTCAGAAGTTGCTAATTTAGTAAAATAAATAGTAGATGTAGAAGAGTTAATTTGCACTAGCAGATGTTACTTTTAAGGGCATGAACATGGAAGTATTCACAGATTATTCTGCGTATTAAATCTAAGGTCACATTGCTGTTTGGAAGCAGTAACAGCCCAGAAGTCCTGTGCCTTCACTCCTAGGTCAGTGTTCTGTCACTGATACAAAAGGTCACAAACTTAGATGCCTAGTGCAGGTAATGTCAATGAAGGCAGCACCCATGGATGATATACTACTGGAGGTTAGTGGGACTGTGGCGAACTTGAAGTTCATACCCTTTTTAAAAAACTTCTGAAGAAGTTTAAGTCCTTTTAGTGAACCACCTGGATGGTGTTTCTGCCCACATGCAAAATCATAGCTACCAAAGCTGATTTGCTAGTGAAATAAGCATTCATAGTTTACCTGTGTTATAACAGAAACTCACGTATAATTCCAATAATAAGGCCATTACATTTTTGTTCTATATTCATACCACTGTAGTGCTTTGAAAATATTAATAAGTACGATTTTTATAAAGTGCTTGGAGTTTCTTGGATCAAAGATAGAATATAGCTGTCATTGTAAAGTTCCTTAGATTAGAAAGTTGTTTGTAGCTCTGAAAATAAGGAAACAAGTTCCCATTATTCAGTCGCTATTACCCATTATAAGTAACAGTCTATGTAGAAGAGTTGAGAGTTGAATATTTGACCAGTATGGGAAGATTAGTAAATGACAAATCCAACTCCTAAATCTGTTCAGGATTTCTTATGGTGCTGTGTCTTAACTGAGATTAACATAGGCAGAAATTCAAAATGACGGATACTAAAATATTAGGGTGAAAAGTGACTGCTTGACATACTTAAAACTCTAAAGTGAAACCCACCCTGTGGAACAATTATCATTGACCCTGAACACAATCCAAAATAGAACCAATAGTTTATTTTCATCAAGTTAGCAAATTCTAAAAACTGGCTTATTCAAAGAAGTGTCTCAAGCAGGGAAAGTTTAAATAAGGAAGTGGGTGGGAGAAAGTGAGTCATACTTGTTAACAGTATCTGAAACGTTAAAGAAACAAGACACTGCAAAATGAATCTCTTTATATCTTGATATAGTGGTAGATTTTAGTGTCATTGTGCTTGAACCATGGTGTACAGAACAGAAGGGTGGAATCAAGAAACTCAAGACTCACACATCTGCCCTTGGACGGTTGGGATGATAGCACCAGCAAGTACTTATAAAACAGTAAGAGCTGTTCATATTTTAAGAGAAGTACTTAAATTGGTTATGCCTGTGGTTGTTGTATAGTTTTTGGTTTTTGCAATGTATTGTTATGTGTACATTTTCATAGGTGAGTCTCATTTAGTTTGGGAGAGACTTAACAGGGATTTTCTATTAAACTAGCAAAACATAGACTGGCATAGCTGCCTTTCTCCAAAGTGGGCATTTAAGCAGGGGATGGTACATGCCATATGTGGGAAGAAAAAGGAAATTTTCCCTGCAGAACTGCTGATCCAAACACCCTATTTCTTGTTCATCTAAAAAGGAATATTAAGATTTCATTTCTACGTGGTGACAATTAGTATGTGTTCTCCTTTGCTGCTTTCATGTTTACCTTTTGTTTTTTCAAAATTCAAAAATGTACATTAGTAACATATAGTAGGCCAGACAATTAACTAGGAATCAGGAAATCTTGATGCTACTTCTGGCTTGTTTACTAATTACCAGTGGGACCTTGGACAAGTCAATTAAATTCTTTGTGCCTTTAATTTCCTAAAATAAAAATTAAAGGATTTGAACTGACTATAATCTTAAGGTCCTTTTTGGTGACCATATGATAATAGGCTTTTGTTAAATGTAGGTATATTCCTCTGTTAGCATGGCCCTCCAGATAATTAGCTGCTTCTTAAACTATCAGTTGTGTTGAATTTTTAAGACATAATAGAATGTTTGAGTTTCACTGTGCTGACAACTGAAAAATTACTTTAATCCTTAACTCAATGTAGTGATTTACAACAGAATAATATTAAGTTTTGTTGTAACTAGTATTAAATTTAATGGACATTTCCTAAATGCCCACCAAAAGTGGGAGAATTAGGGGGTGGAATAGAATTGCAAAGACAGTTCAGGAGAATAGATACTTATTAAAGTATATCTTGAATAATCATTAATAACCGAGAATGACTTGAAAATAGTCTGAGCTTGTGTAACTGTTTCACTAATATCTGATATATTTTGATCAAGAATCTCTTTTTTAACCTCAATGGTGAATATAGAACACTGTTTTTACTATGTGAAAGATAAAGAATACCTACCTCATTGAAACTATGGGCTTTCCTATACTCTAATAAAGCTGCAGTTCTCCAACGTTTAAACTTTTTGCAGTATCAGTGATCTGGAATATAGCCAGACACCTCAAGGTAAGCATATATTTAGAAAAAAAACAAACAAACCTGAGAACCAAATGAAAAACTATTAGCATTCTGATGCCTTTAGCTCTCACCCACAGAGTATTAACAGTATCTTTAAACCAAGGTTACTCATGGATTACAGCATATTGAAAGACTAAAATCTGCTATAAGGGGATATGTTGCTATATAAAAAAAAAAAAATCAAACCCACTGCTGTCTAGTCGATTCCAACTCATAGCAGCCCTATAGGACAGAATAGAACTGCCCAATAGAGTTTCCAAGGAACACCTGGCGGATTTGAACTGCTGACCTCTTGGTTAGTAGCTGTAGTACTTAACCATTATGCCACCAGGGTTTCCATGTTATTATAGGAAAACACATTAAAAGCCATAAATTACAGGGAAGGAAGAGGCAAAGGAATAGTGTGTGTGTGTTCATGCATGCATGCAAGTATGCACTCTCTAAATGAATAATTTCTTTTATAAGGATCGGCACAAGCTGGTTCCCATGAGGCAGACGTTAAAGATGTCCGAGATGTCCAACTTTTCCAAATTGCTGTACTACTCCATCGTCTCTAACGTCAACTATTTCTCCTCAGCTCAGTACTCTCCCTTCCATTTTTGGGTTCTGTAATTCACTGCAGTGTCTCACAGAACTCACAAACTGTACCAAGGAAATGGCTCACACAGTTGTGGAGGCTGGCAAGTCCCAAATCCATGGGTCAGACGTAGGCTTCTCCTGACTCAAGTGGCCACAGAGCCAACAAACCATAACTGGCAGGCCAGATGACAGGCTGCTGGTTCACAAGGCTGAAAAAGCTGGTGAATCAGGTCAGATGACAGGCTGCTGGCCTATGGGGCCACAGAAGCTGGAGAATCCCAGAATTGGCAGGTCAGATGGCAGGCTGCTGGCTCAAGTCCCAAGAACCAAAGATTAGACAGTGACAAACCAGACACAGGATCCAGATGCAGAGAGCGAGAGCCCCGCCACAGCACCCACCTGTATACATTGGATGTAGACCACATCTCAGGGAAGGGCGTGACTTAAGTAAGGGTGAGATTTGAGTAACAGTTTTCTGTAAGTCTGTGACTCAAGATAACACCCCACACTAATCCTGCCTCTTTAACATATAGAAGTAAGGATTTATAACATAACCAGAAAAGAAAGATCAAACCCACTGCCACTGAGTTGATTTCAACTCATAACAATCCCACAGGGTTTCCAAGGCTGTAAATCTCTATGGAAGCAGACTGCCACATCTTTCTCTCATGGAGCCCTGGTGGTTTTGAACTGCTTACTTTTCGGTTAGCAGTCCACCACTTTAACCACTGTGCCACAGGGCTCCTTATAACACATAAAATGGAGGATAATTACATCGGATCACAAAAATGGAGGACAGCCACACAATACTGGGAATCATGGCCTAGCCAAGCCGACACACAACACCAACCACCATACCTCATTAGGGTTCCATACACCTTATTTACATGTTCCCACCCAGTCATTCTGTGGGAGTCACAAAGACTATGGGTAGAAGTGCCATATTAAGTAATTCATTACACCACACCCTCAAAAGCAGCATGGGGTAACAGTATTATAATTTTTGTTTGAAATGATGAGTTTGGTTTATCATGAATAAGTATGCTCTGTTTATGAGACCCATGTAAACAGGTCAGCACATTTTAGAATGAATTTCATTTAAATGGTTACTGAGATTTATAGATACCAATGGGTAAGCTTTAGTTGTTTAGAATTGCACTTATTAGAATGCTACATTCATTGATGATGCCACAGAAATGAAAATTTGTCATAATGGTTTTCATGAGCCTTAAAAGTTTTCATCCAGGATCTACATTAATGGGTTGTATTGGTAGATTTTTCTGAGATTTATTCAAAGCATTTCCTTCCTCTGTATTTCATGCAACAAACCAAATATAAGAATATATATATATTTTTTAAAGACTATATATATAGGAAACCCTGGTGCTGTAGTAGTTAAGACCTACAGCTGCTAACCAAAAGGTTGGGAGTTCGAATCCACTAGGCGCTCCTTGGAAACCCTATGGGGCAGTTCTACTCTGTCCTATAGGGTCGCTATGAGTAGAAATCGGCTGTACAGCAACAGGTTTTATATATATATATATGGAAATCCTGGTGGCATAGTGGTTAAGTGCTACAGCTGTGAACCAAAGGGTCAGCAGTTTGAATCCACCAGGCGCTCCTTGGAAACTATGGGGCAGTTCTACTCTGTCGTATAGGGTCGCTATGAGTCGGAATTGACTCGTTGACACAGGGTTTCATATATATATATATATATATATATATATATATATGAAATCTCTTATTAACAATAGAAACTGAAAGTAGTACATGTATCAAAACTTTAATAATAGCAGCTTTATCAAGAAAATAACAGACACAGACCTAAAAAGTTAATCCTTCATTTGATCCAAAATGAATGAAATTACATACAAAGAAGGTAGAAGATAGAGACATGGAAACATAATGCTTTTTAAAAGAAATTTAAATTGTTTATTTTCTGGTTATGTTTTTAACTACCATATTATTATATTTTTATATAAATCTTCAGGGTTTATAACTTTTTAATACACTGGGGTAAAAATTAAGAAGATAATCATCTACTGGTAAAAAGAATGACAGAGAATCAAATTCAGAAGTTGCAAATAGAAAACCAGTGCTATAAGCCAAGTTAACTCACTTTTCCTCTTTTCCATCCATTTTCACTCACTAAATTTGTTACTCTTAAAATTACTGATTAATTTTGTTGGATGCAAGATGAGGCATCAAGGTTTTTTAGGAGTTAAAACATAATGCTTAATCTGGTGATCCATTTTTTATAATGCTCAGCAAGTTCTTTTTTTGTAAAGCTTTGAATTTCCTTCTTTCACTTCTTAAAAAAAGAAAAAAAGAGGATAGCTCTTGAGTTCTTGTTAGATTTGAAGGCAAATAAGATACTTCTAAGCTGTTTCTTCTCATCCCAAACCAGCTCTACTTCCAAGAAGATGAAATATAGCACAAACAATGAAATTATCCAGATTGACTAATCAGTGTTTTGTTAGTGTTAGTATTACCATGAAAGCTACAACTAAAGTTGTTGTTTGGGGGAATTATACCCACCTCCGTTTTTATTGTGGTGAGGTAGATATAACAAAACATTTCAACCTAAAGTTGTAGGAGCTTTGAAACCATATGTAGGATAATGGAAAACTTGGCCCACTAACTGAACAATTTGTAAAAGTCTTGAGGGCAGTTTTTCTTTATTCACACATAGCTGAATGGTAAACTCAGAAATTTCTTTGTTTTGTGGCTGTCCAAGTGAAGGACCTACTCCGGTTGGTGTGTTTAAAAGGTATAAGAAAGAAAAATGGAAAAAAAAAAAGAACTTCATAGAGCCTGAAAAAACACCTATTGTTCAATTTAAAATTTTACTTTGCTAGGCTTACTCTCCTAGCTGCTAGAAATATAGAAATGAACAAGACAGGTCCTGCTCACAAAGACTCAGTCAGCTGAGAGGAGGGAGGCATAACTAAGTAACCATAATATGGTGCGATAAGTGCTTTGGAAACACAAATGAGGAAACAGTTGTGCCTGGAGAGTTGCTAGTTGAGGGTCAGGCTGACAGAAGGTGTGATAGTTGAGGTGAGCTTGAAAAATGAGGAGGAGGTTGTCGGATAGTGAAGGATAGATTGGGGTAGGTGTGAGGAGACAGGTAAGAGGGCACCAAGGCAGAGGGTAAGTGTGGGCAACAAGCAGAGGCAAGAGAGTGGATTCTGCATTTGGGGAAAGTAGAAAGGCCAGAAGGACGAGAGAAACAGATGTGTGAGTAGAGGGCTAGGCTTCAAACGAAACTAAGAAAGAATTGTAACGGGCTTATAGGTCTGCTAAGAAGCTGTTGTTGTTTTTCCTGAAGGCAATAGAGACTTTTGTTTTTTTAGATTTCAAAAAAATCTGACTAAAAATAATAATCTTCATAGAGTTCAGGAAAATGCAGGAAAGTATAAAGAATAAAAATTACCCATTATCCTACTACCCAAAGAGAACTGCTTTGATATTTAACATTCTGGCTTGCTTTTCTGTTCTGATTTAAAAAAAAAACATATTCGGTAGCATAATGTATAGTCATTCCGTATCCTGTTTTGTTGGGTTAAACATAGATATTTTCCTATGTTACTTCAAACTTTCCATAAGCCAAATACTAACTGGCCTCAAAGACACTTAATTAAAGTGTGGAAGTGACATGATTACACATCTGTGGGTTTAGAAAAATGAGTCAGATAAAAGGGAAAACAGATGGGGCAACAAGAATGGTTAGGAAGCAACTGCAGTAGTCCAGGTGTGAGATGATGCGGGCCTGGATGAGGCAGGGGGTTAGAGACCAGGAAGAGGGGTTTCTGAGGACACTGCAACTGCCTGGATATAGAGAATGAGTCATGTTCAGCTCCTCGCTTGGATGAGTTGACAGATGGTATACCATTTACTGAACTATAAGAATAGGGGAAACATATTTTGAGTGTAAAACTGTAAATTAGATTTCAGTGTACTGAACTGAGGGACTTCTGGGAATGCCAGGTGAAGATGCTGACTACCAAATGGAATATTCTGGTGGCATTATTGTTTACTCGTTAAGGATGAAGGCTTTTGAATTAAAAGACCTGAGTTCAAATCTCAGCTTCATCATTTACCAGCTGGGTGACCTTGGACATGCCACTTAACATAAATCTGTCCAAGCCTTGGTTTTCTAACATGTTAGTGAAACAACTGAGATGTGGAAGACAAGGAGGAGAATAATGATTTTGGGGATGAGGGAAGGGAGTGATTAATTGGATTAGCTTAGTACTACTGAATTTATGGCACCTGCAAGACATTCATTTGAAGATTTTAATTAAGCCAGTCGAAATATGAGTCTGGAGCTCAGAAAAGAGGATAAGAATGTAAGAGGATATACATATGGGTGTGATTAATGTTGCCAAAGTAGAATAATACGTAGGAGTAAGAAGAAGGCCAGGGAGTAAGCCTTAGAGAACACAAACACAGTGGGAGAGGGATCATAATGAATTATCAGAGAGAAAAGTGAAGAAGAGGGATCAGTGCCGTGAGAACCGCAGGCTTTGGCAGTGGGGGTGGGAGGAGGGAGCAAGGAGTATTAGTGAGCTTTATAGGGAAAAAAAAATGGATTATGAAACTAGGAGTTAACCTGGAGGCTTGGGTCTTAGTGGGACATTTTAGCTAACTAGCTCAGTGAACTTGGGTAGTCAAATTAAATTGAGTAAATTTATATTGCATATATGTGCAAGGTACTGCAGTGAATACAAAGAGGAAACTTATAACTGAGATGGAGAAATAAGCTAAATGAATGACCAGTACTTAACATATCATGAAGTGAAGGGGAAAGGAGAACTCAAAGATAAAGCCAAGATTTGGAGTCTGGACGAGAGAGTGAATTTACAACTGTTAGCACAGAGAAATCAGGGGGAGAGTCTGGAACCCACTGAATTAGGTACCAAGGGACCACAGTGCAGAGGTGGCTCACAGCCTTGATGCTTGGTGTGTCTATTTGGGAAGTGCCCCATAGAGGCCAATGGGATATCCTCAGGGGCGGAACTTGGAGCTTGAGGAGAGTGAAGAGGATTGAAATTAGCTACTGTGGAAACTTGTGGCCAAGACTGTCTGAGGGCCAGCTCAAAGGTAGTGGGACCAGTCAAGCTGTCTCCCCAGCATTGCTGATTGGCCTGGGATTCAGGAAATAGAAGACTGAAGTGTGAGTTACCCACCGTCCAGCAAGGCGGTAGTGCCAGTACAGCAAGGGAATAGAGGAGTCAGGAATGGGCTTCAAAGGATGTTGAAATGAGCTAGAATTGGGAAAGATCAGGTACTTGAAGGTCATGGTGTGCATAAAGATCCAGTTTAATAGCATATTTACGATTATTTTGTGAGATATGGAAAGGTAAAAAAACCAAACCCATTGCCGTCGAGTCGATTCCGACTCATAGTGACCCTAAAGGACAGAGTAGAACTGCCCCATAGAGTTTCCAAGGAGCACTTGGTGGATTCAAACTGCCAACCTTTTGGTTAGCAGCCATAGCTCTTAACCACTACACCACCAGGGTTTCCAATATGGGAAGGTAAGATTTTGAAAATAAAGCAGTTGTCCTATGTGACTTAAAAAAAAAAAAGAGAGAGGGGTTCAATTCACCATGACCAAGTGGTCAGGAACACAGACTCTAGAGCCAGACTTTCTAGGTTCAAATCCCAACTAAGCTACTTACTAGCTCTGTGACCTTGATGAGGTCACTTAAACTTCTCTGTGCCTTAGTTTCCTCATATATAAAATGGGGTTAATAGTACCTACCTTGTAACATTGTTACAAGGAATGAATCATTTAATATTTGTAGAGTGTTTAGAACAGTCTGTTGATCCATGATAAGAGTTATTAAGTATTTATCGAATATGCAACCCAGTTTTTTCATTTGTAAATTAAGATGAATAGAGTCATAACCTGAGATGCCCCTCCATAGATCAAAATTCATTATATCCTGTCTGGTGAATATCCTGAAACCTCTGTCTTGTTTCCATTTTAAACTGAGGTGCTCCCTTGTGGGGTGCACACATGTAAGTTTGCATTTAATGTTTTAAACTCCAAGGAATTTATCCAGGAATATTTATAAATAACCTAATTACTTTGGTGATCTACCTAGACTTGGGATAGATTAATTCAGTTATTGAATGTGAGTGTGCACACAGATACGAATTTATTAAATTCTCTTGGTGCTTATTCTTTAATTTTGCAAAACACAAAGGAGTTTAGTCTAATCTATACTAAGTTGAGTTTAAGAGACCAGAGTTCTCTCTTTCCTACCACTTACTTCCTGTCTGATACTGTGCAAGCAACTTAACTTTTTTTCTCAGTACAAGCTCTATTTCTCCTTCCTCAAAATGATGAAATTTAAACCTTCAGATTAAAAGCTCTCACTTACTTATTCTTCCACCTCTTTTCATGTTCTGAATTGGATAATAGTGTAGAGGACATAAATTTGGAACCATATTGGTGCTGGGTCCCAAGTAGTAAGCTTGGACTTTCAAAGCTTCTTGAAGGATAACGCTGAAGTAACAGACTGTTCGTGCTTGTGAAACTGTATTATGAAGCGCTGGAAAAGGAGTAACATCTGTGTATCAAAAGTGGATGTTCTTTTTTTTTTTTATTTGAACCTGATGATAAATTTCCCACTGTTTACAAATATTCTTTGAGACCACATGACCTTCTTTCTGGCGTTAATACATGATCTTATTTGAACATGAAATCTGTGTTTTATTCTCCTACCTTCTGGTTTTTTTTTTTTTTTAATTTTTATTGTGCTTTAAGTGAAAGTTTATAAATCAAGTCAGCCTCTCACACAAAAACTTATATACACCTTGCTAAAAAAAAATATACACCTTGCTACATACTCCCAATTGCTCTCCCCCTAATGAGACAGCCTGTTTCCTCCCTCCACTCTCTCTTTTCGTGTCCATTTCACCAGCTGCTAACCCCCTCTGCCCTCTCATCTCCCCTCCAGGAAGGAGATGCCAACATAGTCCTAAGTGTACACCTGATCCAAGAAGCTCACTCCTCACCAGCATCCCTCTCCAACCCACTGTCCAGTCCAATCCCTGTCTGAAGAGTTGGCTTTGGGAATGGTTCCTGTCTTGGGCTAACAGACGGTCTGGGGGCCATAACCTCTGGGGTCCTTCTAGCCTTTTTATGAGGATTTATGAGGATTTGAGGTCTGCATCCAACTGCTCTCCTGCTCTCTCAGGGGTTCTCTGTTGTGTTCCCTGTCAGGGCAGCCATCAGGTGTAACTGGGCACCATCTACTTCCTCTGGTCTCAGGCTGATGTAGTCTCTGGTTTATGTGGCCCTTTCTGTCTCTTGGGCTCATAATTACCTTGTGTCTTTGGTGTTCTTCATTCTCCTTTGATCCAGGTGGGTTGAGACCAATTGATGCATCTTAGACGGCCGCTTGCTAGCGTTTAAGACCCCAGATGCCTCTCTCCAAGGTGGGATGCAGAATGTTTTCTTAATAGATTTTACTATGCCAATTGACTTAGATGTCCCCTGAAACCATGGTCCCGAACCCCCGCCCCTGCTACACAGGCCTTCAAAACGTTCAGTTTGTTCCGGAAACTTCTTGGTTTTTGGTTTAGTCCAGTTGTGCTGACCTCGCCTGTATTGTGTGTTGTCTTTCCCGTCACCTAAAGTAGTTCTTATCTACTGTCTAGTGAATAGCCCTCTCCTATCCTCCCTCCCTCTCCACCTTCTGGTTTTCTTGTTCCCCAAATCCAGAGGGACTTCTTACATAAGAGACAGTAGTAGAGCAAGAATTTTGTTTTCTCAGACCTGGCTATCTGGGTTTGTACCCTAGCTCAGTCGCTTGCTAGCTGTATGACTTTGGGCAAGTTACTTAGCTTCACTAAGCCACAGCTTCCTTGTTTAATAATACTGCCTTCTTCACAGGAGTATTATGAGGATGACATGAGTTAATATATATGTGAAGCATATGGAATAGTACCTAGTGCATAATAACTAACCAGTAGATAGTGTTGGTTGCCATTGTGCCCAGTTAGGATAGCTTCATTTATTTCCCTGCTCCTTAGTATAGTGAGAAAAAACCTGGGGAATTCTGGAATATTGCAGAAGGAAAGAGACCAATACAAGTTAGAGATGCTAAAATGCTTTTGAAATGACAGGCCAATTATATGACAGACAAATATCACTGTGGCCTAATTTTCAATGATCATTTGGAGTCATATTGAAGATTTTATTATTGGAAAATGCATATAAAATGACATATCAACATTTTGATGCATCTTGTGAATCGTGGTACAAAATCAATGTTTATTCCCTAAGTTCACTCCTGTTATAAGAGAATGAATTTCAGAGAACACAGAGGTGTACGTACCTATACAAAGTTACATCTTGGAAGATTTGGGTAGAAACTCCTTGGGACCAAGAAACATTCTGGTACCATGAATGCCTGAGTGGACAGTTAATTATATTGTTTTAAAAATACCCCCTAATAAATATGTGAAAAAAACAGCAGGTACTTTTAGTCATTTTGAGTAAATGCTTTTAGGAAAAAAAAAACTCTTCCTGCTTAAAATGCAATCACATATGAGAACATATATTGAAGAGCTATAAAGCATAATATAAATACCTGATTAATTTTATAATAACTGAAGATTTTGCCCTTAAGCATCTCTCAGGAAACTAGAGTTGCTCATTAGCATTTATGAAATTCTTCCGCAAAGTCTCTTCTCCTCTGCTGAATAGTTTTGAGGCATGTGACAAGGCATGTGACACTAAGATTTTAAAGAATGAATTGCTGGCTCCACAAAGCATTTTCTGCCCATCTAGTTAATGAACTCTGAGCTGCAGTGGGAGCTTTTTGTCCGGCCTCCTGCCATATGGAAGAGTCATGCCAAAAAGCCTGGGAAGAGCTGAGGGAGCTGGTGACATCTGCAAATGAGGAGGCAGAGCTGTCACACAGCAGTATGTTCATGAGCTAGTGGGTGCAATGAATAACAGTCAGGGCCAACCTAACCCTAGAAGTAAAGAAACAGATCTCTGTACAGGGCTATTGGAGGTTTGAGGCACACAGGAATAACCGAGGAAGTGCACTCAGCAGAAAGAGGACAGTAAATTGTATAATCCATTATTGTAAAAAGAGTCTATCTTAGTTTTTCAATTCTCATAGTGGAATTATTCTCTAATATATTTCCCTTTTAAGGCAATACCTTAGGACTCAGCCTCAATATGTCATATATATTTATGGTATATATTTGCAGGCTTAAAAAGGTCACTCCTTCATTTAAAGCAGGATATCAAGTGCTCTTTAAATAGCACATTTATATAATTATTTTGAAAAGTCAAGCCTGTTTATTAAACTCCAGTAGCAGAAAATAAACTTGTCTATGTAAATCAATATGTAACCATTACTGCTTTCCAAAGGATCACAAGAATAAATGACTTCTTAGTAAAGTGCTAGACACAAAGCAGGGGTTCTACAGTTTTGAAGTGGCAAATATTAGGAAACATCTTTTTTTTTTTTTTTAGTTAGGCTGTAGCCCCAATGTATCCCAAATTTTAAAACTACTTTGTAAATTATTTTAACTTAATTCTAATATAGTAACAGAGCCCCATGCAAACCTAGTTCTAATATAGTAACAGAGTCCCGTGCATGAAATAAAGCATTTATTTCTCCTTAAATGTAGCTCATAGATGATTTTTAGTAACTTTTAAAGTTGGGAGCCATTATTACATCAAAATGAATAAATTTTATACACCTGGTAATTACTGCTAAATTGATGAAAAGTCTGCTTTAAATTTTGTAAGCAGATAATTTGTACTTTGTCAGTTCACTTAGTTATAAGCACATATCACAGTCCTGGCTTTTACTGCAAAGAAGAGTAAGAATGAGAGTGAAACTATTTACTCAGTAGCTGTGTAAAAGCATGTATTCTGCTAATGATTTGAATCTGAATTCAGTTACCTTCTAACTGTATGGTCTTGGACAAGTTACCTAGTCTCTCTGAGCCTTGGGATTTTGTTATGTTGTGTGTATTTTGTCAGAAGAATAGGGATGATAAAAGTACCCATTTAGTAAAGTTGTTATAAGGATTAGTCAATTTATGTAAAATATTTGTAACTGGTGCACAATAAGCAATCAGTGAACAAGTGTTAGCTGTTCTTATTATGCTAGTAGTAGTAGTAGTCATCTACAGCAAAGCTGCATGTGTTCATGATTTCCTCATATCTACTACAAAATCTACAGTAAGTTTTCTCTAAAACTGTATATAACTGAGTGATTAAACCTTTGTATGTAAGCAAGCTTACCTTTGCTCATCTTGTGTTAGCTTTGGCTAGGTCAGGGACCTAATGTGCAAAAAGACCATCTGTGTGGAAGAACATAGCTTTTGCTAAGAACTTCTGGCATCCCTCTTGGATTTTGCAAGATGTGACCAGGATATCCACAATTTGCCAAGTTCAGCTAAAACATACTTTGCAGTCAGCAAAAGATTATTTCTTATAAGCTTCATCTTTAGATCCTGGCATATTGTGGAAGACCTCAGGGGTGACTTCATTGCATAGCAATAACTGTCTGTGTAACCTATTGATTAACAAATTCTCTGACTCATTAAAGGCATATTATCATCATGGCACAAGTTCTGCTGGTTTATTTTCTTAAAAGGTATTTGTCAGAACTAGAATCAGAACATGTAAAAGAGCACTAGTGAGCTAAAAAGATACATCAACACTGTTAGAATAAAACTAAGGGCTTAGAAGGAACAAACTAATGATACTGATAACAACATGGATGAATCTCAAGTACATTTGGCTAAGTGAAATAAGTCAAAATCAAAAGGCACATACTGGCGGGGCCAAGATGGCGGACTAGGTAGACTCTACCTCGGATCCCTCTTGCAGCAAAGACTCGGAAAAACAAGTGAATCGATCACATACATAACAATCTTTGAACCCTGAACAACAAACACAGATTTAGAGACGGAGAACGAACAAATACGGGGAAGCAGCGATTGTTTTCAGAGCCTGGAGCCAGCGTACCAGTCAGGTAACCTTCGGCACCTGATTTGGGGCAGAGCCCAGAGGAGCAGACGGCACAAACAAGGGGCCCAGCCCGAGCCCCCGAACTCACTCCAGGAGGGGGCCCAGCCGGTTTGTGCGGGCAACGTGGCGACGCAGCCGGTGGGAGAAGTCCCCAGGAGGCCGTGACTAATTTGGAGCAGGGAGAGCAGTGTCCCAGCCAGGGAACCGTCCAGCCGGGATTTTGGCTGGGCGCAGGTACGGCATAAGCACAGAGAGCTGCTCCACCCCCCTGAACTAACCCCGGGTGGGGGCCCAGCCAGTTCACGCGGGCGGCGTGGCGACGCAGCCAGTGGGAGAAGTCCCCGGGAGGCAGCAGCTGGTCTTGGAGCGGGGAGAGCAGTGTCCCAGCCGGGACACGCGGTCACGGCACAAGCACGGGAAGCTGCTCCACTCACCTGAACTAACCCCAGGAGGGGGCCCAGCCGGTTCGCAGAGGCGGCACGGCAACACGGCTGGCGGGACGAGAAGTCCCTGTGAGGCAGCGACTGATTTTGGAGTCGAGAGTGCACCGTCCCAGCAGGGGAACCTTAACGTTGGGCATGGGGCTGGCAGCGGAGGATCTGACCGTGACTCCAGCAGGCCAGACCCCCCGGGGGCAATCTCCACACAGCCAGCACACATAGGCGACACGCCCCGCTGGAATCTCAGATATAATAGTCATTCCAAGCAAGACAAGCAACTCTGGCTATATTCTGAGGTGCTACTCTCCTATCTCTCTGATCCCTCCCCCACCCTCCCCAGGCGGCTTCATTAACATCCGAATAGCCTGAGCCAGAGGAAGAACTCTGATAGGGATCTGACTGCATTTTTTTTTTAGCGGATTTTCTGGAAAAACTAGTTTCCCAGTGGTGGCTCGGAGACAGCAGTCCATATCAAACCACATAAAGAAGCAGACCATGACAGCTTCTCCAAGCCCCCAAACAAAAGAATCAAAATCTTTCCCAAATGAAGATACAATCCTGGAATTATCAGATACAGAATATAAAAAACTAATTTACAGAATGCTTCAAGACATCACAAACGAAATAAGGCAAACTGCAGAAAAAGCCAAGGAACACACCGATAAAACTGTTGAAGAACTCAAAAAGATTATTCAAGAACATAGTGGAAAAATTAATAAGTTGTGAGAATCCATAGAGAGACAGCATGTAGAAATCCAAAAGATTAACAATAAAATTACAGAATTAGACAACACAATAGGAAGTCAGAGGAGCAGACTCGAGCAATTAGAATGCAGACTGGGACATCTGGAGGACAAGGGAATCGACACCAACATAGCTGAAAAAAATCAGATAAAAGAATTTAAAAAAATGAAGAAACCCTAAGAGTCGTGTGGGACTCTATCAAGAAGGATAACTTGCAGGTGATTGGAGTCCCAGAACAGGGAAGGGGGGACAGAAAACACAGAGAAAATAGTTGAAGAACTCCTGACACAAAACTTCCCTAACATCATGAAAGACGAAAGGATATCTATCCAAGATGCTCATCGAACCCCATTTAAGACTGATCCAAAAAGAAAAACACCAAGACATATTATCATCAAACTCACCAAAACCAAAGATAAACAGAAAATTTTAAAAGCAGCCAGGGAGAAAAGAAAGGTTTCCTTCAAGGGAGAATCAATAAGAGTAAGTTCAGACTACTCAGCAGAAACCATGCAGGCAAGAAGGGATGGGACGACATATACAGAGCACTGAAGGAGAAAAACTGCCAGCCAAGGATCATATATCCAGCAAAACTCTCTCTGAAATATGAAGGCGAAATTAAGATATTTACAGATAAACACAAGTTTAGAGAATTTGCAAAAACCAAACCAAAGCTACAAGAAATACTAAAGGATATTGTTTGGTCAGAAAACCAATAATATCAGATACCAGCACAACACAAGGTCACAAAACAGAACGTCCTGATATCAACTCAAATAGGGAAATCACAAAAACAAACAAATTAAGATTAATTTAAAAAATAATAATAACAATACACATAACAGGGAATCATGGAAGTCAATAGGTAAAAGATCACAATAATCACAAAGAGGGACTAAATACAGGAGGCATTGAACTGCCATATGGAGAGTGATAAAAGGCGATATAGAATGATACAAGTTAGGTTTTTACTTAGAAAAATAGGGGTAAATAATAAGGTAACCACAAAAAGGTATAACAACTCCATAATTCAAGATAAAAGCCAAGAAAAACATAACGACTCAACTAACATAAAGTCAAACACTATGAAAATGAGGATCTCACAATTTACTAAGAAAAACGTCTCAGCACAAAAAAGTATGTGGAAAAATGAAATTGCCAACAACACACATGAAAAGGCAGCAAAATGACAGCACTAAAAACTTATTTATCTATAATTACGCTGAATGTAAATGGACTAAATGCACCAATAAAGAGACAGAGAGTCAAGGACCCCATAAAGAAACACGATCCATCTATATGCGGCCTACAAGAGACACACCTTAGACTTAGAGACACAAACAAACTAAAACTGAAAGGATGGAAAAAAATATATCAAGCAAACAATAAGCAAAAAAGAAGAGGAGTAGCAATATTAATTTCTGACAAAATAGACTTTAGACTTAAATCCACAACAAAGGATAAAGAAGGACACTATATAATGATAAAAGGGACAATTGATCAGGAAGACATAACCATATTAAATATTTATGCACCCAATGACAGGGCTGCAAGATACATAAATTTTAACAGAATTGAAAAGTGAGATAGATACCTCCACAATTATAGTAGGAGACTTCAACACACCACTTTTGGAGAAGGGCAGGACATCCAGTAAGAAGCTCAATAGAGACACGGAAGACCTACTTACAACAATCAACCAACTTGACCTCATTGACTTATACAGAACTCTCCACCCAACTGCTGCAAAGTATACTTTTTTTTCTAGTGCACATGGAACATTCTCTAGAATAGACCACATATTAGGTCATAAAACAAACCTTTGCAGAATCCAAAACATTGAAATATTACAAAGCATCTTCTCAGACCACAAGGCCGTAAAAGTGGAAATCAATAACAGAAAAACTAGGGAAAAGAAATCAAATACTTGGAAACTGAACAATACCCTCCTGAAAAAAGACTGGGTTATAGAAGACATCAAGGAGGGAATAAGGAAATTCTTAGAAAGCAATGAGAATGAAAATACTTCCTATCAAAACCTCTGGGACACAGCAAAAGCAGTGCTCAGAGGCCAATTTATATCGATAAATGCACACATACAAAAAGAAGAAAGAGCCAAAATCAGAGAACTGTCCCTACAACTTGAACAAATAGAAAGTGAGCAACAAAAGAATCCATCAGGCACCAGAAGAAAACAAATAATAAAAATTAGAGCTGAACTAAATGAATTAGGGAACAGAAAAAGAATCGAAAGAATTAACAAAGCCAAAAGCTGGTTCTTTGAAAAACTTAACAAAATTGATAAACCATTGGCTAGACTGACTGAAGAAATACAGGAAAGGAAACAAATAACCCGAATAAGAAACGAGAAGGACCACATCACAACAGAACCAAATGAAATTAAAAGAATCATTTCAGATTACTACGAAAAATTGTACTCTAACAAATTTGAAAACCTAGAAGAAATGGATGAATTCTTGGAAAAACACTACCTACCTAAACTAACACATTCAGAAGTAGAACAACTAAATAGACCCATAACAAAAAAAGAGATTGAAACGGTAATCAAAAAACTTCCAACCAAAAAAAGCCCTGGCCTGGACGGCTTCACTGCAGAGTTCTACCAAACTTTCAGAGAAGAGTTAACACCACTACTACTGAAGGTATTTCAAAGCATAGAAAAGGACGGAATACTACCCAACTCATTCTACGAAGCCACCATCTCCCTGATACCAAAACCAGGTAAAGACATTACAAAAAAAGAAAATTACAGACCTATATCCCTCATGAACATAGATGCAAAAATCCTCAACAAAATTCTAGCCAATAGAATCCAACAACACTTCAAAAAAATAATTCACCATGATCAAGTGGGATTTATACCAGGTATGCAAGGCTGGTTTAATATCAGAAAAACCATTAATGTAATCCATCACATAAATAAAACAAAAGATAAAAACCACATGATCTTATCAATTGATGCAGAAAAGGCGTTTGACAAAGTCCAACACCCATTTATGATAAAAACTCTTACCAAAATAGGAATTGAAGGAAAATTCCTCAACATAATAAAGGGCATCTATGCAAAGCCAACAGCCAATATCACTCTAAATGGAGAGAACCTGAAAGCATTTCCCTTGAGAATGGGAACCAGACAAGGATGCCCTTTATCACCGCTCTTATTCAACATCGTGCTGGAAGTCCTAGCCAGGGCAATTAAGCTAGACAAAGAAATAAAGGGTATCCGATTGGCAAGGAGGAAGTAAAGTTATCACTATTTGCAGATGACATGATCTTATACACAGAAAACCCTAAGGAATCCTCCAGAAAACTACTGAAACTAATAGAAGAGTTTGGCAGAGTCTCAGGTTATAAAATAAACATACAAAAATCACTTGGATTCCTCTACATCAACAAAAAGAACACCGAAGAGGAAATCACCAAATCAATACCATTCACAGTAGCCCCCAAGAAGATAAAATACTTAGGAATAAATCTTACCAAGGATGTAAAAGACCTATACAAAGAAAACTACAAAGCTCTACTACAAGAAATTCAAAAGGACATACTTAAGTGGAAAAACATACCTTGCTCATGGATAGGAAGACTTAACATAGTAAAAATGTCTATTCTACCAAAAGCCATCTATACATATAACGCACTTCCGATCCAAATTCCAATGTCATATTTTAAGGGGATAGAGAAACAAATCACCAATTTCATATGGAAGGGAAAGAAGCCCTGGATAAGCAAAGCATTACTGAAAAAGAAGAAGAAAGTGGGAGGCCTCACTCTACCTGATTTCAGAAGCTATTATACAGCCACAGTAGTCAAAACAGCCTGGTACTGGTACAACAACAGGCACATAGACCAATGGAACCGAATTGAGAACCCAGATATAAATCCATCCACGTATGAGCAGCTGATATTTGACAAAGGACCAGTGTCAGTTAATTGGGGAAAAGATATCAGGTGGACACTTGAGATTGTGTTGGCAACTCTTGTCTGGAGGGGGATGGGAGGATAGAGAGAGAGGGAAGCTGGCAAAATTGTCAGGAAAGGAGAGACTGAAAGGGCTGACTCAATGGGGGAGAGCAAGTGGGAGTACGGAGTAAGATGTATGTAAACTTATATGTGACAGACTGGATTTGTAAACGTTCACTTGAAGCTTAATAAAAAAAAAAAAAAGGCACATACTGTATGATTCCATGTACGTGACATTCTGGAAAAGGCAAAATTATGGAGCAGAAGATGGATCAGTGATTACCACAAGTTGGTAGTGAGATTGGGATGAGGTTGGCTTCAAAGAGGCACAAGGAAGGTCTGTGGGCGTGATGGACATGTTCTATATCTTGATTATGGTGGTAATTATGCAATTGTGAGCATTTGTCAAAACTCTTAGAACTATACACCAAAAGGGTGAATTTAACTGTTTGTAAACTATACCTCAATAAATCAGCCTTAAAAAAAAAAAAAAAAACAAATGAACCAACCAAAAAACTAAGTGCTTGTAGTGTTGTTGGAAGGCAGTATTGAGTATAAAGAATAGCATATCACTATTATCTTCCACTGAAATGTTAATAGAGTCCTTAAGTATTTTTTATGGGTTTGTGTTCATTTGTTACAGGTTTGATAATCACATTTTTATTTCACTAAGTACTTTTACCTCTTTCTTCTCTATAAGTAGTAATTTTTTAATCTAAAAATAATTTTTGAAAATTTCCATTTCATGCTGTATATGCTTCATAGAATTTTAAGTTCTCTTTTTTTTTTATCTCAGCCTAACTTAAACAATAAGGAATTTTATTGACTCTCTACAGTCTCAGCTTCACTCTGTGGTTGTGGGATGGCCACATACAGCACTCAAGCCTACATGTACCCTCGTCCACATGGAACATCAGAGAGCTCTTTTCCCGTGACTCTCCTAAAGAGTAGAGGGCCTCCTTTTGCAGAAACCCCAGTGTATATTCCTTCATGTCCCATTGGCTCCTGTTGGGTCGCTGTCTTTCCTGACCCAGTCGCTGTGGCAAGGGAAATGGTTACTCTGATACTCATACCATTCAGAGCCCCCTTTTTGAAATGGAGATGAGGTCAGTTCCCCCAGAGGAAATGCCTGTATTTGGGTGGCATAGATAAACACCAGCCAAATCTGGAGACTGTTAAGAAAGGGGAGAAAAGATGCCAGGTAATCAACCAGCAATGCCAGTACTTTACCCTGAGTTTATTAGCTGAACCAAAACTGACTAGTTGTGGAATTTGATGACTACATGCTCTTATTCCAGTATTGCTGAAACCACAAATTATTTAAACATTATTATATTACTTTACATAAAGATTTTATATAACTCATTCCAGTGCTGCCGTTAGAAGCAAAATGGTAGCTTTCCATGTTAAAACAGATACTGCCTGTGTGCCTCGTGTGTGTGGAACACAGTGAAGCATTCATGCAGCTCAATAGCATTTTATTCACAGTTTATTTGTAGCATTTACACAAATTCTATGCTGGTTGAAAATACACTTTGTGTCTACTTTGTTACTGGAGTTGTTTTTTTTTTTACTAAACCCTTATTGCTTCATATTCTCTTAGAGTGAAAAGAGTTTATTTCATCAGTCACTAGAAAGAAATTTCTCAATAAAAAAATTTAGATATGAACTATAAAATGCTTCTTAATAGAAACAAGCAAGGCCAAGGGCTTTGAAGAAGGCTACTTGGAAAAGGAATGGACGTTCAAAAAAATTTAAGTCTTAGATACCCAGAGAGATACAGACAGCATATGTCAGGCAGGAAGGATGGAAAGAAGAAAGGTTTGGGGATGGCCAGGGACATGTTTGAATAATGGTGGACGGAGCAGTTTGGAGGAAAGGTGCCTTTAAAGATAACAAGAGAGTAGATTGAGAATGTGGGTAGAGACAAGGTTAGAACAACTCTGAATGCTACGCAGAGTCTGGACTTCATCCTGTCAGTGTGAGGGGAGCTATTGAAGGTTTTTTTGTTTGTTTCTAGAAGTACAATAATCTGTGCAAAGCAGAGTTTTAAAAAGATTCTTCATGCAGCAATATGTAAGATGGGTTACAGCCAGAAAATTTTGGCATCAGGGAGATCAGTTGGTAACTATTGATTGACCCAGGCTTGAGATGATTTAAGAAAACAGGGTGGCAGTGATAAGAACTTAAAGGATGAATACTGAAGACATAATATAATGTGTAGGACTTGGTAGCTGGCAGAATTTTGAATAAAATGGATTCAAGATTCCAAAGCAAATAACTAGAAAGGGATGGAACCTTTACCAGAATAGGAAAGTAAGAGGGGGGAGAGAGGTCGAGGTTTTGCGGAAGAGTTTGGTCTTATGTTGATAGTGTGTCAAGATGGTAATAACTGTCCAGTAATAGTTAGGCAGGTGAGACTGTGACTCACTGAGTCATGCATTCAGCAATATTTTATTGAATGTCAATGTTATACTGAGGCATTGTAGCAGATACAGGAGATTGAATACTTAACAAGGGAAAACGGTTCTATCCTCATGGAACTACAAGGTTATAAAATCATACTTAAGAAAGATATAAATAAATATGGAGGAAATAATAAAATGGGATTTAATTCAAAACAATATGAGTAGAGGTATAGCTGAAACAAGATTAGCAATGGGTTTGATAGTTGTTGATCTCATTGATGGGCACTGGGGGTTCATTTTACTGTTTCTCTACTTTTATATATGATTGGAACTTTCTATAATAAAATGTTCTAAAATGGAGGAGTCATGGCATAGAGCTAATAATAAGATGAGATGTTCCAGATGGAGATAAAATCAAGTCTGAAGAGTAGGCTGAGATAGATGGGGAAAAGCAAGGAAATACAGTGTTCAGGAACTTAAAAAAAAATTTTTTTTTTAAGGGTTTCAAGGAAAAGGTGGATAATATTGTTAACTGCAAAGAAGAAGTTGGAGATTCCTCATCTCTAATTTTTTTTTTTTTTTTCGTTTCGTTTCTGGTTGGAAGTTCTTTGATGGCTGAGAGGAATTGGTTACCCAAGAAACTTCAGAAACTGTTTTGATCAAACTATTTGAAGAGATGTTTATTACTTAAGAAATATTGTTCAGCTTTCTTTCCTAATATGTGAATATCTGTTCTGTTTTTAGGAGACTAATGAGCAAAAACTTCACAAAATAGCAAATGAACTTTTACTTACAGAAAGAGCTTATGTCAACCGACTTGACCTGTTAGATCAGGTAATATTTTTCTCTTTCAGAATTACTTTATTTTTTGGTATTGTACATCATTTTAACTTAGTAATTCAAGTGTTTTAGAAACTGCAAGAAGGGCCTGACTCTTCTGTCCACTGTAAGCTACTTCCTCAAGGAAATCTCTGGCACTTTCAGCTTCAACAGTGTATTCACTAGGTGTAAAGATTTTTAATTCATAAAGAGCAGAGATTCCTCTCGGTATCAGTCACAAAATGCCTTCTAATCTGTGTCCCTCAGCATTAAACACTAGTCTATTTCTTGACCCTTTATTGTAATCTTAGGGGCCATGTTACCATTATAACCTAAAAAAGAGTTTGGTGACTCTGACATTAACATGAATATATCACTGATTCTTTAGTCTCTTTTGCTATTACAGACTAGAAGGGATTTTACAAGTTTACTTGTTCAATCTTATATGAAGCTTTTAATATTTAGTGCCTAGTGTAAAGTGCCCAGTCCTATTTGTTGAATGTTGTGCTTTCATCATGGTGGAGCCTCAACTATCATTTCAAATATACATTTGGAAACTTTTGAAATGTATCATAAGAGTAGCAATTGAAAACTAAGTAATTTTAATCATATGTAAGTGATAAGTATAAGAGCAGGATGATTGGTAGATTGCCTGCTAACACAAAGTCCTTTTACTAGAAGAGAAAGCTGCGAAGTGTGAGTGTTAGCTGTAAAAAGAATTGTCCCTCTTCTGCCACCGGAACATTGGAGCTTCATGTGAACAGGTGGTCCTTCAATCATTTATTGCTAGAGTGAACTACATCTCTGCTAGAGAAAGCCTTGAAGGGCTGGTTTAATATTAGTATTCTTTGAAATAATAAGTTTGTGACTCAAAGAATCACTTTTTAAAGAATATCACATGTCAGTCAATTCATGTGGAGTTTGCATCTTTGAAACAATTTTTCTTCTCATGGAGATTACAGATCTGAAACTTTTCTGTTTGCCCTTTGTGGAGATGAGTCTTCTCCTCTTAACAAGTTGGGTTTTGTTTTGTTTTGCCTTTTTTTGTTGTTTTTGATTTTTCAGCTGGTCAGCTACTGTTACAGACCTTTTAGAACTTTAGAGTCTTAATTGCTACAGTATCCTATCTATTAATGTCTCTAAGGACATAATTTTGTGTTCTTTTTGACTCCCAAGAAAATGCAGTGGAGGTGAATTTAGAAAATTAACAACCATCTGGACATTTTGAAAGAACAGACCTCCTTCTGTCTACATTTAACAGAATGGCAATTAAGAGGTATAGTAGCCCTAGTGGAGGATAGCTAGGACTGCATTTTTTTTTTTTTTTAATTATGTTTAAGGTACCTGCTACTATGTACAGGAGATTTTTTTTTTTTTTTTTGGCCTCATATCAGTATTTTAAATTATCATGCATTATTATTTCCTAAAAAGCAAGTAAACATCTGAAAACTAATTTTTTTCATTCATTGACCAGATATTTATTAAACATCTTCTCTATTTTGGGAATTAAATATCTCAGCCTCCACCAGCCTGAGCCCAAAAGAACTAGATGCTACCCCAGCCACCACCATTAACTGCTCTGACAGGGATCGTAATAGAAAGCCCTAGACAGAGCAGGAGAAAAATGTAGAAAAAAAATTCAAATGCACAAAAAAAAAAAAAAAAAGACTTACTGGTGTGACATAGACTGGAGGAACCCCCAAGACTATGGCCCCCCAAGACACCCTGCTAACTCAGAACTGAGGCCACTCCTGAACTTCACCTTTTAGCCAAAGATTAGACAGGCCTATAAAACAAATAGCATGTGAGGAACGTGCTTCTTTGTTCAATCAAGTGCAGGAGACCAAATGGGCAACACACGCCCAAAAGCAAACACTAGAAGGCAGGAAGTGACATGAAAACTGGACAAATGGACATGAGGAACCTGGGGTGGAAAAGGGAAGGGAGAGAGTGCTGACACAATGTGGAGATTGCAACCAATGTTATAAAACAACTTGTATATAAAACTTTTAATGAGAAAATAATTTGCACTGTAAACCTTCACCTAAAGCACACACACAAAATCATAGTAGCCCCTTCCCTCAAGGAGCTTACACATTCCTAATAGGAAAAATAAATTTGTGTCAATAAGCTATAATTAAAGGCAACAGGAGTCATTCAAAGTACCAAAAAAAAAAAAAACCAGTTCCTGTTGAGCTGATTCCAAATCAGGGAGACCCTGTGTGTGTCAAAGTCGAACTGTGCACCATACGTTTTTCAGTGGCTGATTTTGTAGAAGTAAATCACCACGCGTTTCTTCTAAGGTGCCTCTTGGTGGACTTGAACTGCTAACAATTTGGTTAACAGCTGAGCACACTAGCTGTTTGCACCACCCAGGGTGCTTTCAAAGCACTAAAGAGAAGTGGAAAATACCACAATTATTGTCTATATAAAGTGTTTTCACAGCTCTTAATGCTATGCTATGGATAAAAAAATGGATAGGAAGGGCAAATCCTATTAACCTTAATTAAAACTTTTGCTACAAAAAAAGATAAATCGTTGCCTTAACATCCCACAGATGGGGCAAAGTCTAGATTAGAATCAAGGTCTCCTAATTCTTATTCTTGGTTCTTGCTTCTAAATCAAATCATGTACTCCTACATTCCAAATAATGGTTGATTTCTTAATCCATAAACTTTCCCGTTTATTGAACAAAAAGTTTCTCAGAGCCCACTGTGTGCTTAGCAGTGATAGGTGGTTAACCTGTAAATTTGACATCATGTTTCCTATTCTCTTATGCAGGTATTTTATTGCAAACTATTGGAAGAAGCAAACCGAGGCTCATTTCCAGCAGAGATGGTGAATAAAATCTTTTCTAATATTTCATCAATAAATGCCTTCCATAGTAAATTCCTATTGCCAGAGCTGGAGAAACGAATGCAAGAATGGTAAGAGGAGTGGATAGCAAATGATATTGAAAGGCAGCCATGTAAGATGCTGTGTTTCTCAGGTTTTAAATTGAACTAGAAAGGCTGTACAGAGCTGTAGCCAGACCTTTGTGCAAAATGTTTATGTTAAAGACTACTGTTAAATATTGTGGTACATTTTCAGCTTTAGCTGAAAAGGATTTCTTCTCTCCACGCTATTTTTGGACTAGTAGGAATATCAGGAGTAATTTGAAGATTCAAGAATTCCATAGCACCTCTTTTTACTATGTCATTCCTAAACACCCTTAAAAAGGTGTTTCTTAACTGTCTCCCAGTCTCCAGGTAAAGTGGGTCTGATAAAGCACAAGGTGTGTGTAGAAAGTGGTTACTTCTCTGGAGTCCTGTTAATTCACTCATTCTGTAAGAAACCTTAATGACCCACCTGTTTCTATGTTGTATACAGGGAAACCACCCCTAGAATTGGCGACATCCTTCAGAAATTGGCACCTTTCCTTAAGATGTATGGAGAGTATGTGAAGGGATATGACAATGCAATGGAATTGGTTAAAAACATGACAGAGCGGATCCCCCAGTTCAAATCAGTGGTCGAAGAAATTCAGGTAATAGGACTATTTTGGTCAAGGATATAAATTAATTTTTTCATATAAATTTTAAGGTTTTCTAGATCTGCAGTTTCTATCTAGAGATCTGTGTGAGCTGTCTAGCCAAATCTTAGTCTACTCTGAAGTATGCAGAAATCATCTCTGCAAAATTAAAGACTTCAGTATAATATTGTTGGATACATGCCATGTACTAAGCAATGAGTTCTCCATTTGCTTTGGAGACCAGCAGAGGCTGGCTTTATCTGGGCCCACAGAGTTTTACAGAGTTTCCATTCAGGTCTGCGCCTGCCACGCTTCCTTTCAGAAGCTGAAATGTTAGAATGAATATAAAGAATGATTGCTATCAACACTGAAACTTTGGAAACGTCATTATTCAGTTTCTTGTCATCTGTTATCCATATCCTGACTTTTTTCCTTTTCTCCAAACCTAAATACCACATTTTAATAATACCATAGTAATTTTCACTTGATTCTCTAGTCAACATTGTTAATAGATTATTCTTTGATAACAATTTAAATATTGAAAAGGAATTCTTTAGATCATGTAAGATTCCTGGGGCAGGGAGTAACAATGACATTTTCCGTTTTACTTACATATTTTTCCCCCAAGTCAGTCTTTAGAATGGGTGAACTTAATTCTGTTCTTAAATCTCTGCCCCCAACCCACTTACAATGAATATCTTCCTTTGCTTCTTAACAATCAGTTTGGGACTATTATATCATCTACTAGTTTACATTTCTCCTATGAAATAAAGTTTATATTCTAATTAAATGGAAATAATGAAAAAAAGCTACATTGAACAGTTGTGTTCCAGGCAATAACTTCCCTAGAGACTTTCCCAGAGACTGATCTTAACTTTCATAGCCTTTAATCTTTTATGTAATTTTTTTAAAGTTATCTTAATTTAAGAGGCTTATAATATGTATTTCTTTGTCATCCTTAACTTTATTGCAGTCTGGGTTTCTTATGACTTTTGTGAAGATTAAATAAAATAAATCAGGTAATGCATTAGTACAGCACTTGGTACCAGAGAGGCACTTTGTAAATGCAAGTTTCTGCTGCCAACTGATCTTTCTGGTTGTTGTGATCTCCTAAACTCTAAATCTACTGGTGTTCTTAAAACCTCATCCTCCCTGAGCTCTCCTTCATTATTTGACACTGCCATCCTCCCCCTTCACTCCTTCCTTCTGCTTGCTCTGGGCTCGTTTGTTCTTTTTCCTAAGTTTTCTTAAGGTGGAGGCTTGAAATGTTTACCTGAGACTTATTTTCTGATAAAGGTATTTAAAGCTATAAATTTCCCTCTAAGCATTGTTTTAGCCGTGTTCCATGAATTTTTATATGTTTTGTTTTCATTCAGGTCAAAGTATTTTCTAATTTCCTTTGTGAATTCTTCTTTGACCCATGGATTATTTAGTTGTGTGGTGTTTAATTTTCAAATATTTGGGAATTTTCCAGTTTTATTCTGTTGGTTTCTAATTCTCTTGTGGTTAGAGAATGTATGATTTCAACATTTCACATTTATTAAGACGTGTTTTATGGCATAGTATACAGTCTATGCTGGAGAATGTTCCATGTGTGTTTGAAAGATATGTATATTCTGCAGTTGTTGAGTGTTCTATTTATATCACCGATGTCAAGTTGACTGATGGTGTTGTTCAGGTATTCTATATCCTTGCTTATTTTCTGTTTAGTTGTTCTATCAGTTACTGAGTGACGGTCTTGAAATCTCCAGATAGTATTGCTGAACTGTCTATTCCTCCTTTGAATTTCGTCAGTTTTTCTTCATCTATTCTTTAGGCTCTGTTAGGTGTATATGGATTTATAATTGTTATAACTCCCTATTGATCCTCTTATTATTATGAAATGCCCTTATTCGACTCTGGTAATATTTTAAGTGTATTTTATCTGATATTAATATAGTCATTTCAGCTCTCTTAGTTACTGTTTTCATAGCTTACTTTTTCATTTTACCTATTTGTATTTCTTAATCTAAGGCATATCGTTTGTAGCCATCATAAAGTTGTATCTTGCCCTTTTATCCATAGGTCGATATTGTTGATGTCATCCCACAAGTTTCTACTTTGAAGTCTTTGTCTGCTAAATCTAATATCTGAAGACACTCAGAAACAATGTCTTTTAACTTCCTTTTTTCTTCAGTATATTTCATACTTTCCTATCTCTTTGCATATCTCATAATATTTTGCTGATTATCAGACATTTTAGAAAATCTATTGTAGCAACTCTGGATTCCAATTCACCCTTCCCCTGAAAGTGGTTGTTGTTGCTTTTGATTCTTTGCTTTTAAATCTATCTCCCCTATGGTGTATCGTCACTCATGCTTCTGCTTAGTGTTTCTGTTAATATTCTTGTTTTTATTTGTAAACCTGGCTTTCTAGGGATTATCCCTATATTTGTATAGGTTAGTGGCCAACCAGTTATTGGACAGAGGCTGTGGTCAACTATCTGGAGCAAGTAAGACTTCTGACCTCTGTTGATGGACCTGTCTATGGGTAGGACAGTACATTTAAGGTTCAGGCCTTTTTCAGGACTGCTGGACTCTTTCATATCTCCTATTTGCAGGTATACAGCCTCAGGTCCTGCCAGGAAAGTGTGCTGGCTCTCCATTCTCTGCTGTGCATTCAAATACCCTCAGCAAGAATATGATTACCCTACCCACAACCTCAGGCCCTTGCCCTCCTCACTGACCCACCTCAGAGATCTTCATTTCCACTGACAGTATTGCTAGGTGTGAATACCTCCCGTCGCTCCAAATTGAATGATTCTTCTTCAGCCTTAGCAGAAAAGTTGCCAGTCTCAGCTTGTTCCACCCCAGCAAAACCTTTATGCTGCCTGAGTGAGGGGAGGGTTGGGAGCAGCCCAGGCCATAATACCACAGATTCTCACTGGTCTTACCCAAAGTTCAGAAATTTTAAAAACGTGAACACTTTTCAGATTGTTATGGGCCTTTGGTCGATTTTCTACATGCTGAAATGGCGATTTTATCAATTTTGTCCAGTTTTATAGTTATTTTTACAGGAAGGATTTGCCATTCTCACTCAACCATAGCCAGAAGTCTTGCCTCTTTCCCTTCACTCCTTTCTGGGAAATCTCTTTTCTCCTATGATTAAGCACTCCTTCTTTGATACTTTCACTACCAGTCCCTTCTGCTAGCTGAGATATGGGCAGAGCACAAGGTTTGTGTTCCACAGTTTTCTTTCTCTTTATACCCTCGGCGATATCCTATTTCCCTAGGTCTCTAACCATTATGTATATACAGATGCCTCCAGGATCTGTATTTCTAGTCTAGTCCTCTAACCCCAAACTCCAGTCACAAATTAAATGCTGGCCACAAAATTCTGTTTGGACACCTTTTTATCAAAACAAAGTCAACATGTTCCATTTATATCTTTAGCTCTCAAACATTTCTTCCATCATACTTATTTTGTGCCTTACACAGAGTAAGTAATAAATATTTTGACACGTGATTGAATTTATTGGATGGCACGATTATTCTGTAATTCACCAGAGTTTCACAATTTGGCCTTATCTTTGATTTGTCACTTTTCCTGATTCTCTATATCCATTCATTTGCCTGTTAGGTAATGTATTCAAGGTGCTTGCCTAGTGCTGTTGCACAGTAAGTAATCACTAAATAACTGTGATGTTGGTGATAGTTATTGTTTTATCAAATCTTAAAATTCTGTCTCAGCAATGTCTATCTTCTTCATATTATGAGGAAATGACAGGGAACAGGAAATGACACAGGGTTGTGAAAAGAGTGGTGGTTTGGGAATCAAATAACCTAATTTAGAACCTTAGTCTGTCACAGCCACTTCATCTTAGAAAACTCCTCTGAATTCTCTGAGCCACAGTTTCTTCATGTAAAAATTTTGAGATTAGTAATATTTTTCTGGATATATATGTATATATGACAGGTTAGTTGTGGAAAATCAAGTGAGATAATTAAACTTAAAAAATTAGTATTTTACACTTTGTATGGAAGCTATTATTCCCTCAGCTTCCATGCTTAGTACTTTCTTTTTGGTCTACAATAATAAGTTCTAAACTAGTTTCCCCACATCCCCCTAAAGCCACACTGCAGTAACATTAATTTTAATGGAGCTAAGCTCTAATGATATTACTCCCATGGACAAAAACTTGTACTGGATGAAGCAAATCTAAACTCAACTCATCCCAGCAGTGAAGGCCCTTGGCATTATTATCCCAGATTACCTGTTCTTCCTTATACCCTCTTCTCCTATAAATATCTTATTTTTCAACAAAATCCAACTGTTTCCTTTTGCAGAACATGTTTCATGCCCCACTGTCCCCTCCGTGTGGACTGGCCCCTGCTCTTCCTCACTTTTTACCCACCAAAGCCTGCACCCAACAGAGGTAGTGTTAAGTGCTCTCTTCCCTGTGAAGCCTTTAGTTACTTGTTTGCTTTAAATGCAAATATCACGTCTTATTATAACTGTTAAGACTATTATTCTTAATATACCCTGCAGTGCCTTGATCATGATATGAGTTCAGTAAATATTTAATGGGATTTCTCCTTTGTTTAGTATGAATAAGAACACATCTTATTTTTCAAATAATCTTTTCCTTTTCTTATGTTGACAGCTTATTGAAAGCAAGTGCGGTGGACTCAATTTTTCCCAAAGAAAAGGGGATCTATTTACAGAGTTTAGTTTCTAATGAAAAGAATGCCTCGACTTAATGAAATATAAAAATTTTCTGACACATAATTAGATGCCAGATCTTGTCATTCGTCTGTGTGGTTAAGTTCAAAGGAAATGATATTTATGGTAACCTTATTATGAAATAGTTTCTGCTCAGGCCAAAGTTATATAATATAGTTCTGCTTAATGAACCTTATTAAGTAGTTGCTTCTTTTTGAAAATAATCTGGTGTACAATTTAATAATGTGACTTTCACAAACCCTTGTAGTGACCACTTGAAGTGGTTGCCAGCAATTTGGAATTTTCTTGCTTAAAATTCTGCTAACATTAGACTAATGGTTCTCAGACTTTAATGTTACAAGAATCTGGGGTGTTGTTAAGTGTATATTCTCAGGCCTCATCTACAAAGAGTGTGGTTTACTAGATTGGAGTCAGGTTCAGAAATCTGCATTTTTAACAGCACTCCGGATATATCTCATGCAAATGATCCACAGACCACACTTTGTAGAAAAAGTGTGCCCTTGATGAAAGCTCTGCATTCTAGTGAGTTTTTAGACTACCTAGCCTAATTTTTAAATGTTTCTGTAATATCGTTTCTTATTGCAGAAACAGAAAATCTGTGGGAGTTTGACTTTACAGCATCATATGCTAGAACCTGTTCAGCGGATACCCCGGTATGAGCTCCTCCTTAAGGATTACCTCAGAAAATTGCCGCCGGACTCCCTGGACTGGAATGATGCTAAAAGTAAGTGTTTTTGCTTTTGCTTTTCTTTTCCCCCCAGTGTGGGATAAGCAAGTGGCCAAGCAGCCTAGTGATTCGGAAGGGAAATATGATTCACAATCACTTTCATAAAATATTGCTGCTGGAAAATAATCTCACTGCAAGTTGTTATCAACACCTCCATTAGGCAAGTCACATTTGAGCCAAAAACACAAATTTAAAGCAATACAAATCACGTTTCTCGTTCTGGTTTCACATTAGTAGTTAACTTGGAAATAAACTATAGTCTTTCTTAGAGACATCTGGAATAGTAATACACAATTACCTTCTCACAGGAAGACTAGAACCATTCAGAATTACTGGTGCTGCTGGGTTAATTAAATAGGTTGATGAATACCAAGAGAGCTAAGATGACATTTACTGTGTAAAAATAACCTAAGCAAAATTGACCCTGTCTTCCCCACCACTACCAGAAGGGAGAGTGGTGCTTCTTAGTGTCAGATAGCATTTTCCCTAAGAAAACTTTATTCCCATTCTGTTAGTTGTCTTTTATTTTTTCATTAGGTCAGAATGCAAATGCTTTTTTAAAGCTCAAGAGCTTCAATAATACTTTTTCTTATTGTCTTTTAAAATCAATTAACTTTGAAGGAATGAATGAAAATTTAAGAAATAGAAATGATAATCTACAAGTACTAACAATACTGGCACATAATCTTAAAACACTGCTACTTTCCCTAATTTATTTTCTATTATGAAATATGTGAACCTTGGTGAGAGATGAGGAACACGAAACAGTCTTTGGTCTTGGATCCCGAATCTTTTCTTGAACACAGGCTGTCTTTGACATCCCATCATTCAAGCAACTTGATGACCATAGGAACTTCTCTTCTCCCCTCTTTCCATACATAGTTTAGAACTACCCTGACTTGCCATCTTCCCCAGCCCACTGCTTCCTAGGAACTAGGCCTCATCCCCACCTTGTACCATTCTGGCCTAATGTTTGGTTTTAGTGGCAGAACTAGTGGTGGAATTGGAGGTGGAATCACTACTGCTGTTCCTCCAACCCATCTTATTTGTCTCCCTCTACCCTGGGTCCTGTATCAAATGCATAGAATTACTGAAATCAGGATAGTTCTCTAAAATGTAAATAAAATTTAGTTTCTTCTACACTCAAATACTTTGACTTCCTTTAGGTGGCTGTGCCAAAAATGAAAAAGTTGGTGACATAGTAGGGAATTTTATTGCTCTTTGTGTTTTCACATTGCTATTTACACAGAAATTCTAAGGAAATTACAAAAGAAGGGCTTTTAACAGTGGGGGTAGGGGAAAGCAAAAAAAAAAGTACATTCTGCAACATGATGACCATAACTAATGTCACTGAGTTGTACATGTAAAAAAATGTTGAAATGGCAAATATTTAGATATGTATGTGCGTGTGTGTACGCACACACACACACACAGTGTACATTCTGTTTATCAGTGGAACAAAGAAAACAGAAAATTTGGTCCAGAAGTGATGGGGTGTTGTGGTAACAGAATTAAGCAGGCCAGTATTCACAAGACAGAAAAGAAAGAAAGAACAGTACATGATAAGGATTGAGGACTACACCCGGGGATTGATCCAGCAGGAGGCCTCAGCTTCCACAGCTCTTCGGCAGTCCCTGGAGCTTCTACCTTTCCCTTGCCAAAGAGTTCTCATTCCCATCTCTCATCAGCACATGCTCCAGCAACAAAACCCTCCATCCACACTGGCATCAGAAGATTCCCTTTCACCTGACTGAGGCTAGACCTCTGGGGGCATTTTCCCAGAGAGAGCTGGTGGTTAGTTTGCTTCTAAAACTAGTAAAATGTTACTGCTGAAATGCTGTTTCTGAGTGGAAGACCTAGATTCAAATTCAAACCCTCCAATAATTTATTGTGTGAACTTAACCAAGTCACATCACCTTGCTGTTTTCTTCATCTGCCAAATAGAGCTAATATACTTGCCATTTAAGGTTGTGTATAATTGATATCATGTATATGAAAGCACCTGGCAAAGTGCTTTTCACTTAGTGTGCATGGTAAATATGTATTAATTTTAAAGGTATGTTATGAATTAAATACACCTGTGAGCCTAATAATTATGTATGACTTCTTATGAGGAAATATGCTTCAAGTTCCAAATAATCTGCTTCCATATGAACTCCTGAAAGTATACAGTTTATAAATATTAATTGCCCCTACTTTTATCATATGTCTTTGGTCTCGGATTTCTCCCTATTTTAGTGTTTATGTTATTCAGCTATCTAGTAGTGTAGTAGGGACAAAGCATATTTATTTACTTTTCTTTTTTTCCCATTTAGAATCACTTGAAATTATATCTACTGCAGCAAGCCATTCTAATAGTGCAATAAGAAAAATGGTAAGTGGTTTTCAGAGGAGACAGGCACCTACTGGTTAGATAATTGTCAATAACATAGACTCCAATTTTTTGTAGGTTTAGACCAAGATGAATTGACATAGGTGAACAACAACAGAATGTTCATAAAATGTTTAGTGCTGTATGGAATAATCATCTCCCCTCTTCTCCAAGGTTTCATTATGCTGATAACTGATGTATTTTATACCAATATTCATGCTTATTCCCAATCCCTTCTGAAGTAGCCAAATTTTAGGTAAAGTTATAGTATTAGTAAAGCTACTTAAGTTGAAACCTTCTTATATTTGATCTTGTTATGTCTTGTTTTAATTTCCTAGGAGAACCTAAAGAAGCTCTTAGAGATTTATGAAATGTTGGGAGAAGGGGAAGACATTGTAAATCCTTCAAATGAACTCATAAAAGAAGGACAGATCCTCAAATTAGCTGCTCGGAACACATCAGCGCAAGAACGCTACCTTTTCTTAGTGAGTATTTTAATGTGAGCAAGTCCCATAAGACTAATTCATAAATGTTGTTGTATGTATATATCTTGGAAAAGAAGGATGCTTGCTTGCTCACCAAGGCAATTACATATAACCTGGTTTAGTCAACAATGTCAGTATTCCATGTAAGTGAATGTTCTCAGTAACTGAAACTTGTTCTTTCTGGGACCAAAATCTTTTAAGTACTTTAGTGTAATTTTTCTGTGCAGCTTACTTGTGTAATTTATTTCTCTACTATATATTGAAGACAATTTAACCGTTTTATGACGATCGTAGCCATCAGTATGTATGTGGAATATGAAATACTTTCTGAAATCTTCCTTTTGCATGTTTCAGATTTTCTCTTTCCTTTCATTCTGACAGGCTAGTGTGTACCATTTCCTGGATATTCTGGCCACATATATTTCCTGACAGCAGTTCTCCTCTTCCTTCTTGTTGTTGAGTACCATCGAGTTGATTTTCAGCTCATAGTGACCCCATGTGACCGAGTAGAACTGCCCTATAGGGTTTCCTAGGCAGTAACCTTTCAGGAGCAGATCACCAGGTCTTTCTCTTGCAAAGCTACTGGGTGGGTTTGAACTACCAAACCTTTCAGGTAGCAGCCTAGTGCTTAACTGTTGGGCAACCAGGGTTCCTTGTTTTCCTCCTAACCCTCTCTTAATCACTACTTCTCAGCTTATCTTTTTGGGTTAAAGAAGTAGGAACATTAAAAGACTTGTGCCTAAAATATCTATGAGAAAAGTACATGAGCTCGCTACATAGTTCCTTTTCATGTGTCCTGCTCTCTGCAAACAGTTCTTATCTTTTCCTTCAATTTCTTGAAATTACAGTTAATCTAGGGTTTATCTCAAGTATAAGAGCTCTTGCTGGGGCATTCAAGCTATTATTAAGTCTCTGTTCACATGGTCTTTATTCATTGTTATCCTAATGAATTCCAGTTTGTTTCTGTATCTAATGAGATGAAAGTCATGATAGCTAACATTAAGAATGCAATAAATGTTAGTTATTGTTATAATTGTTATTATAGAAAAAGAAACAGAGGCACAATGGTAAAGAAACTGCCCAGTGACTGGCTCCAAAACATTCACAGGCTGTTATTTACATCTGACTTTTTTGCTGCAAAAGTCATCTTACCAACATAGAATGAGTTGTTGGAAGCCTAGAGGATTCTGTCATCTGATTCCAGCCATTCTCGAAAGGAAAACTTACAAGAACTAATTGTCATGCAGAGGAATGTTCACTGTCTGTTTTGTTGCTGTTGTTTTTTAAAGAACATTTGGTTACCACATGACCCAGCAATTCCACTCCTAGGTTGTATAACTTGAGAGTTGAACCCAAGAGAATTGAAAACATACGTCCACACAAAAACTTGTACATGAGTGTTCATAGCAGCATTATTCATAATAGCTCAAAATTAGAGAGAACCTAAATGTTCATTAACTTATTAAGGAATAATCAAAATGTAGTATGTCCATACAATGGATATTATATAGTAATAAAAAGGAATGGAGTACTGATTCATGCTAAAACCCGGACACACAGATGAACCTTGAAAACGTTACGCTAAGTGACAGAAGCCAGTCACAAAATGCTGCATATTGAATGATTCCATTAATATGAAATGTCCAAAATGGGCAAATGTGTAGAGACAGAAAGTAGATTAGTGGGGTGCCTCGGGCTGCTGTAGAGGGAGGAAATGAGTATGGAGGTTTCATTTGGGGGTGATGAAAATGTTCTGGAACTACACAGTGATGATGATTATACAAGTTATGATTGTACTAAAAATCATGAATTATACATTTTAAAAAGGAGCCCTGGTGGCACAGTGGTTAAGTGCTCAGCTGCTAATTGAAAGGTCAGCAATTAGAACCCGCCAGCTGCTCTGGAGGAAAAAGATGTGACAGTCTACCTCGATAAGGATTTCAGCCTTGGAAATCTTATAGGGCAGTTCTGCTCTGTCCTACAGAGTCGCTATGAGTTGGAATCAACTCGACAGCACTTTTAATAGGATGAATTTTATGGTCTGTAAATTCTATTACAATAATTAAAAAAAGAATATTTACAGATATTATTCAAATTAACTATAAAAATCCTCATTCACGCTAAATAGAATTATTTTACCTTTCACAGATAGCACAAAGACCTTAATATAAACCAAGGACTTTTTATTTTCAGTCATGTCAGGGTTCAGAGCTCTGGTTTATCCTAAGCAAAATCCCTGGAAGTCAATGCCTTCTTTTCCTTGTCTATACCCTACCTTTAGGTACTTGGTTTACTTTCTTTTCTCTTCTTCCTCATTAGTGTTACAGTTTCCATAGTTAAACTTTTAGCTCTGTGTCTAACCAATTGTCTTGGTTTATTTTTCGCATTTGAAAATTATTCTGGAAATAGTTTGAGGTTGAATAGCTTGATACAGAGCCAAATTAGGCAGCTACTTGGAAGACAAATGGCAAAGCGCCTTCAGGGAATACAGCAATGGTGACTTTGAGGAAAGGACCCATCTTGTTCCAGTTATAAGCTATCAAACATATCATGCCAATACCTCCCACGAGAATGGAGTCACATGGCAAGAATTTTTGGAAAGCCACATTCATCTTTTAAAGACCATCTTAGAAACATTTCCTGTGTTGTGTTCATTCTTTTCAATCTGCCCTCTTTGGGACTATACTTGTCACAGAATCTCTCTTCTCTCCTGCAGACTTTTATTCCCACTGAGCTTCTTGTTTCTTTTATATGAAGAAACTTCAGAAGTACCATTTTTTATTTTCCTATCTCTCTAGAAAGAAAATGGGGGCTAGTTTTCTATGTTCTATTCTGGGAATATTATATATGTCTGAAAGGTGAAATTATATTTAGAATCTGACTTCAGCTTTGAAATGATCTTCAAGTGTTTGCATATTTGCTTGCCTTCATACCATACTTTTTCACCATTTTATATTAATGTAAGGTAACTCTGTTGACTGTAAATAACCATACTTGGCATCTGAATGTTAAAAAAAAAACCAAATTATTCCATTAGAATAATTTCATTAATAATAATTCCATTATTCCATCATTGACCTTTTGAAGGTGTTCTATTCCTTATTTCCTTGTCACTTGACATACACAATTTTTTTTTTTTTCTTTCTTTTTCCTTATTTAAGCTTTGAACACAGATGATGCACTGGAAATTTTCTCCAACAATATACTATTCTAAAACAAATTTTAATGAAATTGTCACCGGTGAAAACATGGAATTAAATTATTTCAATCAAATAAATATGTTTTAAGAGGCTTGAAATAAATAGTTGAAGAATACCAGAAATTGAGGAAGGGGAACTTCCCTAAGTTTTTAATGAAGTTGAGACTTGCTTTTCTAGGTTTTATCACAATCTGGGACTTACTAGAAATTTGCTTGCCAATAAGAGATTGCTTTGTCTAGAGCTACTTCTGAGCTCTGGGCAGGGAAAAGGAAATTTCCTATCCTGAAAGGGAAAGTAGATCTACTTCATGCTCTAACTTCTTCTTTCAGTGGTAGGGGAAGCCCAAAGAGAAGTAATTTTCTATGTGGAAGGTGATGGTGGCTTTTGCTACAGGAGCAGAGTTTATGGAGGGAACAGGGCTAGCTACCTAATTCGTTTAGGTACATGGCATCTACTTCTTTGCAAGCAACATTTTATATCTGCAAAAGGTCTCACCATCACCTCTAGGAAAAAGAAGAAGGATATTTATTGTGATTGGAGTTACATAAGATTAACATAGCATTATTAACCATTTAGACTACAAAGTCCTACTTAGAAAGAATATAATGGGGGAATGTAGTCCTGAGAGCATGAGAAGGAAAGAGAAACATATATATTTAAACGGTAGTCTGTCATCTTGTATGGGCATAACTACAAAAGGCAAATGCTAAGAACCTCTACATTCATGGACGTATGTTTCAATAAAATAACAAGACTTTGCTGAACTTTATAAAGACAGTTTGAATACACCCACTCCTCACTTATCAACATGGTTAGGGTCCAAAGACCAGGTCATTATGCAAAAATTGGCATTATGTGAAAATGGCGGATGGCCACATCAGATTCACAAAATAAAACATGACCCCATCATTGCACAACTGCCAAATTACACCATTACATAACTGCCAAACCACTGAGAATCCTGGCCTAGCCAAGTTGACATATAACCTCAACCATCACAGCCAGCATTATTCTTTCTGCACTTTGGCAGTCACCACCATCAGATGTACGTCGTTAATGCACAAAATAGTTGGATAGTAGATTTTTTTACTATTGTCATAAATACAAAATGTTGGATAAAGAGATAGTTGATAAGCGAGGAGTTGGTGTACAAGTATCGGATAACTCAGAATTTTATATCATGACATTATATCTGTCACTTAGTTTGCTGAAACAATGAACCAGTTCGGTTACTCTTGATGGCTTAGTAGTGTAAGTGCTGTCCATTTTGTTGGAGGCTCTGCAGTTCCTGTAGCAGCCCCAGCCTTGACCAAATCCCTCTTAAGAAGGCCTTGATAGAAGAGAGAAAGAAATGTTAGCATGAAAACTTAGTAAGGAAGCTTTTGCTTTAATCAAGCAGTAACATTGGTGATGCAAACTTTCCAGAGTTTTTTCAAATCTCTAAATCTTATACACTACAATGAGGTTGTGAGTGCCACACTCAGAATACAGTGGATGGTTAATGTAATATGTTAGCCATTAATGTCCTCTTCCACTCTTCCAGAAATGTACATGTGAAATGTGATACTGGGATTTACATGATAAAATGTATTTAGTGTCTTTTTATTTCTGCATTAACCAATGTGGAACTGAAATTTATGACACTGGTTACAGGAAGTTACAAAATGATATACAAAAAAAACCTGGTGAGAACTTTGCTTTCAGAATGAGCACACGTGAACGGTGTCACATAAACATGTTAGAATATTTTTTAAATATCCATTGACACTTCATGGAAGTGTGTGGCTGAACAGAGGCCCTGGCAGGACTGGTCTGTACTCAGATCTCAGAGAAAGTGGAATTAGAAAACCTGGTTGAATTTAAGCACTTATACATGCAAAGCACTCTTCTAAACACTTCATGTTTGTTTCCTCATTTAATCTTCTCAACAGCCTGTGACTCTTACACAGAATGATCCTGAGGCATAAGAGGTTACACAACCCATAAGAAGTACAGTGGGGTCCTGAATGATTATAGTCAGGCCTCAGAGTCTACCTGCTAAATAGTACTTTGCTGATCTTGGCCATGTGCCTTAGTTTTTACCTAGGTTCTAGTGTGCTAGCCCCACATATGTAATGAAATGTGAACTAATAATTTGGCAATTTTTTTTCAACTTAACATTTAACACTCCGGTAAAATATCTTCATATTATTCTTTTCCTGTAACAGCTGTTTTAGACTTTCCCCATAAGATACACAATTAAAATTTTGGTGTCTAAGGGCTTCAACTTACAAAGTTGAGAACTTCCGTTACTGGTATATGGAAGGTCCTTAATAAGTTGTTCCTAAATGTAGTTGAACTAATTTTCTTAAAGCAATAAAACAAAATGATGATTACTTCACTTAAATTTCAATAAAATAGTACAAGAACCAACGAAGGGAAATTTATGTTTAAAATTTTAAGAATATAATGATTTTGATAAAAGCATAATGGGGCTGTTGTAAAATCTTGAATGTTGTTGTTGTTAGGTGCCGTCGAGTCAGTTCCAACTCATAATGACCCTATGTACAACAGAACGAAACACGGCAAAGTCCAGCACCATCCTTAGCTTGTTGCTGTGCTTGAGCCCATTGTTGCAGCCACTGTGTCAATCCATCTCATTGAGGGTCTTCCTCTTTTTTGCTGACCCTCTACTTTACCAAGCATGATGTTCTTCTCCAGGGACTAGTCCCACCTGATAACATGTCCAAAGTATGTGAGATGAGGTCTCATCGTCCTCGCTTCTAAGGAGCATTCTGGCAGTACTTTTTCCAAGACAGGTTTGTTCATTTTGGCAGTCCATGGTATATTCAATATTCTTCACCAACACCATAATTCAAAGGCTTCAGTTCTTCTTCGGTCTTCCTTATTCATTGCCCAGCTTTCGCATGCATATGAGGTGATTGAAAATACCATGGCGTGGATCAGGTGCACCTTAATCCTTAAAGTGACATCTTTGCTTTTTAATACTTACTAAAGAGGCCTTTTGCAGCAGATTTGTCCAATGCAGTGCATCATTTGATTTCCTGACTGCTGCTTCCATGGGTGCTGACTGTGGATCCAAGTAAAACGAAATCCTTGACAACTTTGATATTTTTTCTGTTTATCATGATGTTGTTTATTGGTCAGTTGTGAGGATTTTTGTTTTGTTCATGTTGAGCTGTAATCCATACTGAAGGCTACAGTCTTTGATCTTCATCAGTAAATGCTTCAAGTTCTCTTCACTTTCAGTAAGCAAGTTTGTATCACCTGCATAACATAGGTTTTGATTCAAACATAATGGAACTATTGCAAAATCTTGAATGTAGTACTGAATAATTTAATAAGTTCAGTATAAAGTACCATATTCCTTGGAAATTCCTTGGAATTTATGCCCAAGGGTACTTTTGATTTTGATCTTTTTTCTGACTTTTCTTCATTTTCCTGTTTATTTGTGTGTGCTCTGCCTCTTTGCAGTTCAACAACATGTTGCTGTACTGTGTGCCCAGATTCAGCTTGGTGGGTTCTAAATTCACAGTTCGAACTAAGGTTGGCCTCGATGGAATGACGATTGTAGAGACTCACAATGAAGAATATCCACATACTTTCCAGGTATCTGGGAAAGAGAGAACACTGGAACTGCAGGCCAGGTAAGAGAACCATTCCTGTTGCACAGCTTTCTGAAAGCATCAGAATAAATCAAGGATAGAATGGTTCTGAGGGAAACCATTTGGAGGTAAATGGAGAAATATGAGCTCTTGAAAGTCAAGGATCTTGTCTTCCTCTCTTTTGATTCTTCTCAGATGCCTATGGTAGCTTTTCACAGAGAGTAAGCATTCAGTAAATTGAATTGAATTTTCATATTTACAAGGTACTCAGATAATCAAGTAGCTGGGAACAAGCCAGAATTTTGAGACTTGCAGGAAAACGTTTTGTTCCAATCCTTCCTCTCTTAAATCCCTCTTTATCATCCACAAATGTTTACTCATGCTTATTGTTCCATGCTAAATGTTGGAGACATAACTAAGAGTCCTTTAAAGGCTCTGCATTCAAGGAACTTCATGGCGCTTTAATGGAATGAAATGTCAGGAGGAGGCAGGATGGGAAGGGCCATTTGGAGCTCAGGCATGCTCTAGCAACGAGGACTACTGGAAGGAGTGGCACTTCTGTGTTTGCAATGCTTTATTGAGTGGAAGAGAAGGGGAGGGAGTTCCAGGTAACATCTCTCTGGCATAATCATGATTGAAAAAAGAAAATGTGAGAACCACTGCATGAAAGCATAGCTACCTTGTGCTTGAACCTCTGGAAGACAATCAGTGTTGTCAGGTATTGAAATATCAGCTATGAAGATATTTCAATGGGTAGTTTAGGAGCCATTTGTCCTATAAGCCTATCATGATGAAAATTTGGGTATTCCTGAAGGTCACAGATTAGAAGATTAAGCACTGACCCTGCTCTAATGGTGTCGAAACCCCAGAGTTCTTAGAATCAGAGAGCCTTTGTTCCTTTGCACCAGTAGCATGTGGTTCTGGTTGCTCAAGTGACTCCACCTAGATGTATGTACTTAAGTTACCACATGAGGGCTTAAACTTGAAACTTCAAAAAGAGAATAAATTCAATGGGTTGGAGAGAGATGCTGATGAAGAGTGAGCTACTTGTATCAGGTGGACACTTGAGACTGTGTTGGCATCTCCTGTCTGGAGGGGAGATGGGAGGGTAGAGAGGGTTAGAAACTGACAAAACCAACACGAAAGGAGAGACTGGAAGGAGGCAGTGGGCTGACTCATTAGGGGGATAGTAAGTGGGAGTATGTAGTAAGGTATATATAAGTTTATATGTGAGAGACTGACTTGATTTGTAAACTTTCACTTAAAGCACAATAAAAATTATTTTTTAAAAAAAAAGAGAATAAATTATTTTAGCAGGCACGATGGTTTTCCTACCTCACATCATGGTGGGAGGGGGGAATTTGGGTCCCAGCCACTCCAGCCTGAGGAAAGAACGCATGATGGTACACTGGAGGTTCCTAACATGAGTCCTCACTCTGATTAGCCTTCAGTGGCTGGTTCACTGAGTTATTGGCCCTGACAGCTAGGGGTGCTCATCAATAGTTCTGGTCATCATAGAAGTCCTCACTGCAGAAGGATAAAGGTGCTGCTCCCTCAGGAATCTCAGCATACTTCCAAATCTGCAAACCTGGGAGATGTGTGTGAACAGCAGGGAAGATATTACTAGGGAGACTTCAGCCACTTATCTCCAAGTTGCGCTATTTTCTCTCCAGGATGAGGCTATTAGTGAGGAATTTTCCTGCATATACACAGAACTTGCTTTGCACAGCTCTGATATGCAGTATGGGATACATTCCAGTTTGTATCAGAAACAGTCATGATTCCTTAAATTTCTTAATTTCCCTAATCTCCTTGTTCTAGCTATATTTATTATACAATGATAGTGAAGATGTTAATTATTTAAGTAATTACTATCATGAGTCTGTCCAGAATGGAAGCAGACATTGAAGGTCCTCAGAGGGACCTTCATGGAACCAAAAATTGGGTATATATTTGGCGTTGTTTAAAGAGAATTTGCTTCTGGAGCCAACTGGGAATAAAGAGTTCTGCATTTCTTGCTAAGGTTTTGAGTCAGCTTCAAGGCTGACCTCTTACACACTTAAGCTTCCTCTTCCACATTCAAAAGAATAAAAAACACTTACTGTGTTTTATATCATTTTTATTCAATGATTTTAAATTGCTAAATAGAAAAAAAATTATAATGATAAACTAAATAAACTAAACGCTAAAACAAAAAAGCATTAAAAACTTGTCAAATTTCTTTGTCTGCATTTAAAATGCTAGCAGCAGCTAGCGCTTAACTATGCTTCCAGGGCAACAGAGCTGATTTTGTGGTGGCGGGAAAAGACAGCAGGGAGAAAATCTTTTCAGAGGGCATGATTGAGGCCCCAGGTTCTTGGTCCAAGGAGCCCCAGGTGGACAGTAAGCAGTGTTCCGCTGGCAGGTGCAGGCTCCAGCAGCACCCTTGGCACATCATGGTGCCCAATAATAAATTTGTTAGAAAGATGGACGGTGTCACAGGAGCAGACCTCCAGCCAGATTCATGCATATTTCATACATGTGGGAACAAGGCGTGTGATACTCAAGCTGGAACTCAAACTTAGCCCTACCCTACCAAACACATGCAAACACCTCACTCGTCGAAAACTCCTTAAATTTGAAGATCTCACCCACTAAAGGACATCTTTCAAATATGGTATATGACAGTGGCAGCTACATAAAGCTACCTGCAAAGAAGATGAACTAAAGAAAATTTGCCTTAACAGGGAGATAGGGGACTTGACTAAAGTCATGGAATTTTTTTTCCCCACAGGAGAATTATTAAAAACTAGGGTCCATTAATCTGTTAAATCTCCTTCCTGTGGACATTAAAATTTTTTGTATGCTTTGCTTCATCTGTAATGGGTTAGGTATGATATTGCCTGAAGCCTCTTAGCAATAGGAAAATAAAATTGTTTATAAAAAAAATATTAACTAGCTCTCTAAGGCCTTAACAAAGATATTTTAGATTCTCACAGGATAATTGTAATCTTTTCTGAGATGGGCTGTGACTAGGGGCCTTTAATAGCCTTCATGTGCTTATGAAAAGGTAAACTGGAAGGCTAGTTGTTGACATCTGGTATAAAGCTAGATGTACATTATAGTGTATATATTATGTGTATATATATATATATAGTAGATAAATACTAGATGATTGTTGTTAATGTCAGGGCAGTATATTAGTGGAAGCGCTCTACCCACCGAAAATTGTGTGTACCAAAGGAAGTGGATAGTCCAAAACACTTTTTTAGAAGAATTTATTTGTTCGATTGCCAGAGTTTCTGTTTGATTGTGATTGTAACTCCTTCCTGGACAACCTGAGTATTTTGGAAAGTTGGAACAATATCAAAGCAAAGTTTCAGTCACCAGTTGTAACCAATTCATATTCTCTGCATTCATTTTAAAGCTTACTTTTTTTGTTTGTTTAGTTCTGAGCAAGACAAAGAAGAATGGATCAAGGTAAACCTGATTTCTGTCTTCATTTTTTTTGTAACCTCTGTACGTGTACACAAACAAGCCCAAATTGTTGTGTTTGTTTAGTATGTAGTCATCAGAACAAGTTCATTTAATTTTCAAGGTGATTCTCACCATAGATACTTGTTTAATGAAGTATTTTTATTAGTTTGCATATGATACTTTACAGTCTGCTTTGAATTTCATTTCTATTTTAGGCCCTTCAAGAGACTATTGATGCTTTCCATCAAAGGCATGAAACCTTCAGAAATGCAATTGCAAAGGATAATGACATTCATTCAGAGGTTTCTGTAAGTTGAATTAAATTCTTAACTTTAAGCTCTTTTATCTCTCTACAGTTGCAACATTTATCATTTTGTTATCCAACTTTTTTTCCTTTGAGATGCGAGAACTGGTTGTTTAGACAGAATCTCATTCCTTCTTAGATGAACGATAGTGCCTTATCATATGGCTTAAACTTCTTCGACTAAACATTTTGTTATTTCTTTGCATGGGTCTTGAGTTTCAGAACATAGTTAGAGCAATGTTGTTCAAGTGCTTTTTAAAAAATAAGAGGAATGAAAATTTTCTGTAGTAAAATTGGGTCTCTCTTTCCTTTTTTAGACTGCTGAGCTAGGGAAAAGAGCCCCAAGATGGATCCGAGATAATGAAGTAACAATGTGTATGAAATGCAAAGAGCCTTTCAATGCACTGACAAGGAGAAGGCATCACTGTCGAGCATGTGGACATGTAAGTGAGATGCCTGGTCATTAAGGTGGCTAGTAACTCTATAAGTGATATAAAATCATCAAATTGGAAAAGACAAAAAGCCATTCAATAAATCACTTAATAAATTTACCTTAGTGCCAAAAGCACTGTGCTGGGCTCTGGAGAAAAAATAGTAAGCAGAATGATACCTGGCTTCATAGAACTTACATTCTAATGGAGAAAATAGACCAGTGTCCCTAAGCAAATAGACAAATAAGATTTTTAAATTATCATAGATAGAATAAGGGAAGCAATCAAGAAGCTGAAATGGAAAGTAATGGTAGTGGAGGAGGATTTACAATCAATATTAAAAAGGAAGGCCTTTCTGAGGGCTTGATATTTAAGCTGATGCCTAAAACATAAGAAAGAGCTAACCATAAGAAGGAAGGAGAAAAGAGCATTGCAGGTAGGAAGAGCCTGTATGCCAAAAACCTGGAGGTAGGAAAGAGCATGATCTGTCCTAAAAGCTGCCAGAGCATAACGAGTAAGGGGAAGAGTGGCAGAAGAAGCGGTCAGAGAGATAAATAACCAAAGGAGTTGATATCTTTGAGAAGACAAGTAGAGATGGAACCCTTGGTACAAGTGGAAGCTTTGGTTTTTGAGGGCAAGAGGGAAACTCTCCTCCATTATAAATAGAAGGGAAAAAGGAAGAGATGGGTGCAGATGTGGGTAGGTTTTTGGTTTGGTGATGGGAAATGAGGGAGTTTAGGTCCAATGACATCTATATTTTCACTGAAGTATAGCGCAGAGTCATCAGCTGAAAGCAAAAGGGAAGGGAAGAGGAGTTGAGGGAGACTCAAAGAGGACAAAGTATGAAAAATTTACCTCTGTGTGGGAAAAAGTGAGCCTACCAAAGACACAAAGGTGGATCACTGAGTGCCCATTAGAGGTTTATGGTCATAAATTTAAAGAGGCACTAGTCAGCTCAGTGGTAATGATTGGTCTGTGACGAGATTCAGCAACTTAAGCCAGAAAAGGCAAATGATAGGGTTCATTCAGAGTAAGTATAATGAGAAAAATAGTAGGAGAGAGTTGAAGGTATTTGCATGGGATGGCTAATAATAAATGAGGGAACTCTAGACTGGATAAGGACAATAAAGCTAGGCAAGTAGGATTGGTGATTAATGAGAAAGTAGTGGGGTCAATGGACTGAAGAATTTCTAAAAGTTCTATGGTAGAGGACAGCTTGGAGCAAGTGAATTGGAAATAGAAGAGATGGTGGTCAAACAGTGGAATGGTGGGACTTGAGATGCCAGATGTGGCTCCATCGCTGGTAAAGACACAGTCCAGTATGTGACCATGAGAGTGCTTAGCTAAGATAGACTGGCTGAGAAGAGCATTGGCAATAGGGAACTGAGAAATCAGAGTTAGTGAGTTATTCACATGAATGTTGAAATCACTAGATACTGTGGTGGAAAGGAGGACCATGATCCTGAAGTTATAAATTCCTGAGTGAATGGGAAGGTATAGGGAGATGATAGCTCAGTAGGGGAGGAAAGTAGAGCCAGATGATATTGGGCCTCAAAGATGCCAGCAGTTTTTCTAAGTGAGAAAAGTCACTGGGGAACAAAAAACAATAGAATGTAAATCCCAGCTCTTAGCCCTGAGGCTCTCAGAGGTGAGGAAAAGCAGCCTCTACTTGTAAAGAATCTGAGGGGGGATATAGAAGAGTTCGACCAGAGAGTGAGAGTTCCAGAGGGCCCAATGCAAAGGTTTTGAGAAGAGAAAAAGAGGTAATGGGGGCAGGGGAGGAGGGGCCTGAATCAGATTAAGTTACAGAACAGCATGTATAGGGATGAGGAGCCCTGGTGCACAGCAGTTAAGCACTCAGCTGCTAACCAAAAGGTTGGTGGTTCAAACTCCCACAGTAGCTCTGGAAGAGGGACTAGTGATCTGCTTCTGTAACAATTCCAGCCTAGAAAACCCTATGGGGCTGTTCTACTCTGTCACATGGGGTTACTCTGAGTTGGAATAGACTTGATGGCACCCAACAGTATGTATGGGGATAAGGCTAGGTGAAAATAAATAACCAGAGAGGCTTATCCTTCTCTTAGACACTGAAATAAATAGGAATGCCCATTACCATCTCATAATGACCCTATAGGATAGAGTAGAACCACCCCATAGAGTTTTCAAGGAGGGCCTGGTGATTTCAAACTGCCAGCCTTTTGGTTAGCAGCTGAACTCAACCACTGCGCCACCAGGCTTTCCAGGTAAATAGGAAAGTAAGGAAAATGTAGTTAGTTCTTCTGGTCTTTGAGGTGAACATGGACAACCAGATCTCTCCCTTGGTGGCATGACAGCCTTAGGAATTCCAACTGCCTGAGTTTGGCATTAAGGATACACATGATATATGTTCGTGAATACAAGCTGCTTGGTATTGAAGTTATTGGACTAAAAACTAGAAGACAGGGACTGGCAAGAAATAGGGGTGGAGACGTAGGTAGAGTCCAGGTCATTGAGAGCCCAATATGCCATGCAAAGATACTCTATTGGTGTTAAAGGGAATTGGTTCAACCAAGATTTTATGAGAACAAGGGTTAGCCAAGAGTGACTCCAAAGTTTAGGTTTGGGTAACAGGACAAATGGTAGTGCAATTGATTGATATAAGAAATAAAAGAAAAATGAAGCCAGGGGAAAGGAACAGGAATACTAAAACTAGCAGTTTTGTAAATACCATTTATCATGTACCAGTGCCTGGTATTGTTTGGAGTGTTTCATATATACTACCTCTTAATTTTCTCAACTCCACTATGAGAAAGATTCTGTTATCCCCATTTTACAAATAATAAACTGAGTCTCTTCAAATAAGAAAAAATATATTTTCTGACTCCAAACTCAGGTTATTAATCACAACAGTTTTATATACTGCAATTTCATATAATAACATTACATTGGGTACCTTTTTTCACATCATGAAATCTTCTTTGAGAACATGGTTTTAATTTTCCATTGCACCTTCGATATATACAAAAGAATCATATACATATGTGTGTGTGTTATATATAGGGAGAGAGTATATGTGAGAGATGGGTATGTGCAAGAGATTTGAGAAGTGAAAGAAAGATGGGTTTGTGGGTGTGTGTGTGATATACATATGTTATAAAGCATGAAAAATCAATTAGCATTAATTCCTTTAAACCAAACACCCAGCCCCAGAACTAAATTACAACCACTATTGAAGCTAGCATGGCGGTCTTAATTTGTGTTTCCTGTTCTGTAATATGACTATTCATGCTTTTGTCTATTTTTCTGTTAGATTTTTTCTTTTGCATATTTGTTAATATATTATATATTTTGGCTAGTAGTTCTTTGTAGGCTATATGTATTGCATACTTCTTCTCCTAAATGTCTTTTCACTGTCTTCATGGTGTATTAGATGAACAGAAGTTACCAATTTTAACATACTTAAAATTACAAATTATTCTTTTATGGTTAGCACATGGTGACAGAAATGATGCTGTAGATCGCATATTAGAATTTTGCAAGACCAACAACTTATTCATTACAAATACCTTTTTCAACAACATAAACAGCAACTGTCCCTATGGAAGGGAGCCCTGGTGGCACAAGCACTTAGCTGCTAACCAAAATGTCACTGGTTCAAACCCATCTTTCTCTGTAGGAGAAAGATGCAGCAGTCTGCTTCCGTAAAGATTTACAACCTTGGAAACTCTATGGGGCAGTTCTACTCTGTCCTGTAGGGTTGCTATGAGTCGGAATCAACTCGACGGCAGCGGGTTTTTTTTTTGTAATACATGTGGACCTCGCTGGATGGAATACACAGGAATCACATCCGCTACCTCTATGAAAAGAGATGGAAAAGCTCAATGTCATGAATCAGAACAACGCCAAAGGCCAACAGTGGAACAGACCATCAGTTGCTCATATGTAAGTTCAAGTTGAAGCTGAAGGAAATTAAAACAAGTCTACCAGAGCCAAAGTACAATCTTGAGTATATCCCACCTGAATTTACAGACCATATCGAGAATAAATTTGATGCATTGGACACTAATGACTGAAGACCTGGAGATAGAAAGCCAAAAGGGAAGAACATGCTCAGCATTTCTTAAGCTAAAAGAACTGAAGAAAACATTCAAGCCTGGAGTTGCAATATTGAAGGATTCTATGGGCAAAATATTGAATGACGGAGGAAGTATCAAAAGAAGATGGAAGGACTACACAGAGTCACTGTACCAAAAAGAATTAGCTGACATTCAGTCATTTCAGGAGATAGCATTTGATCAAGAATTGATGGTATTCAAGGAAGCAATCCAGAACTAATGGTATTCAAGCAAGCTGCACTGAAGGCACTGTCAAAACACAAGGTTCCAGGAGTTGATGGAATACCAGTTGAGATGTTTCAACAAATGGATGCAACACTGTAAGCGTTCACTCATCTATGTCAAGAAATTTGGAAGACAGCTATCTGGCCAACCAACTGGAAGAGATCCATATTTATGTCCGTCCAAAGGAAGGTGGTCCAACAGAATGCAGAGATTATCGAATATTAATACCACACGCAAGTAAAATTTTGCTGAAGATAATTCAAAAACAGTTGTAGCAGTACAAAGTTCAAGCCTGATTCAGAAGAGGATGTGGAATGAGGGATATCATTGCTAATGTCAAATGGATCATGGCTGAAGGCAGAGAATACCAGAAAGATGTTTACCTGTGTTTTGTTGACTATGAAAGGCATTCAACTCTGTAGATCATAACAAATTATAGGTAACATTGCAAAAAATCGGAATTCCAGAACACTTAACTGTGCTGAAGTACAACCTGTACGTAGACAAAGAGGCAGTCATTCAAACAAGTCAAGGAGATACTGAGTGGTTTAAAATCAAGAAAGATGTCTGTCAAGGTTGTATCCTTTCACCATACTTATTCTATCTGTATGCTGAGCAAATAATCCAAGAAGCTGGACTATATGAAGAATGTGGCATCAAGATTGGAGGAAGACTCATTAACATCTTGTGATATACAGATGGACAGAACTTTGCCGAAAGTGAAGAGGACCTGAAGCGCTTACTGTTGAAGATCACAGACTACCGCCTTCTGTTTGGATTACACCTCAACATAAAGAAAACAAAAATCTTCACAACTGGACTAATAAGCAATATGATAATTAAAAGTGTTGAAAAGCAAAGATGTCACTTTGAGGACTAAGGTGCGCCTGACCCAAGGCATGGTGTTTTCAGTCGCTTTATATGCATAAGAAAGCTGGACAATGAATAAGGAAGACTGAGGAATTATTGATGTCTTTGAATTATGGTATTGTGAAGAATATTGAATATACCATGGACTCCCAGAAGAACAAACAAATCTGTCTTGGAAAAAGTACAGTGAGAATGCTCCTTAGAAGTGAGGATGGCAAGACTTCATCTCATGTACTTTGGACATGTTATCAGGAGGGATCAGTCCCTAGAGAAGGACATTATGCTTGGTAAAGTAGAAGGTCAGGCATAAAGAGGAAGACCCTCAATGAGATGGATTGACACAGTGGATGTAACGATGGGCTGAAGCATAGCAATGATTGTGAGGATGGTGCCAGATCAGGCAGTGTTTTGTTGTGTTTGTACGTAGGGGTCAGTATGAGTCAGAATCAACTTGATGGCATCTAACAACAACACAAATGTAATGATGCTACATATGAACATAATTTGACCACGGTTTCATGAATGATTGAGTTTCACATGGAAAGAATGAGGAGGAACAAAACATGAAATGAAGCTAGAGAAAGATAGGTAGAGGCAGGTCTTGGAGGGCTTTGTAAACCAAGTTGAAATTATATACTTTCTCCTAAAAGCCGTGAATAAGCATAGAAGGGTAGGCATTGCAGTGTTTTTTATGTTTAAGTAAAACAATTTTTATTTCTAGTTGTTTTAGATTATTATCACTTAATACTGCAAATTTATTCTTTTCCTAAGACTTAGTTTTGACTCACTGAGGCTGTTCTATAATCAAAATTAATGACAAGCATATTTTTCTCAGGGTAAGACTTTTTTTAATCCATCCTTGAGTTTGCTTGACGTGATTTCTGGTACTACCATACTTGGCTTAGATAAACAAGCAAAAATGTATTTGCATGTGGATTATCAAAATACTATGATATGAAAATAAAGGAATTAAAGTGTTATTTGGTATTATTTTTCAGATATAGACATGAAAAATACCGTTCACTAAGAAACAGCATGCATTTGCATTGTCACTCATTCCCTGACAGTCTATGAATGTTTATTGTGTGTCTGGTGAGCAGAATATACAAGGACAATCTCTCACGCCTAGTAAGGGAGACAAACAATCAAATATTCACACAAGTATATAATTAAAAACTGGAATCAGTGCTGTGAAAGAAAGTATTGGGAGCTTTAGCACTTTGACAGTGACAAGAGACATGCTCTATTCTGGAAGTCAGAGGAGTCTTACTTGAGGAGGTGAAATTTGAACCAATAGCTGAAGGATGAGCAAGAGTTAACTCACTGAAGGCGGAGATGCATGACACTTTACGGGGGGAAGGAGCCAATGTGACAGAAGAGAAAGAGCAAAGAGAGTAAGAGGGGCAGAACAAAGAATTTGTTCTTTATCCAAGAACAAAGGGAATACTTTGTAGGATTTTAAATAGAGGAAGAACATACCAGGGTAGCATTTTTAAGAGCATCTGGCTGCTGTTTGGAAAACAGCTTGGAGAGATGCCAAGAGTGGAGATCAATAAAAATGCTACAAGGAGACCACTTAGGAGTGTATAATGGTAGTCCAAACTAGGAGGCTGATAGCATGGACTTTGGTGATTACAGGGAGATGTAGAAAGGGAGACAGATCGAAGAAATGTTTGAGATAAAATCAGCAGGACAAAGGTGAATCTATGGGGTGAAATAGAGGGAGGTGTCAGGGATGACGCCTACGTTTCTGACTTGTCATCACTGGTTAGATGGCTGTGCTATATCCTGCTATAGAGAGCACTGTGAGAGGGGACTAGATTGGGAGGAGTGAGGTAGGTGGGGTGGGGTGGAGTAAGGAGAGAGCTAACAGCAAGGATAATCATGAGTTCATTTTGGGGAGGATGTTGATAAAACATCCAGAGGTGTAAAGAATAAGAGCATCTCCTAGTTTTAGAAATCAGAAAGACAAGGATAAGCTAAGCTGACAGCCAGCCTATTACAACCATGGGATAGCTCACACCATCATGACAAACACTCCTAATGTTTATGGGACTCTTCTTAGTGTAGTAAAAATCTGCCTTTTACACTTACTTTTTTTCACTTATTATTATCTATAACTGATTGTTGCTTAACACTTAAATCATTTTTAAAATACTATTATCACTTCTCATTACCCTTCTTTTCAATTTAAGGTGGTTTGTTGGAAATGTTCTGATTACAAAGCTCAACTTGAGTATGATGGTGGTAAACTGAGCAAAGTTTGTAAAGACTGCTATCAAATAATAAGTGGATTCACAGAGAGTGAAGAGAAGAAAAGGAAGGGAATTCTAGAGGTATGAAATAAATACTAAATATCAGATTTTTTTAAGTTTTTTATACAAGGAACTTTGAATTCTCTTTTACCCCTGATGAATATAAAAAATATATATTATTATTTCTCTTAGTATTTAGCAATTTGAGCAACAATGAATATAATTCATACTCCTGTATTGCTGACTTGGGATCCTACGTGGTAATATAGAAAGAAGAGGGGGCTATGTTAAACCAACATTCACTGGAAAATGAAAATATGTTGATTTGGTGAAAGTAGCTATAGCCAAATATTAGAGCATTAATTGGCCTCTCGTCTAATGTCCAAACTATTATAGTATATTTTCTCTATAGGGCAGCTTTTTCCCACATTTCATCACAATAACTTTGAAAACCACTGCATAAATTTTTCTAATTGAGATTAAAATTTATTATCTGAAAAACTCTTCAAACTTATTGCATCGAGAGCATCATCAAATAGGCAGTGACAGCAGTCTGACAACTGCATTGTGAAATATTATTGAAGTTTCCACCCAAGTGAATTTGACTCATGTTTTAGAATAAATTCAGACCCCCAACACTGGGGGACTGTAATGCATCCTGTGTCTGAAATGAATTTCGCACTCAAAGATATTAAGAATATAAGGGGTAAATTATATAGTAAGGCCTTTGTGGCAATAAATTCAAAGGCAGCCTGAAAAGCCTTCGAAGCATGGGCTCATGATCAAAATTCTTTGTAGCTAGAGTTATAGATATAGTTAGCTTATTAAGAATTTCTAGAGAATAAGCATTTACTGAGCACCTACATTGTGTAAGTTTTTAAAAGTCATTTATATTAACTGAAAAAAGATTATAAACTTCAAGATCTACTTGGGTTAAAGTGTAAACCTATAAACTAAAAGTGAAATTCTGAATTCTTTTGGGGAATATGTATTACTTGTTTGGCAGACTGCAGTGGGGGCTTTCATGGGCAGGGAGGGTAGAGTGGCATGCTGCAGTGACCCCCCAGAAACAGCAGCAGCTGATGAGACAGGTACAATATAATGAGCCAGACAACTGGTTTTAAGTGTGAGTTTCAGGCTATATCTACAAAATAAAAACTTCTAGCTAGTTTTATAGAAAAAAAAAATTATACTTGGGGGAAACATTTCATGAAATGTGTATTAGATTAACTCATCTAGCCAAATGAATATACAGAAATCTGTAAGTAGAAGTATTATGTGCGTGTGCATGCTCACACGTGTAAATGCACATTTGAGACTTACTTTCTGCCAGTTAGTGTGTTAGGTACTCTAGACCCACACAGCAGAAAGCTTTTTTCTGTAAAGAATCAGAGAGAGAACATTTTTGATTTTGCCATGAGGCAAAATCAAGGATATTATGTAGGTAGTACTTGTTATAACAAAAGAAAAAACACATTTCTACAAATTATCAAACAAAATTCAAAATGTAATTTAGTATGATCTTTAATAATATAGATCTACTAATGAGAAGGATGAAATTCTCTTTGGAGGGATAACATTTCTCTTAATTGGAGTTCAAAGTCAGTGCTCCCTATCGGAAAATTGATTGCCTTATCTGTGACAACCATTCTTAACTCATGATTCATACAAAAATAAATAGTGGGCTGGAGTTGGCCTGTTAGACATAATTTGCCAACCAGTGCGTCTTAAACTATCTGAAGTGAAGGGCCAGTTTTATTTCTAATCCACGATAGAACAGTATTTTTGTAAAATTCAAAGTCCTGTACTTGGGTATCATGGCAAAGTCAAATTACTTTAAGTTTCTAAATGCTTACTCTTATTTCTAGGCTTATCTCAAACTGATTACAAAAGAATTTGCAAAGCAGCACAGTTCTACAGATGACACTGAGTAGCCATACCACAGGGATTTCAGAGATAGAAGACCAGTTACTTTCCATAAAGTATATAATAAAAAACATCATTTAGTCAAACGGTTTTGTTCCCGTTTTAGCTAGTGATTTATATACATCTACTTCTCACTTATCGACATGGTTAGGTTTCAAGGACCAGGTCGTTATGTGAAAATGGAGGATTTTTGTTTGTGTTTTCAGACTATCCATTTGTCTGATTTTTTTTTTTTTTTTTTAGAAAATATGATCGTAGAAATAACAACACCAAGATTTACTGATGGTCTCATCACAGTGATGAGCCCAGTTATGGATTATTCCTCTGCAGAGGAGGCTTTGAGGAGACAGAGCTGGTTTAAGCTGGGCTGTGTGACTGGAGAGCCCACTGTTTAACCACTTTAACTTCCTCCTATGCTGGGTCAGAGCTTCCCTTGCTGAGCCACCTCCAGGGCTCCATGCCCACCCCTGCCTGCCCTACCCTCCAGGTCTGGCAAGTCACCAAGGCCTGGAGCATCCTTCAAAGGAGATTGCTATGCACCTAGCCCCACTGAGGCAGAGGCTTCAGGCCTAGTTCAGCTCACTTTGAGATGTCATTGAACTCACATGCAATTCTTCCCAACACTCTCTCAGATGCCTCTTTCCCCCCTTCCCACCCCACAGCAGTTTTGAGCTGCAGAGTGTCAGACTGCATAAAAGCTGGGAACCCAGCACAGGTGCCCAATAGCTCGGAGGAGGCTGGCCCCATGCAGACACAGAGCCACTGAGGGCAGGGGACCCAGCTTCCCAGAGGCCACCCAGAGACCCTCTTCAAGGTGCAGGATACTCTGCAGCTGTCCCACCATGTCTGCTGCCTCATTAATGCACAAAATAGATTTTTTTTATTATTGTTGTAAATGCAGAATGTCAGATAACGAGATAGTCGATAAGTGAAGAGTGGGTATTGTTAGGTGTCAACTCAGAAAATTGTAAATGGCTTTATAAAAAGTTACTGCAACTAAAAAAATTGTTTTTAATTATTTGAGGTACTGTGACCTCAAATAATTGAAAAAGATTGCTGTTCAGTATTTGTCTTTTTGCTATTACATTCTTACATAGTTTGAGTCTGTGTGGCATTGTGGTTAAAAGTTCAGGCTCTGGACTCAGACTGCCTGGGTTCAAATTCTGGCATGCCAGTTAGTAAATGTGTTATCTTGGGAAAGTTATTTAAACCCTGAGCCTCAGAGATAATGAAAGTACTAACTTCTCAGTGTTGGTGTGAGGATTAAGTAAAATTATACACGTAGTAAGGTTAAGAAAAGTGCCTACATAGTAAGAAGTCAATAAATGTCAGCTCTGTTTAAATTCAAGATCTAGTAGTATAAAGAGTTAAAATTTGCTCAATTATTTTTCCATGGTTCGTGATAGATCTAGGTGTGTACTTAAATAATTATTGCAGGTGGTCCTTTCCAAGGAGACATTTTATACAGACACATTGCACTTCGTTTTCCTTAAGTTGAATTACTTCTCAGTCTAGTTCATTATGTGTTCATTCTCTCTCACATGTACACACTTTCCATTTTTCTAGATTGAATCAGCAGAAGTATCTGGAAACAGTGTGGTGTGCAGCTTTCTGCAGTACATGGAGAAGTCAAAACCTTGGCAGAAGACTTGGTGTGTGATTCCCAAGCAAGACCCTCTTGTGCTGTACATGTACGGCGCCCCACAGGTATATAAACTGAAGCAACAGAGCTCGTCAGGGACAGAGGGAGGCCAGTGGTCATGAGTTCAAAATCCTTCAGTTTGCTTCTCTGTAGAACAAGACAGCTCAGACCATTTCACTAAAATTGAAAACTAATGAGTAACTAACATTCAAGTTTGTTATTTAAGTTGATTGGTTCCTTTTAGAGACAATATTTTCTTCACCCTATGATCGTTTGTTCCCTTTTCTCATTCCTATTCAGCAGATTTGAGAAAAAGTGGGTTGTATTAGAATAGAGCATGGGGAGAAAGGGAGAAGCAAAAGGGAGAGATGAGCCTTTTTAATGATAGGAAACAATATTAACAAAAGGCTGTCATTTTGCTGGATGGATGGATAGTTGAAAAAGAATGGAATTTCAGATGAAGGAGAATTTTAATCCATCTTTGGTTAACATTCAGTAACAATTTTTTGAGAACCATATGTGTATAGATCCGAAGTAAACCTATGGAAACAACAGAGACTCCAGTTTTGCTTCTAACGGGTAGCATCAGGCACTGTAGATTGTGTTTTATTTAAAAAACAAGCAAATGTATTGTGGGAAGATGGTGGCATGAGCAGTTCTAAGTTCTCGACCCTTCTCACATGTACACGAAGAACTGCAACGAGAAAAAAAATTTACTCAGCCCTGAACTTAATTGATGCAGAGAAGGCATTTGACAAAATACAATGTCCTTTCGTAATAAATATACTCAATGAGCTAGAATTGAAGGAAAAATTCCTCAATCTGATAAAGGGCATTTATTAAAAACTCACTGCTAATATCATACTGAATGTAGAGAGACTGAGTGCTCTCCCCTTACAATCAGGAACAGGACAATATACCCACTCTCATCACTGTTATTCAGTATTGTGCTGGAAGTTCTAGCCAGAGGATTAGACAAGAAAAAGAAAAGTTACCAAAATCAGGAAGTAAAAAGTAAAGCTATTATTCACAGATGACATGCTCCTATACATTGTTGTTAGATGCCATCAGGTCGATTCTGACTCATAGCGATCTAATGTGACAGAGTAGAACTACCCCATAGGGTTTTGTAGGCTGTAATCTTTCTGAAAGCAGATCACCGGATCTTTTCTCACATGGAGCCGCTGGGTGGGTTTGAACCACCATCCTTTTGGTTATCGACCGAGTGCTTAGCCATTGCACCACCAGGGCTTCTGTCCTTACCTTACATAGAAGACTCCAAAGAATTCACAAGAAATCTACTAGAGGTAATAAATGAACTCAGCAAAATGGCGGGATACAAGGTAAACACACAAAAATTAAGTGTGTTTCTATAAATCAGAAATGAGCAATCTGGATATGAAATTAAAGGCCTAAATAAATGGAAGAAAATTCTGTACTCATGGATCAGAAGACTTAATATTGTTAAGATGTCAATACTACCTAAAGCAATCTATAGATTCAGTGCAATCCCCATCAAATTTCCAACAAACTTCTTTGCAGAAATGGAAAAGCCAGTTCATAAGTTTTTATGGGACTGCAAGGGACTCGAATACCCAAAGCAATCTTGAAAAAGAACAAAGTAGGAAAACTCACGCTTCGCAATCTCAAAACACGTTATAAAGCTGCAGTAATCAAAACAGTCCAATACTGGTATAATGACAGACATACAGACCACACATCTATTGTCAGTTAATCTTCAAAAAGGGCACTAAATCCATCCACTGGGGAAAGAATAGTCTCTTTAATAAATGGAGCTGGAACAAGTAGATCTCCACAAACAAAAGAATGAAACTGGACCCATACCTGTCACCATATATAAAAACTCACTTAAAATGGGTCATATATAAAAACTAACTTAAAATGGATCAAAGACCTAAATCTAAGATCTAAAACCATAAAACTCTTAGAAGAAAACATAAGGGTAATACTTTGGGACATAATTTTCAACAATGAATTCTTATATATGACACTAACGGCATGAGGAACAAAAGAAAAAACATATATGGGACCTTATCAAATTTAAAACCTTTTGTTCATTAAAGGATTTTATTAAAGTAAAGAGACAACCTACAGATCAGGAGAAAATTTTGGGAACTATATATCTGGTAAGGGCATAATAGCCAGAATATACAAATAACTCCCACAACTTAACAATAAAAAGACCAACAACCCAACCAAGAAATGGGCAAGGGAATTAGATATTTCACCAAAAAAGAAATGCAAATGGCCAATAAGCACATGAAAAGAGGCTCAACATCATTAGTCATTAAGGGAAATACCAATCAAAACCACAATGACTTATCACTTCACACCCATTACGATGGCTATGATTAAAAATATATAAAGCCACAGGTGTTGAAAAGGATGTGGAGAGACTGGAACCTTCTTCCATTGCTAGTGCAATGCAAAACTGTACAGCCACAGTGGAAAACAGTCTGGCGATTCCTCAAAAACTTAGACACAGAATCACTATAAAACATGTTGCTGCCGAGTCAATTCTGACTCATAGCAACCCTACAGGGCAGAGTAGAACTGCTCCATAGAGTTTTCAAGGAGCGGCTGGTAGATTCTAATCACCGACCTTTTTTGGTTAGCACCCATAGCTCTTCACCACTGTGCCTCCAGGGCTCCTGTATGATCCACCAATTCCACTTCTAGGAATCTACGCAAAAGAACTGAAAGCAAGAACACAAATACATGTACACCAGTGTTCACTGCATTACTATTCAGAATAGCTGAAAGGTAGAAACAACCTAAATGTCCATCAACAGATGACTGGATAAACAAAATGTGGCATATAGGTACAATGGAATGTTATGAAGCCATAATACATGCTACAACATAGATGAACCTTAAAAACATCGTGTTGAGTGAAAAAGTCAGTCATAAAATGACAAATGCTGTATAATCCCACTTATATGAAATATCAAGAATAGGCAAGTGTAGAGACACAAAAGCTTGTTAGTGGTTACCAGGGAAGGTCAGGTGGAACCGTGAAAGAAGGACTCAGTGCTTAGGGGACACCTAGCTTCTGTGTTAAGGGCGAGGGAAAAATGTGGGAACAGATAAGAACAATGGTTGGACAACATGATGAACAAAAGTTAATGCTGCAATGGCAAACATTTTGTTATAGGCATATTTACTGCAATAAAAAAAATTAAAACCAAGAACACTTAAATCAATTATGCATTCACTCTGGAAATATAAAAGTTTTAAAAGTACCTGTTGCATTTTAACCTGTATCTACATTAAGGGCTAGTAAAATTATTTTAGCAATAGATTAAAATACCAAGGTATATATTTCATTGTTTTTCTTATAAGTTTTTCTCTGTAAGTAAACAGACGAATGAGTGAATTACCAAATAAAACTCCTTTAATAATGAAGTCATCATCAACATTTGTTGGTTTTATACAATAAGGAACTTTCTTTCTTCCCTTTCTCATTGAATGGAGAGCTGAATGGGCTTCCTCACTGAGAGGAGGTATAGCTTCAAGTAAGTCCTGGCTGCTTTGGGTGTCAGCTCACATTTGTGAATTCTTTCAGGCAACATTACCAGAGGCCTCATGTATAGGGCAGTGTGCCTATAAAGAGCTCACAGTGCGAGTTTGTGTGGGGCAGTGGTAGAAAAAGCGGCAGCAAGCTAATACATTATACACTCACTCATATGTACGATGTATTTTCCCTAGGACGTCAGAGCCCAGGCCACCATTCCACTTCTGGGCTATGTTGTGGATGACATGCCAAGGAGTGCAGACCTGCCGCACAGTTTCAGACTGACCCAGTCCAAGTCCGTGCACAGCTTCGCTGCAGACAGTGAGGAACTGAAACAGAAGTGGCTGAAAATCATCCTCTTAGCTGTCAGAGGTGAGACACCAGATGGTCCAAATGAGCATCCAGCCACCTGGGACGATCACGCTGAACCTAAATCAAAATCAGAATGCTGAACTCCAGGACCAGCCACAGTGTGGGGGGGTCTCAAGATTTACAGCTCAAGACATTCCCAGTCTCCTTATTCATCTCTCAGCACTTTATGTTAAAATATACAGGCTCATAAATGCATCGTTTGGGGACTATTCTCCTATATTTATGTAGTTTTAGTGAAATTCACATGCAGAGCCATTCCACTGATAAATTTTGAAGTAATGTGAAAAGTGGAGCATTTTTTATGAGCTAGTTCTTGAATGTGTATTTTTGTCTTGAAGAAAATGGTATTAATTGGTTCTCTCACTATCAGGTTAGAATGGGTGACTTTCATTTAAGAAAAAAAAAATTATTTAATGTGTTTTTCACATGTAGGACTTGTGACAGTTTGAAGATATACCTCCATGTTGCCAAAATAGATCCATGGTAAAAAAAAAAATACAGGGACAGTTTAGGTTATTATATTAGCTTATTTAATTTAGTTCATAATGCTAAATAAACAACATATGCTCTTTTAAAACAAAAGGACAAATTGTTGATGTTAGGCTTTTGACATGTTAAGAAAAGGTAATACTTGTTTTTTGTAGAAATATTCATAAGAATAAAATACCTTAAGTATATAGCAATTACGTGTTCATAGTATTAAATATAAATATATATATATATATACACACACACACAATACATGCTTTTTCTCCTCAGCTTTAGGTTCATATTTGTCTCTAATTTATTTTTTAAATACAAAGCATGTTTTATCTTAGAATTGAACAGTGTTCTAAACTTACATGTTTTGGGTGATTTATGTTTAACTGATTGACATCTGACATCTAAGGGTATTGATATTTTTATAATAAGAAAAAGCAGTAATTTATGTGACATGGGATATATTAGTGAATTCCAACAATATTTCCAAAGTCCTTTTTTTTTTCCGTTCTGTGCCTATTTAAAACAGTGCCTCTTTTTGAAGGTGCTAATAATACGTAGTTAAATATGAGAGTTCAGTTAATGCTTTAGTCTTGGTTATTATTCTGAGATAACGTGTGTTTTGGTCACTGGGACTGTCGGTCGTACAGGTTATTTTACCATTTCAAATCCCATAATTGTTGCAGCAGTTAGCATCAGCATGTTCAAAAATCTTCACCTAAACCGTATAAGACGCTTGAGCTTACAAAGAACTGCGGTGTGTGGAAACTACGTTTATTGCAATATTTTTTCCATAAGACTGTTAACCTGTTGCCATTGAGTCCATTCCGACTCATAGCGACCCTATAGGACAGAGTAGAACTGCCCCATAGGGTTTCCAAGGTGCAGCTGGTGGATTCAAATTGCCGACCTTTTGGTTAGCCACTGAGCTTTTAACCGCTCTGCCACCAGAGCTCCATAAGACTGTTAAGCATGGTTAAATGAGGACTATATATAACAATTAAGATAACTGTGTGGGCCTATCTCTTTGTGAGTTATGACACAAAATTCACATGTGATAATCTGTGTTTGGTGGGTAGTGAAGGAAGTTTATGCTCAAGTCCATAAACCACCTCACCAGAGAAGAGAGGGGGAAAACACAAAATATTGAGAGAAAAATACTTTAATGGCAGGCTGTAGGGAGGGACAAAATGATTTAAGAGGATTTGATAATTTTTTTCTATCTTCTGAGGAACTTCAATAGACAAAATATGACTCCTTTTCTCAAAGGCTTCTTTATTATATTTTACTTGTGATTAAAATCTCACTTTAAGGTGACTGCTTAACTTAAAAGGTCTAATTTGACAAAAGGATTTTTTTCCTTTACCCTGTCATACCGCAAACATTCTCATTTTTTAAAGCATCAGTCTGCTAGATACCCACAGGAAATGAACTCATTATTCTCTGCCTTTGACGATTACACCTTAACTGTAGAACAGGTTTACTCAGAATTTGAGACTGCCACACATTTATTCAGGACCCATTGCTTTAAGAAATATTAGAAATATCTCCTATTTTTTTCCATCCAAAAGGAGCAGGTGAACCAATTATCAGTGACATGATTAGGTTCCCTTTCTCCATAAAAGGAATACCAGCCATGATCACTAACATGAACCCAAATAATCAGAGCCAAAAAAGAGATAAAGGTAGCATCTTAAAAAAAAAAAAATTTTTTTTTTTTAGGCCCTATTAAATCAGGGACAGACTAAAAGAAAATTTATATTGCTTCTATTTTCTAGTTAGCAACTGTGTGTGTGTGTGTGTGTGTGTACATGTGTGTTGTGGGTGGTTATTGAAAAGGTTAAACTAAAGCTGTAGATGATGTTTTGGTGTTCTGAATCATGAGAAAAGAGAAGCAATAAAAATGTGGCATGATTATCAGGGGAAGATGCCTTTTGTAAATTTGGATAGAACAATAGAATGTAAGGGCCAGTTAGAAGATTTATAGGCCAGATTATTTTTGAAAAATATTTTAAACAGCAAGAACTATATTTTACCTACTATTATGTTCTTCTCCTGGACTGGAAGTGACATGGACACAGTCAATTTTTGGCTCAATAAATATCAATGCTATTTAATTTATATTATTGAAATACTCAAGTATTTACTATCACTTACAATATCCATTATCTTTAATAAAAAGAATATTAGAAATATTAGTGCTAAAAAGAAATTTTGGTTATTCAGTCACCATCCTTCACTTTGTACCGCACAATCTTCAGCCAAGCACAAAGAAGCTGTTCACCTGCATCTCTCTTGTTAAAGAATCACTAATGCTTTTACTTACTAAAAGGCGGAGAAGACTCTTTTAAGTCAGCCATCTTAAAACACTTAACTAAACCGAAAGATCCAACGTGTGATTGGTTACAGGAGTATGTCTTTTGCTTTCTGAGACACCTGAGCAGTCATGACAAATTGAACATTAAAAAATAACTGGTTGCTTTCCTACTAAAACCAGTATTCCATATGGGTCTTAATTCTTTATTTTCTGTCATTTGGTGTTTTCTGAGTCATTTTTCTTTAAGGGGCCTTCCTTCAAACTTGAACATACTTATTTGATAAAAACTGCTGTTCATTAAAAAGCATTCCAATTTTTTAAACTTAAATTTCACTTTTGCTAAAATTGAATGTCTACTGTTTGGTATATTAAGCATGAAATGTAGTGCAGACATTTATCTCCAGATTTTAAGTGGAGTTCAATAATGAAAAATGCTACTAGCCACTTTCATAATAAACATATCTATAATGCCATCATGTATGCAAGCAATAAAACTCTTCAGGGTATGTTTTTATAATGAAAATTTAATATGAAGGCCCCTAGAGCCAAAGGATATATAGAAAATTAGTTTCCTAGAAGTAATACTATAATTCAAATTGTTGAGTATAGGGACAAGACAGTAGGGTGGAGGGGCATTCTTCCTTAGATTCAGATAACTATCAAAAATATTTTTTATTTATGCAAAGGATATGGATGGTGAAACAATTAAAGCACATCTGCACTACTTTATCAAGCTACATTTCATTTTCCATGAAGTTTAATTCAACATACAGGTTGGTGTGCTTATCTTTAGTGAATGAACTACCCCAATTAGAAAATAAAAAATAAACTCAATTTTAAAAAATTACTGAACTTTGTACAAAAACTAACCTTTTAAATAAAGGACAGACTTCGTGCTGTTGCAGGGTTAAAGATTAATTGATGCCTTCTAAAAAATTTTTATCAAAATTACTTCTGCGAGCTCACATTCTGTTTTACTTTTTCTTATCTCTACTTCGTGGACACAGGGTTTTTTTTCCCCTTTAAATTTTAGATCTCATTTCTGATTATATCCAAAGCCTTAAGTTCTTATTCTGAGCATACTGTCTGTGATAACTCTCTAACTTTCTAGACTGAATGTATCCTGGGGAAAAGGCACCAACAAGAGCAAATAAACTCCTAGGGAATGAAGGTCTTATTTTTATGCAGGTATCCTTGCTACCACACAGAGTATAAGACCAATTAAAATTTCTTACAGGACATGATGTTTATATCGTGTTAGCTGGTTGAAGATTAAGCACATGGAATTTATAAGCTAATATTAATTTCAAAGGTAAAAATGTCAATGTTTTCATTCTTAAATTTTATATTCTTCAAGAATGTATTAATATAAGAACTGTGGCTAACCAGTTCCTGTGCTTAGGACTGTATTGAGATCTGTAGCGGATCATGTTACTTTTTCATTCTTACTCAATTTTAGTAGACTCAAACTGCTTTTTATTTTCGTACTACTATCTCCTGTAGATTCTTTAGATTTAGAAAATATGACTATTATATCTAAGGACCACTAGAATAGGTCTACTTAAAAAACTTTTTCTGTGAATTTATACGTGTATGTATATATGGAAAAACATTGTTAATTTTCAATTCTGTCTTTCCACAGAAATGAAATTTTTTATAGAAACTTTTCTTTTTAACTTAAATATTTTAACTTAAATTATTCACATGGGTTTTGATGTATAATTCATCCTTGTATATGCCCCTTAGTCATGTAGTCATGAGAAGATAACTTTGCTTTCTTTACAGATATGACAGACAGGAAAAAGATTAGAAAGTAAGCATGAACAGCACGGTAGACAGGAGGAGACTGCTGGTCTCCCAGTCAGAGCAACGTATGTTGAAAGGAAAATAAACTGCAGAAGGAATATAAACTATAAGATATAAATCTATGTAATTGCATGCTGATAGGATCCGTGGCAACCAGGCCTTTCACTTTGGCCTCTAAATTGTATCATTGGTTATCTTGTCATTACTTTTTGTATCCCTTTAGGCTTTAAAAAAATGTATTCTCTTTGGCCATTCTCTATACTTTTCACTGAGGCAAAAAAATCTCTCCAAAATCAATCATGTATTTCTGGGCTGAGAATTTGGCAGAATGCAGTGTCTTTTCATTGTTCTGAGATGAAACAGTACATGGCTTCTATGAGAGAGTTTTTCACTCCTTGTGGGTCAATGAGAGTTACATGATGGTTACCCCTTCCTAAAATTTGTTGTGGTAGACTTAGTGAAAAAGTAAATCAAGAGATCTCATTATAGCATATTTAATAAGTGAATACCAAATAAGTAGAGTGATACAGAGGTTTGGGAAGGAATATGATAGTCTGTGGGGACCATTATGATAACAGAATTGCATTATATATTACACAGTATAGGGATGTTGGAATGTATCATGGGGGGGGTCTCTCTTCATTAGCAAAACAATCATGTCTGTGTATAACTTTTTCACCAAATTAGCATTTCACTTTGTGAATGACAATAGACTGATATTTTTTAACAGATATTATCTGGGTTTTTCTTTTCAATTGTTGACTAATCAGTTTGAAAAGGTATGCTCTTTGAATTTTACAATTGATTCAAATGTGAAAAGGTGTACATGAAAAGTAATTTTTCTTTTCTAGTTATATGAATGTAAAATACTTGCAGAGAGTGTATATATTATGTAACATATGTATATTTGGTCATAAAGGCAGATAATTGGAAACATTGTAAAATTAAGCACTTTAATTCTATTAAATATTAAACATTATCTTGTAAATAAACACATCCTTAAATCAATCTTAAAGGCTTAAATGTTCTTTCAGCTAAGATTGTATATGTTCAATTCACAATGATCTTGGTTGTCTGCTCAGAAATAAGTTACTCCAGTAAGGTATTGATGCTCCTTCCCACCCCCATGCTCAGCGCCCCCCCCCCAAAAAAAAACTGAGTCTTTCAAGAATAAAACTTGTGGCAGAAGCCCAGGTTCCCCAAATATAGAGACCGTGGCTTCTCCCTGTGATAACTCCAAGACTAGATCTCCAGGAAGTGATTAAACGATTGCTTTTCTTAGTAGTTCATCATATTTGCCTAAACTCAACAGTCTTATATAGTGAAATGAGCATGGAAATGGAAGTTAAAGGAACTGGGTTTGAGTCTTAGTCCTGCTATTGCCTGCTATGTGACCTCGGACCCTGGAATCCCAGTAGTAAACTCTTATGGTCATTCCAAGAAATAAGTAAAAAGGGACTTTTTCTGACTCTAAAGCACTATACAAATAGTATTTTATGGAACACTTCACTGGGTTTCAGTTACTTTATTAGCTTTGGATTAAAAAAAAAACTAAAATAAATCAAAACAAAAAATAAAGCAAAATTTATTTGAAAGGACAAGGGACCCCGAATAACTAAAGCAATCCTAAAAGAAGAAAGACAACACTTCCTGACTTCAAATCATACTATAAAGCTACAGTAATTAAAACAGCCTAGTACTTGTATAATAGCAGACATACAGACTAATAGAATAAAGAGCCCAAAATAAATTCATGCATATTTTTGACAAGGGTGCTAAATTTCATCCAATGGGAAGGAAATACCTCTTCAATAAATGGTGCTGGAAAAATTGGATATCCACATGCAGAAAAATGAACCAGGTCGGGTCACCAAACACAAAACCAATTTAAAATGGATCAAGGACCTTAATGTGAAAACTAAAATCATAAAATTCATAGAAGAAAATGTCAGGATGAAGCTATAGGATCTAGGTTTTTGTGATAAGCTATCAGACACACCAAAAGCTTTTGTTTTGTTTGGTTTATCAGATACACCAAAAGCATTAGTAGCTAAAGGCAAAATAGACAAATGGGACCTCATGAAAATTAAATATTTCTATGCATCAAAAGGCTTTATCAAAAAAGTAAAAAAAAAAAACCTATAGAGTGGGTGAAATTTTGGGGGAACCATATATTCAATAAAGGTTTATTATCCAAAATTTATAAAATACTTCTACAATTCAACAACAAAAGGAGAAACAGCCCAATCAAAAATTGAGCATAGGACTTGAACAAATATTCTACCAAGGAGGATATTCAAATAGACAAGCAAATGAAGAGATGCTGAAAGACATTAGCCACTCCATCTACTGCCATCAAGTTGATTCGGACTCACAGCGACCCTATAGGATAGAGAACTGCCCCATAAGGTTTCTGAGGCTGTAAGTCTTTCTGGAAATAGATTGCCACATCTTTCTCCCATGGAGTGGTTGGTGGGTTCGAACTGCTGACTTTTAGGTTAGCAGCTGAGCACTGTAACCACTGCACCTCCAGGGCTCCTTCATTAGTCACTAAAACCTGACCAAACCCTTTATCATGGAGTCGATTCTGACTGATAGCAACCCTATAGGACAGAGTAGAACAGCTCCATTGAGTTTCCAAGGAGCACCTAGTGGATTTGGACTGCTGACCTTTTTGGTTAGCAGCTGTAGCTCTTAACCACTAAGCCACCAGGGTTTCTCTATAGCCCTTGTGAGATGCAAATCAAAACCACAATGACATACCATCTCAAACCCATTAGAATGGCAAAGATAAAAAAAAAAAAAGACAAAAATCAGGAAACACTAGGTATTGGCAAGGTTGTGGAGAAACAAATATTCAACCACTGTGTGTAAATTGGTATAGGCACTGTGGAAAAAGCCTGGCAGTTCCTCAACAAGTTGAACATAGAATTACCATAAGACCCAACAATTCCACTCTCACGTATATACCCAAAAGACCCCAAAGCAGCCAGGCGAACAGATACGTGTGCACCAATGTTCATTGCAGCATTGTTCACAATAGCCAAAAGGTGGGAACAACCAAAATGTCCATCACCTGATAAACAAAATGTGGTATTTACATACAATGAAATATTACTCAGCCATAAAAAGGAATGCAGTCCTGTTGCATGCCACAACCTAGTTGAACCTAGAGGACATTATGCTGAGCAAAATAAGTCAGACACAAACGGACAAATACCGCATAATGTCACTTATATGAAATGAGCAAATATATGGAAACCAAAAGTAATTAATGGGTACAAAAGGTGGGAGGGAGGTGAAAAAAGTTTTTTTTTGCTTAGAGTGCACTGAATGTACGTAGATGATGGATGGAATAATTCGGAAAAAGAGTGAGGATAGTTGTACAACTTGAAGAATGTAATCAATGTCACTGGAGTGTATGTGTAGAAATTGATAAAATATTGTATGTTTTGTTGTGTGTGTCACTATACAAATAATAAAAAAAAAACCTTCCAAAAAGAAATCCTAAGTGACTTTTAGTTTTTAGTATGATTTTGAAAGTAAAATATTTCCAGAGATAATCCTTTTAAAAGTTTATCCTTTTTTGTTTTTCCTTCAGGCTTTAAATAATTAATTAGTGATTTTTTTAATTGATACTTATAAGCAATTGGCATCAACTGAAGGATTCCTGAAAAACAAACATTGCCCTTGGCTCATCAATATGATCTATTTGGATCTACCTTATGCCAGAACGGAAATGGTGAACAGCATCCAAATGGTGAACAGCATCCGTGTGGCACAATTCTAGGCTTCTCAAATTCTAATGTGTATATGAAGCACCTGGGGATCTTGTTAAATGCAGATTGATTTAGCAGGTCTGTGATAATGCAGTTCTAATAAGGTCCCAGGTGATGCTGTTTCTCCCTAAACCACCCCTGGAGAAGCAAGCTTATAGTGGGAAGGACTTTAAGTCATAGGGAACTATCTAGAAATCCCTCACTCTGCCACTTACTGTTTGGCACATTCAGCCCAAACTCTTCCTGGAAGAGTTGTGGGACTTAAATGAGAGAACAGTAGTGTCTTGTCTGGCCAATATGAGACATTCAGGACATAATTGTTAATTAATAGAGACTTACTTAATGCAAAGGTTTGCAGCCCTGACAGCACATTAGAGTCACCTGGGGAGTAGTTAAACAGTGATGTACTGGCCCAACTCTCAGAAATTCTATTTGTTTGGGTTGGGCTCTGGACATCAACATTTTCAAAAATTCCCCACGTGACTATGATGGGAAACTTCATTTGAGACACACTGGTTTAATGCTTACTCAGTCTATAATCTTTCCCATCTCAGTTGATGATAATTCTGTTTTTCAAGTTGTTCAGGCCATAGGCTTCATCTGTGATTCCTTTCTCTCTCACACACAACATTCAGTACATCAGGAAATTCCATCACCTCTAACTTCAAAACACGTCCAGAATCCGATTCTCTTTCACCAATTCCACTGCTACCATTCTGGTCTGCACCACCATCATCTCTTGCCTGCATTATTGTAATAAAAAAAAAAAAAAAAAAAACCCGTTGCTGTCAAGTCGATTTCGACTCATAGCAACCCTGTAGGACAGAATAGAACTGCCCCATAGGATTTCCAAGGAGCTGCTGGTGGATTTGAACTGCCAACCTTTTGGCTAGCAGCCAAACTCTTAACCACTGCACCACCAGGGTTTCCAATAGCTTCCTAATTAGTCTCCCTGTTCTACCCTTGCCATCTCCACCCTTCACCCTACTCCACATTCTCAAAAATATGCAGTCACAGGAGCCTGTTAAAGCACAAGTGAGATCATGTCATTCCTCTACCCCGCCCCCTCCAGTGTCTCCTCATTTCACTCAGAATAAAAGCCAAAGTCACAAGGCCCAAGTGATCCCCATCCCTCCACCCTGTACCATAGGCCTCTTCCTGTACAAGCCAGGTACACTCCAGCATGTAACACATACATTGGTTGTCCCCTCTTCCTGCAATGCTCTGTCCCCAGGTATCTGCATGATTAACTTCACCAGTTTAAAGTCTTTGCTCAAATCTCATCTTCTCAGTGAGTCCTAACAAGACCACACATTTTAAATTGTAACTGCCTCCACTACCAACCTGACACTCCCATTCACCCTTAATCTGATCTATTTTTCCCCCCCGATGTTGTTGTTGTTAAGTGCTGTTGACTAGATTTTGACTTATAGTGACCCCATGTGACAGAGCAGGACTTCCCCATATGGTTTTCTAGGCTGTTAACTTTACAGGAGCAGATCAACGAGTCTTTCTCCAGTAGAGCCACCGGGTGGGTTCAAACTGCCAACACTTTGGTCAGAAGCCAAGTACTTAACCATTGCAACACCAGTGTTTCTTATTTTTCCCCCTGTAGCTCTTAGCATCTTGTAACATACTAAACATAATTTACTTATTTTTATGTTTGTTACTTATTGTCTATGCCTCCTAGAACATAGGCACCTCAGGGGCAAGGATTTTTTTGTTTAAATCTATTTTGATCACTGATAATTCAAATCCATAGTACAGAGCCTAGTACATTGTAAGCACTCAGTAAACACTCATTGAATACAAAAGTTAGGTTATCTAAAGAAAAAACTGAACAGAACTTCCCTTCCAAAGTATCAGATTGTTATAGATGCAGACCTTTGGAACAAAGGATGAGAGAAAATCTTCCAAGTTTCATAAAGTTAATTTTTTTGTTAATAAGAGATCCCTAATCACATCACATCAAAACACATCAAGGACTGCAAAACATAATGATGAAAACCCTAGTTGACCTTTAATTTAGCACAGTGGATGTTTGCTTTTAAAATATTAGGCTCAACCCATGGCCACCACCTGGTATTGCCACAGCACTGGGACCGGGAGGAAATTAGAGGAAGTTGGTCATTGTATTCCAGAAGAAGCCAGCACCTCTGAAAAACATAAGGTCCTGAGGAAATGGGGCCAGCAGAGTGTGACTGCTGCAGGGTTTGGATAATGACCACCTAGTCCGCAGTTGCTCTCTTACAGAGGAAGTGATTCATGAGTTGTTTTGGTCCTACATTTAAGTAAAAACAGAAAGCTGGGTTGCTTGGTCTCAGTAATGGAAACTCTTTGCTTTTATAGAATCAAATTGGGCCTCATAGTCCATTATGGTATTTTTACAAGAAATGAAATTTTTTGATGATCCTTTTATTGTGATATTGACCAAAGATAGTATACTTTGAAAATATTAATTTAAGAATACTCTATATAGAATCATGTGGGACCTAGTTTTTTTTTGGGGGGGGGACCCAGTTTTAATGATGTGTTATCAGATATGACAACAAAAACACGAGCAGCAAAAGACAAAATAGATAAATGAGACCTCATAAAAATTAAATACTTTTGTTCATCAAAGCACTTTATCAACAAAATAAAAAGGGAACCTACAGACCGAGAAAAATTTTCGGGAACTATATATCAGATGAGGGCCTACTTTCAAAAATATAAAACCTTCTAAAACTTAATAACAAAAAGCAAAACAACCCAGTAAAGAAACTGAACAGACAGTTCACCAAACAACCTCTTGTTGTTCTAAAGGCCAGCAAGCACATGAAAAGATATTCAACATCATCAGCAATTAGTAATATGTAAGTCAAAATCATACTGGGATATCATGGCAATGATAAAAAAAAAAAACAGAAAACAGGTGTTGGTGAGGTTGTAGAGAAACCACAACCCTCATCCATTGCTGGTCAAAATATAAAATGGTACAGCCCCTGTGGAAAACAGCTTGGCAGTTCCTCAAAATTTGAAAACAGAACTACCAAATGACCCAGCAATCCAAATTCTAGGTATATACCCAGAAGAAGTGAAGGCAGAAATGTAAACAGAAACCTGTACACCAATGTTCATTGAAGCATTTTTCACAATAGGCAAAAGGTGGAAACAATTTAAATGTCCATCAGCAGATGAATGGATAAACAAAATGTGGTATATACATATATTGGAATATTAGGCAGCCGTAAAGAGAAATGAAGTTCTGATGAATGCCACAACATAGATAAACCTTGAAAACATTATGCTAAGTGAAAAAAGTCAGTCACAAAAGGATAAGTACTATATGATCTCATTTATATAAAATAAGCTACTATATAAAAACCAAAGACTATTAGTGGTTACCAGAGGCAGGGGAAGATTTTGTTTGGGGCCATTGAGTTTGCATTAATGGTGGTAGGACTTTTTGGAAAAAGATCTTTATGGGAGCAGACTGCCACATCTTTCTCCCCTGGAGCAGCTGGTGGGTTCGAACCACCAACCTTTCAGTTAACAGCTGAGCACTTAACTACTGCACCACCAAGTCTCCTTAATTAGCCACTGGACAATACTGGTGGCATAGTAGTTAAGAGCTATAGCCGCTAACCAAAAGGTCAGCAGTTCGAATCCACCAGGCACTCCTTGGAAACCCTATGGGGCTGTTCCACTCTGTCCTATAGGGTTGCTATGAGTCGGAATTGACTCGATGCAAATCAAAACTACAATGAGATACCACCTCACTCCAGTTAGAATGGCAATGATTAAAAAAGCAGAAAACAACAAGTGTTGGAGGTTGTGGAGAGACTCATCCATTTTTGGTGAGACTGTAAAATGGTACAGCCACTGTGGAAAACAGTCTGGTGGTTCCTCAAAAGGTTGAATATAGGATTACCATATGACCTAAGAATCCCAATCCTAGGCATATACCCAGAAGTGAAGGCAGGGACACAAACAGAAACCTATACACCAATGTTCAATGCAGCACTTTTCACAAGAGCCAAAAGGTAGAAACAACCTAAATGTCCACCAAGAGATGAATGGATAAACAAAATGTGGTATATACACACAATTTAGAATACTACTCAGCAATGAAGAGAAATGAAGTCCTGATGTATGCCACAACATGGATGAACCTTGAAAACATCATGCTGAGCAAAATAAATTGGTCTTAAAGGGACAAACATTGTATGATCTCACTTACATGAAATAAGCAAATATATAGAAACCAAAGATTATTAGTGGTTACCAGGAATGAGAGTGAGGGGGAAATGGGGCTGTTTTTGCTTAGGGGACATTGAGGTTATGTTAATGGTGGTGGAATGATTTGGAAAAAGATAGTGAAAATGGTTGTACAACTTGAAGAGTGCAATCAATGTTACTGAATTGTATACGTAGAAACTTAAGATGACGTGTGTTTTGGTATGTATATTTTCACAATAAAATTTTATAAAAAGACTATATAGAATCATATTCTAATGGTGGAAGAAATATACCTCATCCTAAAGATCACCCTATAGTTTCTCAATATCTACTTCGTAAATATGTACGTGTATGTGTCTGTGGAATGAGAAGCAGGCAGGCACACAAAATACAGAGAATGAACCAAAGGATCTAGACCCACAGCTATCAATAAAGGAGGAGAAAGCCTCAATAAAGAAAAAATATTTGCCAAAAAAAATCATGATGCTTTTCTGAGTATACTTTTTTTGTAGCATTTTTACTTTTGAACCATGTTAGCATTTTATGCATACACACGCACACACAAATTAACAATGATGGTGGAAAAAAGCCTAAAATAGAATACAAACAAACCTACCTGTATATCAAATGATAACAAATGAATAACATAGCCACACTAAAGAAGAAAAAAAACCTAATGTAAACTTTTACACTCAAGACTAAAAACAAATAGGACTGTAAACTCATTAACAATCCCTGATAAGCAAATAACACAACTTCGCTTGCCGAAAGTGAAGAGGACTTGAAGCACTTACTGATGAAGATCAAAGATTACAGTCTTCAGTGCAAATTACGCCTCAACAAAAAAGAAAACAAAAATCCTCACAACTAGACCAACAAGCAACATTATGATAAACAGAGAAAAGACTAAGTTTGTCAAGAATTTTACTTTACTTGGATCCACACTTAATGACCATGGAAGCAGCAGTCAAGAAATCAAATGACATGCTGCACTGGGCAAATCTGCTGCAAAAGACCTCTTTAAAGTGTTAAAAAGCAAAGACGTCACCCTGAGGACTAAGGTGCGCCAGACCCAAGCTATGGTGTTTTCAATTGCCTCATATGCATGCGAAAGTTGGACAATGAATAAGAAAGGCTGAAGAAAAATTGATGCTTTTGAGTTATGGTGTTGGCTAAGACTATTGACTATACCATGGACTGCCAAAAGAATGAACAAATCCATCTTTGAAAAAGTACAGCCAGAATGCTTCTTTAGAAGCATAGACAGCAAGACTTTGTCTCAGGTACTTTGGAGATGTTATCAGAAGGGACCAGTCCCTGGAGAAGGACATCATGCTTGGTAGAGGGTCAGCGATAAACAAGAAGACCCTCAACGAGATGGATTGACACAGCGGCTGCAACAATGGGCTCGAATAGAGCAACAACTGTGAGGATGGTGCAGAGTTTTGTTCTGTTGTACACAGGGTCGCTATGAGTCAGAACTGACTGGACGGCACCTAACAAATTTAGTTTTGTATTTTTCCAGTGGTATTGCCTAGTATTTATAACATTAAATTTTCAGAGTTCTAGAACTGAGCAAATAACATGTTGAGAATAATAGGAATCAAGTTTCCTACTTTCAAAGAAGGCAGTTACAAATATGAAATGGGGAAGACTAGAATAAATCTTGGGTTGTTGGACACCAAGTGTAGGTATCAGTATGAACTTGTGGTATTATACAGCTATCTAGCTAGGTATAAAAAGCCAAAACACCAAACCTATTGCCAGCGAGTTGCTTCAAACTCATAACCAAAAAAAAAAAAAAACCAAACCACTGCCATTGGGTCGCTTCCAACTCATAGCGACCCTACAGGACAGAGTAGAACTGCCCCATAGAGTTTCCAAGGAGCACCTGGCAGATTTGAACTGCTGACCTCTTGGTTAGCAGCTATAGCACTTAACCACTACACCACCAGGGTTTCCTCAAACTCATAGGACAGAGTAAAACTGCCTTATAGGGTTTCCAAGGCTGTAAATCTTTACAGCAGCAGACTGCCATATTTTTCTCCTGTGGAGCAGCTGGTGGGTTCAAACTGCTGACCTTTCAGTTAGCAGCGGAGCACTTAATTGCACTACCAGGGCTCCATAAATACATTTTTAAAAAACGTTGCCTTTGAGTTGGTTCCAACTCATGGCGACACCGTGTGTCTCAGGGGTGCTCCGTAGTTCTCAATGGCTGATTTTTCAGAAGTAGATTGCCAGGCCTTTCTTTTAAGGCCTGTCTGGGTGAAATCAAACTGCCAAACTTTTGGTTATCAGCCAAGCTTATTAACTTTTTGCCCACCTAGGACTCCATAATGATTATACATATATAAACATGTTGAGGAGGGAGCAAGTACACATGTGTGTGTTTATACACATACATACCTTTTCTAGATGTGTCTGCTGTGAGGGTCTTTAGAAACAGTATTTAGGAACCTAGATATGGGGGCTAGCAATGACCTAGCCCCCATTTCTAGGTTTCTAAATACTGTTGGTATTTACCACTTTCCACTAAATACCATTTTCCACAAAACACCATTTCCACTAAAAGTAACCAGGGCTCCTTAGTGAAACAAATGATACTAGGGCTTCAGCAGGGAAAATTCAAGATGAACCTGGAATATTGTGTTGTGTCAGAAACTAAGACAGTGTCCAAAGGAGGATGGAGACACGTCAGAAGAACCAGGAGCCAGCTTGAAAGAGCTTCTACAGGCAAAACTTGGGACAGCTAAAACATCAAAATAAAAAATGATGGTAATATATTAAAATCCATTGAATGAAATAGGAATCCATGAATCTAAATAGATATACATAGGAAAAAATGAAAAACTCTTTTTTAGTAGAATGCCAACAAATAAACATAGACGATATGAAGTTAAAAGTCAGCATTTAACGCAACTCATAGTAATATTTCTGGTGAGAATCATCAATGGACACTAGCTGGTAGGTAAGAAATTCTTGACAATTAGGATATCTGCTAGGCTCAAAGTATGTCCCCACAAAATAGTTACTACAAAAGGAAAAACTGTAACTTTACAGTGAAAGAACCTGATTTTTCAGTTAACATAACCAGTAAGTACAAAGTGATATCATGTGCCTCTTGATATGATGAACTGAGAAAAACACAACATCTTCTGTGAAAAGTACAGAACCTCAATCTAATCATGAGGAAATAGACAAATCCATGCTGAGGAATATTCTACAGACTGCCTGGCCTACCTTGTCTTCAAAACTATCAAGGACCTGAAAGAGACTGAGGGGCTGTCCTAAATTAAAGGACTAAAGAGACATGACAACTAAATGCAATATGACTGTAATACTGGATTGTATCCAGACCAGGATTTTTTTTATAAAAGACAATATCAAGAAAATTGGTAAGAAATGAACATGTATAGATTAGATAATCTTATTCTAATCCACCAGTATTAATTTTCTGTTTTGATAATTGCACCACAGTTATGTAAAAGAATGTCCCTGGTCTCGAAAATAGGTACTAAAATATTTGAAGAAGAGTTACCATGCCTGCAATTTACCATATTTTTACGAAATAATACATGCATTATACTTTCTTGTCAACTGCACAACCCCCTTGAGCATTATTTTCCTAGGCACGTGTCTTAGTCATCTAGTGCTGCTATAACAGAAATACAAGTAGATGGCTTTAACAAAAAGAAATTTATTTTCTCACAGTCTAGTAGGCTAGAAGTCCAAATTCAGGGCGTCAGCTCCAGGGGAAGGCTTTCTCTCTCTGTGGGCTCTGGAAGAAGGTCCTTGTCATCAATCTTCCCCTGGACTAGAAGCTTCTGGTCACAAGAAGCCCGGGTCCAAAGGATGCGCTCTACTCCTGGTGCTGCTTTCTTGGTGGAATGAGGTCCCTCACTTCTGCTCACTTCCCTTTCATATCTTATAAGATAAAAGGTGGTGCAGGCCACACCCCAGGGAAACTCCCTTTACATTGGCTCAGGGATGTTACCTGAGCAAGAGTGTTATATCCCACCCTAATCCTCTTCAGCATAATTCAGTCTTGCCTCATTAACCACAGGCAGAGATTAGGATTTACAACATATATGAAAATTATATCAATCACAAATGACGGATAACCACACAATACTAGGAATTATGGCCTAACCAAGTTGACACATATTTTGGGGGGAAACAATTTAATCCATGACAGCACGCTATGCACATTTCATGTGCGGGAGTGTTATTTACGCGAGCACGTTATTTGCAAAATATAGGGTACTCTCACATGGTTCAGAGAAGAAAGAAAGAGGAAGAGAGGTGGAGAGAATGAAAGAGCCAATGTAGTAAAAATGTTAATTTAAGAATCTGGGTGAAGGGTAAGCTTTGTTGTTGGGTGCCATGGAATGGGTTCCAACTCACAGGGATCCTATGTGACAGAGCAGAACAGCCCCCATAGGGTTTTCAAGGCTGTAATCTTTACGGAAGCAGACTGTCAGATCTTTCTCCCACAGAGCTGCTGGGTGGGTTTGAACTGCCGAACTTTCGTTTAGCAGCCAAGCACGAGTCTTTTAATATTCCTAAAACTTTTCTGGAAGTCTAAATGTATTTCAAATTTTTAAAAAATGTGTTATGATGTTTAACCTAGTTCTTTATTTTCATGAGTTATTTCTAAGCCTACATACTGCAACTTTCCTTTTCTTCACATTTCTTTATACAAGTGAAAATTGTTTCCTCACACATAGAAAAAAAAGCAGTTTTAAATTGTCCCAGGAAAAACAAGTCTCAGAAAATAATTTTAGTCATTCATTCAACAGACATTATTTGAGTGCTTCCTATATGCTAGTTGCTTATTGTATCAATATTTAAGGTGTAGGGCTATTTTGAATATTCATTACTGCAGTAAATTTATTTCTGTGAGTACACAAGTAACTGTGTCCCCATATTTTGTCATTTCTCTAATCAGAAGGTATGTTCTTTGTAAATAAAATACCTAGATATTCAAAAATATGAGTCATGAACAGATGCAACTACCCTGTCACAAAATGTGTATATGTCAACATTCACAAGGAAAATTACTGACCTCACATCTAGCAACTGTAATTCAATTTAGTGCAAGATTTGTAAAATAAAAACAGGAGGCCATCCTATTTTAACCACTAGTTTGAGAGTGGAAATATAATTAAGCTGGAATATTATAATTACATATTGCTTCAAATATATTAAAGACACTGGAATTGATTGGCACCTTGGTGGTGCAGTGGTTAGGAACTTGGCTGTTAACCAAAAGGTCAGCAGTTCTAATCCGCCAGTTGCTCCTTGGAAACTGAATGGGGCAGTTCTACTTTATCCTAAAGGGTTGCTATGCATCAGAATCAACTTGACGGCAACAGGTTTGGGTTTTTTTTTTTTTTTTGATTGATTAAAGTGTTGTTTTGATATATATTATTATTACTGGTTTATTCAAGGGATCTAAGCAAAATTACATAATAGATTGTTGAAAGGAAAAAAATGTATGAGAATAAAAGACAAAAAACTGTAAATCTTTGACCTTTCCAAGTTCCAGAGCTCCTGCATGAATTTGGGCTTCTCAAAGAGAGAAAAAGGGGCCTTGCACTTGGCATGTGTTAATGTACATTTGTTTGTTTAAAAAGCCCAAATTCCATGGGAGTCTGGGGTCCACGGTTTCAGAGGACATTTAGGTCAAATGGCATAACAACAAAATGTATTAAGAAAATGTTCTGTGTCCCACTTTGGTGAGTACTGTCTGGGGTCTTAAATGCTAGCAAGTGGCCATCTAAGATGCATCAGTTGGTCTCAAACTATCTGGAGCAAAGGAGAATGAAGAACACCAAAGATACAAGGTAAACATGAGCCCAAGAGACAGAAAGGGCTGCATAAACCCAAGACTGCATCAGCCTGAGACCAGAACAAATAGATGGTGCCTGGCTACCACCTATGACTGCCCTGACAGGGAAAACAACAAAGAATCCCTGATGGAGCAGGAGAACAGTGGGATACAGACCTCAAATTCTTGTAAAAAGACCAGCCTTAATGGTCTGACTGAGACTAGAGGGACCCCGAAGGTCACGTTCCCCTGACCCTCTGTTAGCCCAAGATTGGAAACATTCCTGAAGCCAACTCTTCAAACAGGGATTGGACTGGACTATAAGACTGAAAATGATACTGGTGAGCAGTGAGCTTCTTGGCTCAAGTAGACACATGAGACTATGTGGGCAGCTCCTGTCTGGAGGAGACATGAGAAGGCAGAGGGGGACAGGAGCTGGTTGAATGGTCATGGAGAACACAGGGCAGAGAGAAGGAGTGTGCTGTCTCATTGGGGGAGAGCAGGTAGGAAGGCATAGCAAAGTATGAATAAATTTTTGTATGAGAGACTGACTTGATTTGTAAACTTTCACTTAGAACACAATAAAAAAAAAAAAAAATTCCACATAGGATCTGAGCCTCTGTTGTTTTCAAACAGCAATAAAAAAAAAAAGTGCAACGTTGTTGTCATTGTTGTTAGGTGCCATTGAGTCAGTTTCGACTCATAGCAACCCTATGTACAACAGAATGAAATACTGCCCAGTCCTGTGCCATCCTCACAATTTTGTTTCTATGCTTAAGCCCATTGTTGCACCCAGTGTGTCAATCCATCTCATTGAGGGTCTTCCTCTTTTTTGCTGACTCTCTACTAAGCATGATACCCTTTTCCTGGGACTGATCCCTCCTGACAATGTGTCCAAAATATGTGAGACACAGTCTCGCTATCTTTGCTTCCAAGGAGCACTCTGGCTGTACTTCCTCCAAGGCAGATTTGTTCGTTCTTTTGGCAGTCCATGGTATACTGGATATTCTTCGCCAAAACCTCAATTCAAAGGCATCAATTCTTCTTCAGTCTCCCTTATTCAGTGTCCAGCTTTCATATGTATATGAGGCGATTGTAAACACCATGGCTTGGGTCAGGCACACCTTAGTCCTCAAGGTGACATCTTTGCTCTTCAACACTTTGAAGAGATCTCTTGCAGCCGATTTGCCCAATGAGATGTATCTTTTGACTTGACCGCTGCTGCTACTGTGGGTGTTGATCGTGGATCCAAGTAAAATGAAATTCTTGACAACCTCAAATTTTTCCCCATTTATCATGATGTTGCTTATTGGTCCAGTTGTGAGGATTTCTGTTTTCTTTATGTTAAGGTGTAATCCATACTAAAGGCCGTAGTCTTTGATCTTCATCCATAAGTACTTCAAGTCCACTTTCAGCAAGCAAGATTGTGTCATCTGCATGACACACGTTAATAGGTTTTTCTCCAGTCCTGTTGCCCTGTTCTTCTTCATATAGTCTAGCTTCTTGGATTATTTGCTCAACATACAGATTGAACAGGTATGGTGAAAGGATACAACCCTGAAGTACGCCTTTCCTGACTTTAAACCATGCAGTATCCCCTTGTTCTATTTGAACAGCTGCCTCTTGGATCCATGTACAGATTCCTCATGAGCACAATTAAGTGCTCTGGAATTCCTATTCTCCTCAATGTTATCCATAATTTGGTATGATCCACACAGTTGGATGCCTTAGTATAGTCAATAAAACACAGGTAAACATCCTTCTGGTATTCTCTGCTTCCAGCCAGGATCCATCTGAAATCAGCAATAATATCCCTAGTACCACATCCTCTTCTAAATCGGACTTGAACAGTTGATATACTGCTGCAGCCACTTTTGAATGATCTTCAGCAAAATTTTTCTTGCATGTGATATTAATGATATTGTTCAATAATTTCTGCAACAGTTGAATCACCTTTCTTGGGAGTAGGCATAAATATGGGTCTCTTCCAGTCGATTGGCCAGGTAGCTGTCTTCCAAATTTCCTGGCATAGACGAGTAAGCACTTCCAGCACTGCATTCTTTTGTTGAAACATCTTAATTGGTATTGCATCCATTCCTGGAGGCTTGTTTTTCGCCAATGCCTTCAGTGCAGCTTGGACTTCTTCCTTCAGTACCATCGGTTCCTGTTCATATGTTATCTCCTGAAATGGTTGAATGTTGACCAGTTCTTTTTGGTATAGTAACTCTGTGTATTCCTTCCATCTTCTTTTAATGCGTCCTGCATCGTTTAACATTTTTGCTGCAGAATCCTTCAGGATTGCAACTCGAGACCTGAATTTTTTCTTCAGTTCTTTCAGCTTGAGAAATGCTGAGCGTGTTCTTCTCTTTTGGTTTTCTATCTCAAAAGTGCAATAGGACAAGTTAAAAATATACATTTCAGGGCCCAGAAACCAAAGCAAGAAAACCATGAAACCAGTACGAGTTTAGAGCACAAAATTCAGGGAGAAACAGTTCCTCCGACTCTATGCTTCAAGCAGCCAAAGTAAAGATCAGTATTTAAAAATAAAATGGTTGTACCCTGGATTTTTTTTTCTTAAATTTTCTTCTGAGTTTTTTATGTTTTCCCATATTACTAAGGGAAATATATTTAGAATTTAAGAAGAAACACATCATTATTAAGGAACTGCTGACATCCACCAATGAAAATGATGCTACCAGCCCCACCAGTAGCACAGGAGCAGCTATCCTCCTGACAGTTTTTCAGAAGTGGTGGCAGACAGGTAACTCCAGCCTTTCTCTGGCTTCAGTGTTTTATCTCTCAGTTAAGCTTCGATGTCTTATCTGTCAATTAAGCTGAACTCCACACAGAAGGGAGAATCCCAACTTTGAGTTACACTTGGTTGCTTAAGCCCCAATTATACTGCGTGTGTTGCTTACATCTTAGTATTCAACAGATTCCTTGGCCAACATAACAGCCAAAACAGAATAAAAACTCTTCTAGCTTCAGCTAACAATTCCACTCTTTATGAGGCTCTGAAGCAGGCCATGGGGCAGGCTGGGATCAGGACCTAATGGGACATACAGGCACCCAGGTAAAGCAATAATTTGATGCCTTTTAAAATTAATACTATTAAGTACTTGCTCAACATTTATTTAGAGAAGAGAAGGAAAGACAAAAAGTAAGACTTCTAGGAGGCAGCTGACAACCTCTCCTATTGTATTCCAGGCTTTTCAGTTTTGGCATACATATTTACTATCCACCAAATAAAAAAACATGTAAAGCAGCTGGACCTAGTATCACTAGAGGACTTTTTAAGGACCACTTACTATTGCTCAAGAGTGCTCCCTGGGGGTCTCAAACTATGACCTGTTGCCGTCAAGTTGATTCTGACTCATAATGACCATAGGAGAGTAGAACTGTTCCATTGCATTTCCTAGATTGTAAATCTTTATGGAAGCAAACTGTCACATATTTCTCCCGTGGAGCAGCTGGTTGGCTCCAACCACCAGCCTTTCAGTTAGCACCTGAGTGCTTACCCACTGCACTACCAGGGCTCCTACAAACTATGACAATTGACTTTAACCACTGGTATATGCAATTTTTCCCATATCACTCTTTTCTGCAGTAACTAGTGTTCATTCTAGCAACCCTTATTCAATAGCAACATGCTAGCCTACTGCTTAATCCAATTCTGATGGGAACAAAAGTCTACAATGCAGTTACCCTGTGGTCTCCCAAATGTCTTCGCCCCCTCCACTCTGCTCTCTCAATCTCCTTCCCTTAAAAACACCAAAGCAAATTCCTCCAAGCATGTCCACTCCACCAGTCATGACTGAATCCATTCAGTAAACTGTCACAACTCAGTATTGAGCTGGATCCCCGAAATACAGGAATCTTTTTATAAAATAGGGATCCACTGTTGGTAGTCTGGAGTCCTATTAGTTTTAACATTATATCATAAGCATGTCCCCATCTTCAAAAACAGTTTTTTATAGTAATAGTGAATATCTGAGGTCTTAATATGTGCTAAGAACTATTCTAAGGATTTTGTATGCATTATTTTATTTGTAGTCCACCACAATTTAACAATCTCTTTATTTTCTATTTTTCACTGTTTTAAATAATGCTTCAAGGGATATCTTTAACTTGGTATCAAGAACTCCATTTATGGTTGAGGTTAGATGTCATAGAAAACGCCTTAGGCCAGTGATTCAACTGGGAGAGTAGAAGGAAACAACAACTGAGAATCACTTGGGGAATGCTTTTTTTTTTTTAATTGTGCTTTAAGTGCAAGTTTACAAACCAAATCAGCCTCTCATACAAAAACTTATATACACCTTGCTATATACTCCTAGTTGCTCTTCCTCTAATGAGACAGCACACTCCTTCCTCTCCACTCTCTATTTTTGTGTCCATTCGGCCAGCTTCTGACCCCCTCTGCCCTCTCGTCTCTTCTCCAGACAGGAGCTGCCCACATAGTTTCATCTGTCTACTTATCCAAGAAGCTCACTCTTCACCAGTATCATTTTCTATTCCATAGTCCAGTCCAATCCCTGTCTGAAGAGTTGGCTTTGGGAATGGTTCCTGTCTTGGGTTAACAGAAGGTCTGGGGATCATAACATCCGGGGTCCTTCTAGTTTCAGTCAGACCATTAAGTCTGGTCTTTTTATGAGGATTTGAAGTCTACATCCAACTGCTCTCCTGCTCCATCAGGGGTTCTCTGTTGTGTTCCTTGTCAGGGCAATCATCAGGTGTAACCAGGCACCATCTACTTCCTCTGGTCTCAGGCTGATGTAGTCTCTGGTTTACGTGGCCCTTTCTGTCTCTTGGGCTCATAATCGCCTTGTGTCCTTGGTGTTCTTCATTCACCTTTGATCCAGGTGGATTGAGACCAATTAATGCATCTTAGATGGCCGCTTGCTAGTGTTTAAGATCCCAGACACCACTCTCCAAAGTGGGATGCAGAATGTTTTAAAAGATTTTATTATGCCAATTGACTTTATTACACCAATTGACTTAGACATCCCTTGAAACCAGGGTCCCCAAACCCCCACCCCTGCTATGCTGGCCTTCAAAGAGTTCAGTTTATTTAGGAAACTTCTTTGCTTTTGGTTTAGTCCAGTTGTGCTGACCTCGCCTATATTGTGTGCTGTCTTTCCCTTCACCTAAGATAGTTCTTATCGACTATCTAGTGAAAACCCCTCTCCCTCCCTCCATTTCATAACCATCAAAGAATATTTTCTTCTCTGTTTAAACTATTTCTCGAGTTCTTATAACGGTGGTCTCATACAACATTTGTCCTTTTGCAACTGACTAATTTCACTCAGCAAAATGCCTTCCAGATTACTCCATGTTATGAAATGTTTCACAGATTCATCATTGTTCTTTAATGAGGTGTAGTATTCCATTGTGTGAATATACCATAAGTTATTTATCCATTCATCCGTTGACGGGCACCTTGGTTGCTTCCATCTTTTTGCTATTGTAAACAGTGCTGCAATGAACAGGGGTGTGCATATATCTGTTCATGTAAAGGCTCTTATTTCTCTAGGATATATTCCAAGGAGTGGGACTGCTGGATCGTATGGCAGTTGTATTTCTAGCTTTTTAAGGAAGCGCCAAATCAATTTCCTAAGTGGTTGTACCACTTTACATTCCCACCAGCAGTGTATAAGTGTTCCGGTCTCTCCACAACCTCTCCAATATTTATTACATTGTGTTTTTTGGATTAATGCCAGCCTTATTGGAGTGAGATGGAATCTCATTATAGTTTTGATTTGCATTTCTCTAATGGCTAATGATCGTGAGCATTTGCTCATGTGTCTGTTAGCTACCTGAATGTCTTCTTTTGTGAAGTGCCTGATCATATCCTTTGCCCATTTTTTAATTGGGTTATTTGTTTTTTGTACTTGAGTTTTTACAGTATCGTGTAGATTTTAGAGATCAGGTGCTGATTGGAAATGTCATAGCTAAAATCTTTTTCCCAGTCTGTAGGTAATCTTTTTACTCTTTTGGTGAAGTATTTGGATGAGCATAGCTGTTTGATTTTTAGGAGCTCCCATTTATCTAGTTTCTTTTCTGCATTGTTAGTAATGTTTTATATACTGTTTATGTCATGTATTAGGGCTTCTAGAGTTGTTCCTATTTTTTCTTCCATGATCTTTATCATTTTAGATTTTATATTCAGGTCTTTGATCCATTTTGAGTACCTTTTTGTGCATGTTGTGAGGTATGGGTCTTGTTTCTTTCTTTTTTTTTTTTTTGCAGATGGATATCCAGTTATACAGGCACGATTTGTTAAACAGACTGTCCTTTCCCCATTTAACTGTTTTGGGGCCTTTGTCAAATATCAGCTGCTCATATGTGGATGGGTTTATGTCTGGATTCTCATTTCTGTTGCATTGGTCTATGTATCTGTTGTTATACCAGTACCAGGATATTTTGACTACTGTGGCAGTATAATAGGTTCTAAAATCAGGTAGAATGAGGCCTCTAACTTTGTTCTTCTGCTTTACTTATCTGGGGCCTTTTTCCCTTCCATATGAAGTTGGTGATTTGTTTCTCCATCTCATTAAAAAATGTCATTGGAACTACCCTGACAGGGAGCACAACAGAGAACCCCTGAGGGAGCAGGAGATCAGTGGGATGCAGACCCCAAATTCTCATAAAAAGACCATACTTAATGGTCTGACTGAGACTAGAGGAATCCCGGCGGTCATGGTCCCCAAACCTTCTGTTGGCCCAGGACAGGAACCATTCCCGAAGACAACTTATCAGACATGGAAGGGTCTGGACAGTGGGTGGGAGAGAGATGCTGATGAAGAGTGAGCTACTTGTATCAGGTGGACACTTGAGACTGTGTTGGCATCTCCTGTCTGGAGGGGGGATGGGAGGATAGAGAGAGTTGGAAGCTGGCAAAATTGTCATGAAGGAGAGACTGGAAGGGCTGACTCATTAGGGGGAGAGCAAGTGGGAGTACGGAGCAAGGTGTATATAAACTTATACGTGACAGTTTGACTTGATTCGTAAACATTCACTTGAAGCTCAATAAAAGTTAATTTAAAAAAAAAAGGAAAGGGAAGCTAGCAGAGACTTTGGGACCTCATATCACAAAGAAAGAAACAGTGAGAGCAGAGTGCGTCCTTTGGACCTGTGGTTCTTGCACTGAGATGTTCCCAGACCAGGGGAAGACGGATGTATCACAAGGACCTTCCTTCAGAGCCAACAGAGAGAGACAGATTTCCTCTGGAGCTGGTGCCCTGAATTCTAGCTTCTAGCCCACTGGACTGTGAGAAAATAAATTTCTCTTTGTTAAAGCCAAAAGAAAAAAAAAAAAAAAAAAACAGAAAGACCAGACTTGCTGGCTTGACAAAGACTGGAGAAACCCTGACACGCTTTTAGCTCAATAATGAAGCCACTCCTGAGGTTTACCCTTCAGCCAAAGGTTGGACAGGCCCATAAAACAAAACAAGACTAAAGGGGCACGCCAGCCCGGGGCAAGGACTAGAAGGCAGGAGGGAACAGGAAAGCTGGTAATAGGGAACCCAAAGTTGAGAAGGGAAAGTGTTGACATGTCATGGGGTTGTTAACCAATGTCATAAAACAGTATGTGTACTAACTGTTGAATGAGAAACTAGTTTGTTCTGTAAACCTTCATCTAAAAAAAAACTAAAAAAGAAAAAAAAATGTCATTGGAATTTGGATTGGAATTTCATTGTATCTATAGACGGCTTTTGGTAGAATAGATATTTTTACAATGTTAAGTCTTCCTATCCATGAGCAAGGTATGTTTTTCTACTTATGTAGGTCTCTTTTGGTTTCATGCAGTAGATTCTTGTAGTTTTCTTTGCATAGGTCTTTTACATCTCTGGTAAGACTTATTCCCAAGTTTTTTTAATCTTTTTTGGGGCTCACTGTAAATGGTATTGATTTGGTGATTTCCTCTTCGATGTTCTTTTTGTTGGTATAAAGGAACCCAATTGATTTTTGTATGTTTATCTTGTATCCTGATACTCTGCTGAACTTTTCTATTAGTTTCAGTAGTTGAGGATTCTTTAGGGTTATCTGTGTATAAGATCATATTCTCTGCAAATAGAGATACTTTTGCTTCTTGTAGGGAGTGTTTTGAAAACATACATACCTAACCCATGCCCTAGGAACTCTGGTAGTACAGCGGTCAAAGTGCTTGGCTGTGAACCAAAAGGCTGGTGGTTCGAACCCACAAGCTGCTCTGTGGGAGAAAAATGTAGCAATCTGCTTCCGTAAAGACTTCAGCCTTGGAAACCCTATGGGGCAGTTCTACTCTGTCCTATAGGGTCACTATGAGTAGGAATCCACTCGAAGGCAGTAGGATTGGGAGGAACCCATGCCTTGCTGTCGTTTTGATGCCGCTGAGGCTGTACGCTGGTAGGTGAACAGGAGTGAATATTTTTCCCCAAATGATTCTGATTCAACCCCTTCTTCTACCTGCTCATTCCCATTTCTATGGACCACTATGATAACCAAAATTGAAGGAAGAAAGCCATTCTCCAATGTTGCACTCAGGCCCAGTACCGCAATCCTATCCAGATGAGACTTCAAAACCCTGGCCTTTCCTGTAACCTCACCTTCTCCTGCTCCCCACTCAGCTGCCCAAGGGCTTTACTGGGGGTCTCTCTGATAAGTCTTAATGACTGATTGAAAAATGGAATAAAGTAGAAACATAGACAGCAATCTGGCTGAAAAAGAGAAAGGAATTAAACCGAAAAAAAAAAAAAAAACCCAGTGCCGTCGAGTCGATTCTGACTCATAGCGACCCTATAGGACAGAGTAGAACTGCCCAATAGAGTTTCCAAGGAGCACCTGGTGGATTAGAACTGCTGACCCTTTGGTTAGCAGTCATAGCACTTAACCACTACACCACCAGGGAATTAAGGGGTATATAGAAAGCCTTTCTATAAGAGGATAACTGAACAACATGAACATAAGTCACTGAACTTTACATATGATGAATGTTGAAATCGTAAATGTTTTGTTACAAATATACTTAACATAATTAAAAAAACAGATTTTATAAAACAGCAAAATATTTATAAAAGAGATTGGAAATTGAAGAACGGCCAAAGTATATTCCTATTCTTTCCCTCCTCACGCTCCAGAGCAGTGGTTCTCAACCTGGCTTCTCACCCTTCCACTCTGCCCCTCTACCCCCAACTTATGGCAATGTATGGATACAGTTTTGGCTGTCACAAGTGGAAGGCAGTAGTGATCCCACTGGCATCTAACTGGTAGGGACCAGGGATGCTGCTAAACATCCATTAAGCACAGGAACAGCCTTCACATCAAAGAATTATCCTGCCTGAAATGTCAATAGCTCCAAGGTTGAGAAGCCCTGCTTCATAACCTCTGTTCTTCCAGCTATTCATCTTTCTGTCCTCTCCCCAAGAGTGGATGAAACAGAGCCAAGGTTGTCAGCTATGATTTTATAGTCCTATCCTCCTTTCTCTGACCCCTGTCCAATGTTTTACTCCCCTCGGGTCCAAATGTACAGATGATGATATCTAACCAGGAAATTTTCTTTATGGGCTTAAAACGATTTCCTTAGAGTCTCAGCCTGTAATACGTGCATCTTCAGCACTAAGGTCCCTTGAGCAAAGTGACTCCTTATCTCATCTGTGAAATCTGGGAACTCATGGAGAGACAAGAATAGCCTAAATACCAGTGGGCTGGGAACATGATCTGTGACCTGCAGAGTTTTGAGGATCACTGTCCTTAAATGGTCTTGAACCATGATAGCTAAACTTTTCTCTATCAGAGCCATTTCTATTTTTCTCTCTTAATGTCTTCCTGGAAACCCTGGCGGCATAGTGGTTAAGTTCTATGGCTGCTAACCAAAGGATCAGCAGTTCAAATCTGCCAGGCGCTCCTTGGAAACTCTATGGGGCAGTTCTACTCTGTCCTATAGGGTCGCTATGAGTCGGAATTGACTCGATGGCACTGGGTTTAATGTCTTCTTAGGGTATTTCCTCAGCTGTGCCATTCATTTGTTTCTTGATTCAGAGTCTCCAATAACCACTCCCCATCCCCACAGCACGTCATTTTGATTAGTGTCCCTATTGAACTTGTCAGTATAACTGGGAAATAGAATTGGTGTTAGTTGTCATTTGATAACATAAGAAACTGTTTTGCTGAGCTATGCATGCCTTGAAGAAAGAAGCCCTCTGTGAGTTTTTTTTGTTTAAATGACTAAATGATTAAAATTCTGATCCAAAGGTGTTTCACTATATCACATTGTATTCCTTGTGAGCTGTTGGGTAAGACAGCCCATAGAAAGAAATTTAGAAGATTCAACAACAAAAGGCTACAGGGCTTCTGACTTTGAAACATATTCTCAATATGCTTACACAGGGTTACGATCAGTGGGAACCTCCTTGAGGGCAATGAGTTGTCTTTTTTTTTTTTTTTTTAATATGTACTAGAGCTTAATACACCTTGTCTACACAGTGAAGAGTTGGCAAGGAAAGGGGAAAAGTAGTTAATTTCTGTTCCTATTCAAAGATCAGATCATAGTGCTAAGTGATTTCTGATGATAAAAATAACTATCAATTCTTAAGTATTTACCAGATTTTAGGGACTATTCTAAGCATACATCTATTTCCTCCTCACAATCCTATAGAGTAGAAAGAGAAAGTAAAGGCTCAGAAACCGTGTGAACTCCTCAGGGACATATAACTAAACAGTGGCAAGAGGCAGACATTAAACTCAGATTTATCTAACTTCAATGTGCACCAAAAAAAGAAAACCGGTTTCAACTCATAGCAACCCTATAGGACAAAGTAGAATGGCCTCACAGGGTTTCCAAAGAGCAGCTGGTGTATTTGAAGTGTCCACTTTTTGGTTAGCAGTTGAGGTCTTAACCACTGTGCTACCAGGTCTCATGCATGATAGTTTAATAGATACTACTGTTGAGCACATTTTATGAAACAGACACTTTATTAAGCCCTTTCTATGCATTATTTTCTTTTAAATCTCAACCAGTCTTTCAGGTGAGAATTAGCACTTTCATAGATGAAGAAGCTGAGGCTCAGAGAACTTAAATCACTCGCCCCAGGTTAGAACTAGTAAATGACAGGATTGGGATTCAAACACAGTTCTACTTGCCTACAAAACCTGTGTATTTAAAGAATACACTTTACTGCTTCCCCCAAACACCATTTCTACCACACCAGGCTGCCCTACATGCTGTATCTCATCAAATTCTATTACCACCCTCTGAATCAGATAATTGGTCCCTTTTTGCAGGTGGAGAAAATGAAGCTCAGATTGTACAGGCAACCTAACCAAGGCCATATACACACCTTCGACCATACACAGATTACCTCTGGGAAGGAACATTTATTTGTACTCCTCCAACATTAATTTTCAAGCTCTGTCAGGGTGGGTGTATGTTTTAAATTAAGAATGCATACTTTTCAGGTACCAATGCAGTTTGAAAGACAAACCAAATCACAAATTATGTTCTACCCTTTACAGGCATCAAAAAGAACAAAGTGATGTTATGTACATTGATATGGAAAGACAGCTATAAGATTCTAAGTGCAGGAGGCGGAGCCAAGATGGCGGAATAGACAGAGGCTTCCAGTGAGCCCTCTTTACAACAAAGACTCAAAAAAACAAGTGAAACAAGTATATTTATGACAAGCTAGGAGCCCTGAGCATCAAAGGCAAGCTTAGAAAAAATGAACAGAGGGGCAGGGTGAGGAACAGACGGTGCAGAAGTGGAAAGGAGATACAGGACCTGAATTGCGGGGAGCCCTCAGGCACCATTCCCAGAGCTGCAGTGGTGGGCTGGTACTAGTGTTCAGCTGCAGTTTCCTCAGGGAGAAGCAGCCAGCCACACAGCCTACACACATCTCCAGAGCCAGAGAAGAATGGCGCTCTCGGCAAAAGCTAAGTACTTGTGTATATTTTATTGCACCCCCCTTACCCCCAAGCTGGCTTCAGTGGCTGAATTACCTGGGCCTGAGATAGGCATGGTTGAGCACCTACAACCATCCTCCCAGCCTTGTAGAAGGAAAAAATTTTCAATTGGGGAAAAGATAATTTGCTAACTCCACTAACCGGAGGAGCTCAAGACAGAAGCGCTCTGTCTAGAAATAAACGGTCCATGGACATTGAACACCTTTCCCCTCTGCATGGACCTGTGTGGGCCTATTTCAGGAGAATAGGCCCTCGTTGTCAGACTCCAAACATTTCTACTGTGCGGTGGAGAGGTGGGTATTTGATGTTTGACACTGCTTCGCCTATTAAACAGGGTCCTCACATCAGGGGCCTAAGGACTGGTAGCTCCATGCAGGTCACCCAGCCACCTGCCACAGGGGTCCAAGGATAACTGGTACCTCCCAGTCCTTACAACCAAAAACATCGGGTGCACATGGTCTGTCTGCAGAACCCACCCACTTGCACACTGTAGGGAACAGGGACATGCTTTCCTCAGAGGCACTCAGGGTTCAGTTTTCAGCCTTCTGCCTTGTTCAGAGAGTGACCCCCTGCTGCAATCACATACCGGTACATACACCAATCACACCTGAACCTCTACAACTGTAGGACAGAGCCTGTACCACACACCTGATGATCAGCTACCTGGAAGCCTGAGCTGAATTCATACAAGAAAAGTGAATGGACTCCTAGACTGATATACCTGATAACAGCTCTAACCAGCTGGGGACAAGACTCCAGAGTGCCAAAGGCAAAAATAATCAAGCTAGCTCACTCAAGCAACCCATCTGGGCATATCAAAACAAAACTAAGCAAGAAGCTACGACACAGTAAGCAAGCATGGACTAATACAATAACTTACAGATGGCTTGGAGACAACAGTCAATATCAAGTCACATGAAGAAACAGACCATGATCACCTCAACAAGCTCTCAAAACAAAGAATCCAGGGATATTCTAGATGAAAGTGCATTCCTGGAATTACCAGAGGCAGAATAAAAGAGATTAATATACAGAACCCTTCAAGACATCAGGAAGAAATGAGACAATATGCAGAACAAGCCAAGGAACACACAGATAAAGCAACTGAAGAAATTAGAAAGATTATTCAGGAACACAATGAAAAATTTAATAAGCCGGAAAAATCCATAGACAGAAAGCAATCAGAAATTCAGATTAACAATAAAATTTCAGAAGTAGACAACTCAATAGAAAGTCAGAGGAGCAGAATTGAGCAAGTAGAAGCCAGAATTTCTGAACTTGAAGATAAATCACTTGGAACTAATATATTTGAAGAAAAATCAGATAAAAGAATTAAAAAACATAAAGAAACCTTAAGAATCATGTGGGACTCTATCAAGGGAAATAACCTATGAGTGATTGGAGTACCAGAACAGGGAGGGATAACAGAAAATACAGACAGAATTGTTGAAGATTTGTTGGCAGAAAACTTCCCTGATAGCATGAAAGATGAGAAGATATCTATCCAAGATGCTCATCGAACTCCACATAAGGTAGATGTTAAAAGAAAGTCACCAAGACATATTATAATCAAACTTGCCAAAACCAAAGATGAAGAGAGAATTTTAAGAGCAGCTAGGGATAAACGAAAAGTCACCTACAAAGGAGAGCCAATAAGAATAAGCTTGGACTACTTGGCAGAAACCATGCAGGCAAGAAGGCAATGGGATGACATATTTTAAAAATTGAAGGAAAAAAATTGCCAGCCAAGAAACATATATCCAGCAAAACTGTCTCTTAAATATGAAGGTGAAATTAGGACATTTCCAGAAAAGCAGGAGTTTAGGGAATTCATAAAAACCAAACCAAAACTATAAGAAATACTAAAGGGAGTTCTTTGATTAGAAAATTAATAATATCAGTTCAACCCAAGACTAGAACACAGGGCAGAACAATCAAGGGTCAACCCAGATAGGGAAATCCAAAAAAACAAAGCAAGATTAAAAAAAAAAAAAAAGAAAGCTCAAAACAGGGAAAGAGCGATGTTATTACATAAAAAGAAGACAACATTAAAACAATAAAGAGAGGCTAAGAAATGTAATCATAGACCTTCCATATGGAGAGGAAGATACGGTGATACAAAGAAATAAAAGTTAGTTTTAAATTTAGAAAAATAGGGGTAAATAATAAGGTAACCACAAAGGAGACAAACTATCCTACTCATCAAAATAAAATACAAGAAAAAAATAGAGACTCAGCAGAAACAAAATCAACAACAAATATGAGGGAAGGACAATCTATAAAGAAAATCTACTCAGCACATAAAATTAAGTGGGAAAAAGAAACTGTCAACAACACACAAAAAAAGACATCAAAATGATAGCACTAAATTCATAAAAAAAAACCTATCCATAATTACCCTGAATGTAAATGGACTAAATGCACCAATAAAGAGACAGAGGGTGGCAGAATGGATTAAAAAACAAGATCCGTCTATATGCTGCCTACAAGAGACACACCTTAGACTTAGAGACACAAACAAACTAAAACTCAAAGGATGGAAAAAAATACATCAAGCAAACGTCAATCAAAAAAGAGCAGGAGTGGCAATATTAATTTCTGACAAAATAGGCTTTAAAGTTAAATCCATCAAAAAGGATAAGGAAGGACACTATATAGTGATTAAAGGGACAATACACTAAGAAGATATAAGCATACTAAATATTTATGTACCCAACGACAGGGCTGGAAGATACATAAAACAAACTCTATCAGCATTGAAAAGTGAGATAGACAGCTCCACAATAAAGTCTCCACAGTAGGAGACTTCAACACACCACTTTTGGTGAAGGACAGGACATCCAGAAAGAAGCTCAATAAAGACACAGAAGATCTAAATGCCACCATCAGCCAACTTGACCTCGTAGACATATACAGAACACTCCACCCAACAGCAACCAACTATACTTTCTCTTCTAGTGCACATGGAACATTCTCTAAAATAGACCACATATTAGGTCATAAAGCAAGCCTGAGCAGAATCCAAAACACTGAAATATTACAAAGCATTTTCTCTGACCCTAAGGCCATAAAAGTGGAAATCAATAACGGGAAAAGCAGGGAAAAGAAATCAAACACTTGGAAACTGAACAATTCCCTGCTCAAAAAAGACTGGATTATAGAAGACATTAAGGATGGAATAAAGAAATTCAGAGAATCCAAAGAGAATGAAAACACTTCCTATCAGAACCTCTGGGACACAGCGACAGCAGTGCTCAGAGGTCAAATTATATCAATAAATGCACACATCCAAAAAGAAGAAAGGGCCAAAATCAAAGAATTATCCCTACAACTTGAACAAATAGAGAGCAACAAAAGAAGCCCTCAGACACCAGAAGAAAAAAAATAATAAAAATTAGAGCAGAACTAAATGAAACAGAAAAACAATTGAAAGAATTAACAAAACCAAAAGCTGGTTTTTTGAAAAAGTCAACAAAATTGATAAACCATTGGCCAAGCTGACAAAAGAAAAACAGGATAGGAAGCAAATAACCCAAATAAGAAGGGTTACATTACAACAGCCCCAACCAATTACTATGAAAAATTGTACTCTAATAAATATGAAAACCTAGAAAAAATGGATAAATTCCTAGAAACACACTACCTACCTAAACTAACACAAACAGAGGTAGAACAACTAAATAGACCCATAACAAAAGAAGAGATTGAAAAGGTAAGCAAAAAACTTCCAACAACAACAAAAAAAAGCCCTGGTCTGGACGGCTTCACTCCAGAATTCTACCAAACTTTCAGAGAAGAGTTAACACCACTACTACTAAAGGTATTTAAGAGCACAGAAAAGGAGGGAATACTACCAAACTCATTCTATGAAGCCACTATATGCCTGATACCAAAACCAGGTAAAGACACCACAAAAATAGAAAATTATAGACCTATATCCCTCATGAACGTAGATGCAAAAATCCTCAACAAAATTCCAGTCAATAGAATTCAACAACATATCAAAAAAAAAAAAAATTCACCATGACCAAGTGGGATTCATACCACGTATGCAGGGATGGTTCAACATTAGAAAAACAATTAATGTAATCCATCACATAAATAAAACAAAAGACAAGAATCATATGATTTTATCAATTGATGCAGAAAGGCATTTGCAAAGTTCAATACCCATTCATGATAAAAACTCTCAGCAAAATAGGAATAGAAGGAAAAATCCTCAACATAATAAAGGGCATTTATACAAAGCCAACAGCCAACATCATCCTAAGGGGAGAGAGCCTGAAAGCATTCCCACCAAGATCAGGAACAAGACAAGAATGCCCTTTATCACCGCTCTTATTCAACATTGTGCTGGAGGTCCTAGCCAGAGGAATTAGGCTAGATAAAGATATAAAGGGCATCCAGAATGGCAAGGAAGAAGTAAAAGTATCTCTATTTGCAGGTGACATGATCTTAGATGCAGAAAACCCTAAGGAATCCTCCAGAAAACTACTGAAACTAATAGAAGAGTTCAGCAGAGTATCAGGATACAAGATAAACATACAAAAATCAGTTGGATTCCTCTACACCAATAAAAAGAACATCGAAGAGGAAATCACCAAATCAATACCATTTACAATAGCACCCAAGAAGAAAAAATACTTAGGAACAAATCTTACCAGAGATGTAAAACTCTTATACAAAGAAAACTACAAAACACTTCTGCAAGAAACCAAAAGAGACCTATGTAAGTGGAAAAACATACCTCGCTCATGGATAGGAAGACTTAACGTTATAAAAATGTCTATTCTACCAAAAACGATCTATACATTTAATGCAATTCCAATCCAAATTCCAACAACATTCTTTAATGAGATGGAGAAACAAATCACCAACTTCATATGGAAGGGAGAGAGGCCCCAAAGCACTACTGAAAAAGAAGAACGAAGTGGGAGGCCTTACTCTATCTGATTTTAGAACTTATCATAACGCCATAGTAGTCAGAACAGCCTGGAACTGGTACAACAATACATACATAGACCAATGGAAAAGAATTGAGAATCCAGACATAAATCCATCCACATATGAGCAGTTGATATTTGACAAAGGCAGCAAAACAGTTAAATGGGGAAAAGATAGTCTTTTTAACAAATGGTGCTGGCATAACTGGATATCCATCTGCAAAAAAATGAAACAAGACCCATGCCTTACTCCATGCACAAAAACGAGCTCAAAACAAATCAAAGACATAAATATAAAATCTAAAATGATAAAGATCTTGAAAAAAAATAGGGACAACATTAATAAAAAAAACACAACATTAGGAGCCCTAAAACATGGCATAAACAGTATACAAAACATTACTAACAATGCAGAAGAAAAACTAGATAACTGGGAGCTCCTAAAAATCAAACAGCTATGCTCATCCAAAGACTTCACCAAAAGAGTAAAACGATTACCTACAGACTGGGAAAAAGATTTTAGCTATGACATTTCCAATCAGCACCTGATCTCTAGAATCTACATGATGCTGCAAAAACTCAACTACAAAAAGACAAATAACCCAATTAAAAAATGGGCAAAAGATATGAATAGACACTTCACTAAAGAAGACATTCAGACAGCTAACAGATACATGCGAAATGTTCACGATCATTAGCCATTAGAGAAATGCAGATCAAAACTATAATAAGATTTAATCTCACTCCAAGAAGGCTGGCATTAATCCAAAAAACACAAAATAATAAATGTTGGAGAGGCTGTGGAGAGATTGGAACACTTATACACTGCTGGTGGGAATGTCAAATGGTACAACCAGTTTGGAAATTGATTTGGCACATCCTTAAAAAGCTAAAAATAGAACTACCATACCATCCAGCAGTCCCACTCCTTGGAATGTATCCTAGAGAAATAAGAGCCTTTACATGAACAGATACACGCACACCCAAGTTCATTGCAGCACTGTTTACAATAGCAAAAAGATGGAAGCAACCAAGGTGCCCATCAATGGATGAATGGATAAATAAATTATGGTATATTTACACAATGGAATACCACGCATCGATAAAGAACAGTGATGAATCTGTGAAATATTTCATAACATGGAGGAATCTGGAAGGCATTATGCTGAGTGAAATCAGTTAGTTGCAAAAGGATAAATATTGTATAAGACCACTCTTATAAGAACTCAAGAAATAGTTTAAACAGAGAAGAAAATATTCTTTGATGGTTACGTGAGGTGGGAGGGAGGGAGGGTGGGAGAGGGATATTCACTAATTACATAGTAGATAAAAACTACTTTAGGTGATGGGAAAGATAACACCCAATACAGGAGAGGTCAGCACAACTGGACTAAACCAAAAACAAAGAAGTTTTCTGAATAAACTGAATGCTTCGAAGGCCAGCATAGCAGGGGCAGGAGTTTGGGGACCATGGTTTCAGAGGACATCTAAGTCAATTGACATCATAAAATCTGTTTAGAAAACATTTGCATCCCACCTTGGAGAGTGGCATCTGGGGTCTTAAACTCTAGCAAGCGGCCATCTAAGGTGCTTCAATTGGTCTCAACCTGCCTGGATCCAAGGAGAATGAAGACCACCAAGGACACGAGGTAATTATGAGCCCAAGAGACAGAAAGGGCCACATAAACCAGTGACTACATCAGCCTGAGACCAGAAGAACTAGATGGTGCCTGGCTACAACCGATGACTGCCCTGACAGGGAACACAACAGAGAACCCCTGAGGGAGCAGGAGAGCAGTGGGAGGCAGACCCCAAATTCTCATAAAAAGACCAGACTTAATGATCTGACTGAGACTGGAAGGACCCCAGTGCGCATGGCCCTGAGACCTTCTGTTGGCCCAGGACAGGAACCATTCCCAAAGCCAACTCTTCAGACAGAGATTGGACTGGACAATGGGATGGAGAGGGATGCTAGTGAGGAGTGACCTTCTTGGAACAGGTGGACATGTGAGACTACGTTGGCATCTCCTCCCTGGAGGGGAGATGAGAGGGTAGAGTGTGTTAGAAGCTAGGAAAGGGACAGGAAAAGAGAGAGTGGAGGGAGGGAGCGGGCTGTCTCATTGGGGGGAGAGCAATTGGGAATATGTAGCAAGGTGTACATGGGTTTTTGTATGAGAGACTGACTTGATTTGTAAACTTTCACTTAAAGCACAATAAATTTTTTTTTAAAAAAACAACATTCATATTCAAAAATCTAAAAAAAAGGTTTTAAGTGCAAAATTTCAAAAATGATCTATGGAATCGTTGCTGTATATGACTTTATTCCCACTTATATCTGGGTGGAAATTTTCTGAAAGCACACAAAAAGAAACCCTACAAGTAGTTACCTTTAGTGTAAGGGATTTGATGTGGCTTCAACAAAGTTCAGGTAACTTTTACCTGTCGCTTTACACCTTTCATTAATATTTTATTTCCTCCCTTTTTTTGAGGTAGAAAAACAAAAACAGCCTTCTGAGAAGCTCCTAGCTCAAGGATACTGTAGCTTGGGTGTAATATAAAAATAATGATTGTCTTGGAAAGACAAAGAGTGGCGAAGTCAAAGTTGGTGGGCAGAAATCAAGGATGGTGCTTTTAGGGGCTTGGGGTTGGCTTCAGGGCTTGGGGTCAACTTCTTTTGCAGCTGAGTCTCAGACAGGGACATGTTAATCGTAAAAGTCTGATTATCCAATTTCAAAACTTCTGCTAAAATGTATTAATATTAAAATGTATAAGATTATTTTTTTAAATCCAGAGATGCAAGGGACCTCCTAAAATCAAGGAGGCTTTGTTAAATTGAGAGTCAAGAGACCTGAGTTCTAATCCTATCTCTGCTAGTAACTGACGCTGTGAAAATCATTAACCTCTCTGAGCCCTGGTTTTCTTATTTATTATTACTAAAGTTGGGCTAAAATTTAAAATGAAAATTATTGCTAATATTCCTTTATGCTCTAATATTTTAAGATTCTTATTGTTCATATTTTGTTGCTCATTTTTTCCCTGATTCTCCTTGTCTTTTTTAAAGCCTCTTATTTAGCATTATATGAAAGTATAATTTTATATGTAAATATGCATTGTGACTTATATTTTTCTAAATGTTTTTCAGGTGCTTCCTTAATGTGGTGCTGCAGAACAAGACTTCTATTCATTCCTATTTATCTAGAAGGTTCTGATCTCTCAGCCAAAGCCCATGGGCATTAGGAGATCCCACGGACACAAATAAGGTAGCTGGTGGGCTCAGCGTTAGTACTGATAAACATGTAAAAATCTCCCTTTCAAAACACTAATTTTTTTTCAGGCACATAGGCTAGGCTGATTGTCAGATAGACATTCTATGTGCTGCCCTTAAGCAGCAAAAAGGCACTTGTAGGGGCCAACTTTGCCTGAGCCCAGCTCTCATCCAGGAGTCCGATTCCTAACCCCCAACACACACACACCCTATATCACCTAACCAGTTAAAAGGCCAGATTTGGTCTTGTAAGTTTACTTCCATACAGGTAGGACTATCATTAATAAAATTAAAAGACAAAAGTCATGTTGAGAGAAAATATTTACAACACATTTAACAAAGCTTATTTGCCATAATAAATATAAAGAACTCCTACAAATGAATAATAAAAATGCAAGGCAATGGGGAAATGGACAAAGGATATGAGCAGGTAATATAAAGGAAATATAAGAGAAAAGGAAATATAAATGAGATATAAATATCATTACCTTTCTTAATTTATTAAATTAGCAAAGTTAAAAATATACATACTACCCTAGGGTGAGTGTGGGGAAATGAATACCTTCGTATACTATTAATAAAGGTATAAATTGGCACAACTTTTTTGGCACTATCTACTCAAATTTTAAAGATGCATACCTTTGACCCAGCGATTGCACTTCCGGGAAACTATCCTAAAGAAACACTTACACAAATACGAAAATATACATGTGCAAGGATATTTTCTGCAACATTCTCTATAATAAGAAATTCAAAGTGATCTATCGTCTAACAAGAGAAAATTTCTTAAATAATTATAACCCTTACAAAAGAATATTATGCAATTGTTAGAAAGAGTAATCTGAGATCTTATGCACTGAAGTGGAAGATACCTGTAATATAGTGATAAGTGGAAAAAAGAGAAGTACTATATGCATAGTATGACCTAATTTATATCATAAATTTGTGTAAGAACAGTGAAAGGTAGGAAGAAAACAAAGAAGCTCTTAAGAATGGTTGGTTTGGAGAGTATGATCAGAAGTGAGACTTTTGTATTTTACGTTACTCAATGACATGTAGAGGTTATTTTTCTCTTATCCTTGAATGTTCTTTGTTTGGAGAGGCACACATTTTTTAAAAAGATGCTTTAAAAAGTCAATTTCAGGTCACAAGCTGACCAACCAAGTCAGGAACTCTGTGTCCTTCAGGATTTGGTTGCAGATAACATAAACCATTGGGAGTAATGGAGCTAACTAACACCAACTGCTGCCAACAGACAACCCTCTAAATCTCACACCACAAAAAGATTTATTTCTTTACATCACAAAAAGATTTATTTCTTTCTCATGTTACATGTCCATTATGGGTTGGCAGGGGGCTCTATTCTACATAGACACTCAGCGATCCAGGTTGATGGAGGGTTGACCATCTTACTACGTCATCATCTCAACATGTGGCTTCAGGGTTTACCAAAGCAGAGGAAGAGAGCTGGAAGTTGAGCAAGGCTTATTGCTGCCTCAGCCCAGAAGAAACACATCACCTCTGCTCATAGTTTTTGCAGAACTAGCCATATGGCCCCAAACTAACTGCAAAGGTGTCTGTAAAATGTGGGGAACCATATGAATATTTGATGAATACTAAATATCTTTGCCATATCTCTATCAAGTTTATGCAGAAAGATACAAAATACGGGGAATTAGAGGCTCACAAATCTGTTAGAATGGTTGGAAGAACAGGCTCTGTGCTAGATATTCTGGAATTATTCCCAGAACAGCGCCACAAAACTGCCCCACCAGGGGTTACTGATACATTTCACACAATAGAGAATTTACTCCCAACTGCAAGCTTTCAGGGTTAATTTAACTGACTATCAGGAAGACATAATCAGAATCATAAACTCCAGAACCATGCCAGGCCTCCCATGACCTGCCCAGACAAAATGGATGCCTCATGTAGCTCCACCATCCTCCACATAATTTAGCTCAGAAATCAAGCCTTGAATGAACGCACCTGTTTGGCATAACCAACATTTTATCTAGAATACTAATTTCAAGGATATTAGGGAAATTGTAGTTGCTGGGAAATCAAATCAATTTCTACTTTTCTGAAACCAAGCATGTAGATCAAATCAATGTAATATATTTATTAATTTCACTTCTCATACCAACTGCATAATGCAGTACTTCTTTCTCTCCCCGGAACCATCAGGGCCTAGGTCAGAACTCACAAGTTAAAGGACACAGTCCTCCAGACCGCCAAGTTTGCCCAAAACTTTAGATGCCAGCCACAGGCTGAGTCCCCGTGACACCATCACTTATAACCAGCTGGCTACAAATTTGGAGGATCGCTCTACCCCCTTGGGATACCAACCATAAACTCAGCAGTCCCCAACCCCCCCACTTCTGAGGCTCTCACTACTCCCATTCAATAATTCAAGAGAACAACTCATAGAATTCAGAAAAGTGTTATACTTACTGTTACAGATACAGATAAAGCAGAAAGAACACAAACAAAAAGACGCATAGGGTGAGGTGTGGTGCTTCCAAGTTCCAGAAAACTTGGAACCTTCCAACGCACATCAACTTCTTTCAACGACCAGGCTGGCCAGCTTCCACCGAGGCACCTCACTAGCACAAATTCTCAGGTGTCGTCTGGAATCCTCATCAAACACACTTCAATCTCTGGGGAAATTCCAAGGTTTTAGAGGACATCTCTTAGGAACCGGAAACAAAGACCAAATACTTAGGGTAAAGTTAACCCCTCGGTAGCTTTTAGCTTTTGAAGAAAAAAAAAAAAAAGGAAAAAAGAAGGAAGTTGGTTACATTTTGAGCAAGCCATTCTTTTTTTTCTTTTATCTTTGTTGGTAATGATTTTTTGTTTCTTTAACGTCCTTCTTCTGTATTCTCTTAAATGGTCATATTACTCATTTTGCCCTTGACAATCCTTTCTTCTCCTTTACATTATTGAGGTATGTGCATATATTCTAAATTCATCCACTACTACCACACTCGTATACATTACCATCATCTCTGCAATACCTCCTATCTGGTTTCCCTGTCTCCCTTACCTCAACTCGATCCACTACAGCCATAGTGATTTTTGTAAAATTCATACCATTACGGGTCTCCTGGCTCACTTTTTTTTTTTTTTTACTGCGTTTTAAGTGAAAGTTTACAGGGCAAATTATGCATAAATTGTTTTGTGGCACTGGTTGCAGTCTGGATCATTCTTTTATTATCTTCAGGATACATCCCTAGCTCTTCAGCCTGGCATAAGAGTTTTTTTCTGAGTTGACCTCAGACTGACCAGCTATCCAGTCTTGCTGCTCACCATTCCCCCACAGACTCCCATGCCCTATACTTAGCCACACTATTGACAGCAACCGGAACGTATCGTATTCTTTTTTTTCTTCAAAAAAAAAAAAAAAAATTTTTTTTTTCTTTGCATAAGCTGCTCCCTCTGCTGGTTTGAATGTTTTTTTTCTCTTCCTCTCTGATTAACTCCTATTCGTCCTTCAAACCAGGAGACCTCGACTAGGTTCCTTTCCTGTGTGCAGACTTCTATTTCAGCACTAGTTACTTGCCCATTTTCTTCTTCAGAGGAGAGAATGAGAAAAACTGATTTGAGAAGTTTTGAGGACTGCCAATGAATGTGTTTTATTAACTTCGTATCCTTAGTACCTAATACAGTATTTGATATTTATTCTTATGTTTTCATTTTTATTTTGTTTGGTTTGTTTTTTGCTGCTAGTGTGAATAGTGGAACACATTTAAGGACTGCTGTCTGGATTTTGGGATGCATCATCTTCTAACTCTGCATTAACTTTCTAGTACTGGTAAATGCCATTTAAAAGCTTACTTTTGTTTTGGTAGTAGGTCATCATCCTTAATAATTATATCATTATTTCTATTTCATAGATCAGGTGGGGGTAAATCCATGGCCTCTTAAAGAAGGTAGTTAATTTAGAGCTTTTTCCATGCTGTAGAAGTCCTAAAATAACAACTTATTAGTCCCTGACCAACCCAGATAAATGTATTTAATATACAAATAATTTATTTAATCATTCATCCACCCATCTCTCCATTATACTTAAGTTATTATACTTATTCACTAATTGACTAGTTATGTAACTGATGTGTAAGTTTTATCCTATCAAGTTGATACAGCATTTCTAGAAAATTGGTTTTAAAATTCAAAATGACTGATGCTGCTCATTACTGGCTAGGTGGACTGGCTGGGGAGAAAGAAAAATTCTCCAAAGCCTCTCCCAGGCCTCCTGCTGGCTAAAGCAAGAGGTCCAGGGTAGGTAGTCTTTTTATTTATCACCATGTATTAATGAGCCTTTGGATATGCAAAGGTAGCTACTAGCTAACCAGGGGCTGGAGAGCTAAATTATCTCCACTGTAAAGTGTCAAGGAGGCATTGGTGGGTCAGTAGTAGAATTCTAGCCCATCCATGCAAGAGACCTGGGTTCAATTCCCAACCAATGCATCTCATGCAGAGACATCACCTGTTTGTCAGTGGAGGCTTGCATGTGGCTACAATGCTGACAAGGTTTCAGAGGGGCTTCTGAACTAAAACAGACTAGAAGAAAGGTCTGGTGATCTAGTTGCAAAAATCAGCCAGTAAAAACCTTAGGAATCACAACAGACCGGTCAGCAACCATTATCATGGAGATGGTGCAGGACAGGGCAGTGCTTTGTTCCATTGTGCACGGAGTCACCATGAGTCGGGGGCTGACACTATAGCAGCAACCAACAATAAACTGGGAGAATTCAGCTGGTGCAGGGGGGACAAAAAGGAAATCTGAAAAACAGAGGAGAAAGAAGATTTGAGGAGCTTCTACGACTCTCAAACAACATATTGGGGGCCTAGAGAGTAGCTGTAAAGAAAAGAGGCTAATGAGAAACTCCCAGAGACAAGGTCGGTGAAATAGTTTAAGAACAGAGATATCTAAGATGTCATTTTCAGTTGGTATTGCCGTGATATCAAAATCACTCAGTTAGTAAAAGATGTCAAAAAAGTTAAGTTCTACTGGTGTGTGGGTGTGGAACAAAGGAAAGAAACAGTCAAGAGAGATGAGACAAGGCTGGACTGTGCAAACGGTTCGCACTCTACTACTAAGCTAGAGGTTGGAGGTTCGAACCCATCCAGCAGCGCCTTGGAAGAAAGGCTGGCTATCTGCTTCCATAAAGATTATTGTTGTTACTGTTGGCTGCCCTCGAGTTGATTCTCATTCATAGCAGACCCACGTGTCAGACTAGAACTGCCTCATAGGGTTTTTTTGGCTGTAATCTTTACAGAAGCAAGCAGATCACCAGGTCTTTTTTCCACAGAGCCACTGGGTGGATTCAAACTGTCAACATTTCTGTTAGCAATCCAGCGCTTAACTGTGTTGTAGGGGAAAAAAATCTCCAAGTTTAGTAAAGCAAAAAGAAAGTTCTATTCAGCATGTATTCAAAAGGACAAAAGTTGAGAAGAGGACAAAGCATGTTGCCAGAGCTATGTCTGCCTAAGTCCAAGGAAATATTACAGAGTAAGCAAGAATGGGAAGACAAACGTGCTGCCACAGCCATGTCTGCCCGAGTCCAAGGAAGGTTACAGAGTCATCAGTATATATTACCATTACAAACGGGCAAAACCATAGAAAGCTTCACCTTTTCACAGATTGGCTTAGAAACTGTGATCTTACATTTTGAATCGTCTTTCTTAACAATCATTGGTATAGGTTTCAGTAACGACAGTCAGGAGGGTCTTCACTGGCCCAGCAAATTTTCTACTCACTAAGTGTTAACAGAAAAAGATAAGAGCAGAAAGTCTTTTGTGTTCTGGCTCATGTAAAACTTTCCTAAAAGATATTTTCCAAGATTATTCTATTGTCTTTATACCTCAGGGCCCAGTTGATGTGTCCTTGTGAGTGCTTGTGAGTCCAGCTCCAGCTGGGTCACATTCTCTATGCTCAAGGACGGGGAATAACGACTCCCAATATTATTTCCTAAATCAACTGTTGCACCACAAGGGCTCCTTTCTGTAAGGATTAAAAAAATATAAACCAAATCTGTTGCCGTTGAGCCAATTCCAACTCATAGCGACCCTATAGGGCAGAGTAGAACTACTCCACAGGGTTTCCAAGGAGCAGCTGGTAGATTTGAACTGCCGACCTTTTGGTTAGCAGCCTTAGCTCTTCATAGCTCTGAACCCCTGCACCATCAGGGCTCCTCTGGAAAGATTATAGCCAAGAAAATCCTACGAGCATTTCTACTCTGTAACACATAGGGTCGCTGTGAATCAGAGTCGACTTGCCGGGAATAAACGCGCTGCTCTTGAGTCCATTCCGACTCATAACGACCCTATAGGGCAGAGTAGAACTGCCCCATAGAGTTTCCAAGGAGCGCCTGACGGATTCCAACTGCTGACCTTTTGGTTAGCAGCCGTAACACGTAAGCACTACGCCACCAGGGTTTCTAAAACCAAACCTGTTGACATTGAGTCAATTCCGACTCATAGCGATCTTATAAGACAGAGCAGAACTGCCTCACAGGGTTTCCAAGAAAGCGCTGGCGGATTCGAACTGCCAACATTTTGGTTAGTAGCCTGAGCTCTTAACCCCTGCGCCAACAGGTCTCCTGCCAGAAATAGGTCTGGGTGTTTTTTTTTTTTTTTTTAACCGCTTTTAGTTGTGTTGCCACATTGCCCTCTAACGGACTGTTAGTATCTTACCATATTCAATTGCTGGCTTCTGAACCATCTAGCCGACCCCACCATCTGCAGACAATTTCCTGCACCTGCTGACAACGTGTGTGTTAAGCTTCAGGCCTAGGGAGTAGTGCAAATTGATTAAAGCTGTTTACTCTCTTGTCTTTGCAAAATAGTTTCCAAATCATGATAAAGAGGCCCCCCTATCAAAGCTGTATATTTTATATTAACATTTGATCTGCACGCATCATTATTATTTGGGGGCATGGCTAATGACGGCCTGGCCATGACTGATGATTAAAATGTTGGCATAAAATCGTATTGGACATTAATGCTCTAAAAATAGTCCGAATGGCCTTTTGCAAGAACTATTAAAATAATTTCATTATCAATTTAATTCAAAATAAATATCCTCTAATTAGGGGATTTAAAGCTAGAACAAAACCAGCCTAGCAAAGTAACTTGGCAGCTATGCTGACGAGGAAGTCTATGCCAAACCAGCCTAATGTGTTTTGGCTGGGTTTGGTAGTAAATCCTGGTTGCGATTGTACTAATTCATAGCTGCTGAAATTCTTGTTATTCCAGACTTTTCAAGTAAAAGAAAAGGAAACTCCAAGTCTACTAGACTGGTAACATGTAACAAGCACCATGCTAGGGATAACTAGCTAAATTAGAGACCACTTTTGCCCTTAGTGAGCTGTCCTCTAAGAGGTAAGAATATGTTAACGTCATGTCCACAGGCCCCGCCCCTTCACATTATAATACAGTGCCTTGCTAAGATGCATATGGCTGATGGGTGCTTAATAAATATGCGTTGAATAAATGAGGGAGTGAATGAAAAAATGAGGTAGTATGTGTAGAAGTTAAGAGTTTGCCAAACAACCTGTTTTAATCTTAGCTCTGCCACATACTAGCTATGTAAACTTACCCATTTTACTTAAACCCTGGAACCTCAGTTTCCACGTGTGGAAACCTACCCCACAAGCCTGTTGCCTATCACAGTACCTCACATACAGTAAGTACTCAATAAACAACAGTTTAATAATATACTGTGAAAGGGCAACAACAAAAAAAGGAAAGACGGGAGTGATCAACTATGGGGATTAGAATTCCTGCATTATGTACTATATATGCACATTTAGAAACATGAGATAATGATTGGATTTAGGGAAAAAAAATATTTAATTCTGCTTTAAGTGAAAGTTACAAATCAAGTCAGTCTCTCACACAAAAACCCATATACACCTTGCTACACACTCCCAATTACTCTCCGCCTAATGAGACAGCCCGCTCTCTCCCTCCACTCTCTTTTTTCATGTCTATTTCCCCACCTTCTAACCCCCTCTACCCTCTCATCTCCCCTCCAGGCAGGAGATGCCAACATAGTCTCAAGTGTCCACCTGATCCAAGAAGCTCACTCCTCACCAGCACCCCTCTCCAACCCATTGTCCAGTCCAATCCAGTCTGAAGAGTTGGCTTCGATAATGGTTCCTGTCCTTGGTCAACAGAAGGTCTGGGGGCCATGACCACCGGGATCCTCCTAGTCTCAGTCAGACCATTAAGTCTGGTCTTTTTATGAGAATTTGGTGTCTGCATCCCACTGCTCTCCTGCTCCCTCAGGGGTTCTCTGTTGTGTTCCCTGTCAGGGCAGACATCAGTTGTAGCCGGGCACCATGTAGTTCCTCTGGTCTCAGGATGATGTAGTCTCTGGTTCATGTGGCCCTTTCTGTCTCTTGGGCTCATAATCGCCTTGTGTCCTTGGTGTTCTTCATTTTCCTTTGATCCAGGTGGGTTGAGACCAATCGATGCATCTTAGATGGCTGCTTGTTAGCATTTAAGACCCCAGATGCCTCTCTTTAAAGTGGGATGCAGAATGTTTTCTTAATAAATTTTATTATGCCAATTGACTTAGATATCCCCTGACACCACGGTCCCCAGGCCCCTGCCCCTGCTATGCTGGACTTCAAAGCATTCAGTTTATTCAGGAAACTTCTTTGCTTTTGGTTTAGTCCAGTTGTGCTGACCTCCCCTGTATTGTGTGCTGACCTCCCCTGTATTGTGTGCTCTCTTTCCCTTCACCTAAAGTAGTTCTTATCTACTATCTAATTAGTGAATACCCCTCTCCGAACCTCCCTCCCTCCCGCCCGCCTCTCCTAACCACAAAAGAATGTTTTCTTCTTCGTTTAAACTATTTCTCAAGTTCTAATAATAGTGGTCTTATACAATATTTGTCCTTTTGCAACTGCCTAATTTCACTCAGCATAATGCCTTCCAGGTTCCTCCATGTTATGAAATGTTTCACAGATTCCTCACTGTTCTTTATCAATGTGTAGTATTCCATTGTGTGAATATACCATAATTTATTTATCCATTCTTCCATTGATGGGCACCTTGGTTGCTTCCATCTTTTTGCTATTGTAAACAGTGCTGCAATAAACATGGGTGTACATATATCTGTTCGTGCAAAGGCTCTTATTTCTCTAGGATATATTCCAAGGAGTGGGACTGCTGGATGGTATGGTAGTTCTATTTTTAGCTTTTTAAGGATGTGCCAAATCAATTTCCAAACTGGTTGTACCATTTGACATTCCCACCAGCAGTGTATAAGTGTTCCAATCTCTCCACAGCCTCTCCAACATTTATTATTTTGTGTTTTTTGGATTAATGCCAGCCTTCTTGGAGTGAGATTAAATCTTATTATAGTTTTGATCTGCATTTCTCTAATGGCTAATGATCGTGAACATTTCGCATGTATCTGTTAGCTATCTGAATGTCTTCTTTAGTGAGGTGTCTATTCATATCTTTTGCCCATTTTTTAATTGGGTTATTTGTCTTTTTGTAGTTGAGTTTTTGCAGCATCATGTAGATTCTAGAGATCAGGTGCTGATTGGAAATGTCATAGCTAAAATCTTTTTCCCAGTCTGTAGGTAATCGTTTTACTCTTTTGGTGAAGTCTTTGGATGAGCATAGCTGTTTGATTTTTAGGAGCTCCCAGTTACCTAGTTTTTCTTCTGCATTGTTAGTAATGTTTTGTGTACTATTTATGCCATGTATTAGGGCTCCTAACGTTGTCCCTATTTTTTTCTTCTGTGATCTTTATCATTTTAGATTTTATATTTAGGTTTTTGATTCGTTTTGAGCTTGTTTTTGTGCATGGAGTGAGGTATGGGTCTTGTTTCATTTTTTTGCAGATGGATATCCAGTTACGCCAGCACCACTTGTTAAAAAGACTATCTTTTCCCCATTTAACTGTTTTGCTGCCTTTGTCAAATATCAACTGCTCATATGTGGATGGATTTATGTGTAGATTCTTAATTCTGTTCCATTGGTCTATGTATCTGTTGTTGTACCAGTAGCAGGCTGTTTGGACTACTGTGGTGTTACAATAGGTTCTAAAATTAGATAGAGTAAGGCCTCTCACTTTGTTCTTCTTTTTCAGTAATGCTTTACTTCTCCGGGGCCTCTCTCCCTTCCATATGAAGTTGGTGATTTGTTTCTCCATCTCATTAAAGAATGTTGTTGGAATTTGGATTGGAATTGCATTAAATGTATAGATCGTTTTTTGGTAGAATAGACATTTTTATAACGTTAAGTCTTCCTATCCATGAGCGAGGTATGTTTTTCCACTTACATAGGTCTCTTTTGGTTTCTTGCAGAAGTGTTTTGTAGTTTTCTTTGTATAAGAGTTTTACATCTCTGGTAAGATTTATTCCTAAGTATTTTATCTTCTTGGGGGCTACTGTAAATTGTATTGATTTGGTGATTTCCTCTTCGATGTTCTTTTTGTTGGTGTAGAGGAATCCAACTGATTTTTGTATGTTTATCTTGTATCCTGATACTCTGCTGAACTCTTCTATTAGTTTCAGTAGTTTTCTGGAGGATTCCTTAGGGTTTTCTGTGTATAAGATCATGTCATCTGTAAACAGAGATACTTTTACTTCTTGCTTGCCATTCTGGATGCCCTTTATTTCTTTATCTAGCCTAATTCCTCTGGCTAGGACCTCCAGCACAATGTTGAATAAGAGTGGTAATAAAGGGCATCCTTGTCTTATTTCGGATCTCAATGGGAATGCTTTCAGGCTCTCCCCATTTAGGGTGATGTTGGCTGTTGGCTTTGTGTAAATGCCCTTTATTATGTTGAGGAATTTTCCTTCTATTCCTATTTTGATGAGAGTTTTTATCATGCATGAGTGTTGAACTTTGTCAAATGCCTTTTCTGCATCAATTGATAAAATCATGTGATACTTGTCTTTTGTTTTATTTATGTGATGGATTACATTAATTGTTTTTCTAATGTTGAACCATCCCTGCATACCTGGTATGAATCCCACTTGGTCATGGTGAATTATTTTTTTGATATGTTGTTGAATTCTATTGGCTAGAATTTTGTTGAGAATTTTTGCATGTACGTTCATGACTGATATAGGTCTATAATTTTCTTTTATTGTGGTGTCTTTACCTGGTTTTGGTATCAGGGATATGGTGGCTTCATAGAATGAGTTTGGTAGTATTCCATCCTTTTCTATGCTCTGAAATTCCTTTAGTAGTAGTGGTGCTAACTCTTCTCTGAATGTTTGGTAGAACTCTGGAGTGAAGCCGTCTGGACCAGGGCTTTTTTTTGTTGGGAGTTTTTTGATTACCTTTTCAATCTCTTCTTTTGTTATGGGTCTATTTAGTTGTTCTACCTCTGTTTGTGTTAGTTTAGGTAGGTAGTGTGTTTCTAGGAATTTATCCATTTCTTTTAGGTTTTCATATTTGTTAGAGTACAATTTTTCATAGTAATCAGTTGGGTCCATTATAATATCACCCATCTCATTTCTTATTCGGGTTATTTGCTTCCTCTCCTGTTTTTCTTTTGTCAGCTTGGCCAGTGGTTTATCAATTTTGTTGATTTTTTTCAAAAAACCAGCTTTTGGTTTTGTTAATTCTTTCAATTGTTTTTCTGTTTTCTATTTCATTTAATTCAGCTCTAATGTTTATTATTTGTTTTCCTCTGGTGTCTGAGGGCTTCTTTTGTTGCTCTGTATTTGTTCAAGTTGTAGGGATAATTCTTTGATTTTAGTCCTTTCTTATTTTTTGGTAGTGTGCATTTATTGATATAAATTGGCCTCTGAGCACTGCTTTTACTGTGTCCCAAAGGTTCTGATAGGAAGTGTTTTCATTCTCATTGGATTCTCTGAATATCTTTATTCCATCCTTAATATCTTCTATAATCCAGTCTTTTTTTGAGCAGGGTATTTTTCAGTTTCCAAGTGTTTGATTTCTTTTCCCGTTATTGATTTCCACTTTTATGGCCTTAGGGTCAGAGAAAATGCTTTGTAATATTTCAGTGTTTTGGATTCTGCTCAGGCTTGCTTTATGACCTAATATGTGGTCTATTTTAGAGAATGTTCCGTGTGCACTAGAAGAGAACGTATAGTTGGCTGCTGTTGGGTGGAGTGTTCTGTATATGTCTACGAGGTCAAGTTGGCTGATTGTGGCATTTAGATCTTCTGTGTCTTTATTGAGCTTCTTTCTGGATGTCCTGTCCCTCACCAAAAGTGGTGTGTTGAAGTCTCCTACTATTATTGTGGAGCTGTCTATCTCACTTTTCAATGCTGATAGAGTTTGTTTTATGTATCTTCCAGCCCTGTGATTGGGTGCATAAATATGTAATATGGTTATATCTTCTTGGTGTATTGTCCCTTTAATCATTATATAGTGTCCTTCCTTATCCTTTACAATGGATTTAACTTTAAAGTATATTTTGTCGGAAATTAATATTGCCACTCCTGGTCTGTTTTGATTGTTGTTTACTTGATATATTTTTTCCATCCTTTGAGTTTTAGTTTGTGTCTCTAAGTCTAAGGTGTGTCTTCTGTAGGCAGCATATAGACGGATCTTGTTTTTTAATGCATTTTGCCACTCTCTGTCTCTTTATTGGTGCATTTAGTCCATTTTACATTCAGCATAATTATGGATAGGTATGAATTTAGTGCTATCATTTTGATGTCTTTTTCTGTGTGTTGTTGACAGTTTCTTTTCCCCACTTAATTTTATGTGCTGAGTAGATTTTCTTTATAGATTGTCCTTTCCTCGTATTTGTTGTTGATTTTGTTTCTGTTGAGTCTCTATTTTTTTCTTGTATTTCATTTTGATGAGTAGGATAGTTTGTCTCCTTTTGGTTACCTTATTATTTACCCCTATTTTTCTAAATTTAAAACTAACTTTTATTTCTTTGTATCACCGTATCTTCCTCTCCATATGGAAGGTGTATGATTACATTTCTTAGTCCCTCTTTATTATTTTTATGTTGTTTTCTTTTGTATAATAACATTGCTCTTTCCCTGTTTTGAGCTTTCTTTTTTTTTTTTTTTAATCTTGCTTTGTGTTTTTGGATTTCCCTGTCTGGGTTGACTTCTGGTTGCTCTGCCCAGTGTTTTTGTCTTGGGTTGATAAAAAAAAAAATCTTTTTCACCTGATATTATTGATTTCCTAACCAAAGAACTTCTTTTAGTATTTCTTGTAGTTTTAGTGTGGTTTTTACAAATTCCCTCAACTAGTGTTTATCTCGAAATGTCTTAATTTCGCCTTCATATTTAAGAGACAGTTTTGCTGGATATATGATTCTTGGCAGGCAATTTTTTTCCTTCAATTTTTAAAATATGTCATCCCATTGCCTTCTTGCCTGCATGGTTTCTGCCAAGTAGTCCAAGCTTATTCTTATTGGCTCTCCTTTGTAGGTGACTTTTTGTTTATCCCTAGCTGCTCTTAAAATTCTCTCTTCATCTTTGGTTTTGGCAGGTTTGATTATAATATGTCTTGGTGACTTTCTGTTGACATCTACCTTATATGGAGTTCAATGAGTATCTTGGATAGATATCTTCTCATCTTTCATGCTATCAAGGAAGTTTTCTGCCAACAAATCTTCAACAATTCTGTCTGTATTTTCTGTTATCCCTCCCTGTTCTGGTACTCCAATCACTCGTAGGTTATTTCTCTTGATAGAGTCCCACATGATTCTTAAGGTTTCTTCATTTTTTAAAAATTCTTTTATCTGATTTTTCTTCAAACATATTAGTTCCAAGTGATTTATCTTCAAGTTCAGAAATTCTGGCTTCTACTTGCTCAATTCTGCTCCTCTGACTTTCTATTGAGTTGTCCACTTCTGAAATTTTATTGTTAATCTTCTGAATTTCTGATTGCTTTCTGTCTGTGGATTTTTCTGGCTTATTAAATTTTTCATTGTGTTCCTGAATAATCTTTCAATTTCTTCAATTGCTTTCTCTGTGTTTCTTGGCTTGTTCTGCGTATTGTCTCATTTCCTTCCTGAAGTCTTGAAGGTTTCTATATATTAATCTTTTTTATTCTGCCTCTGGTAATTCCAGCAATGCACTTTCATCTAGAATATCCCTGGATTCTTTGTTTTGAGAGCCTGTTGAGGGGATCATGGTCTGTTTCTTCATGTGACTTGATATTGACTGTTGTCTCTGAGACATCTATAAGTTATTGTATTAGTTTATGCTTGCTTACTGTGTTGTGGCTGCTTGATTTTTTTTTTTTTTTTTGGTATACCCCTACGGGTTGCTTGAATGAGCTAGCTTGATTACTTTCACCTTTGGAGCTCTGATGTCCTGTCCCCAGCTGGCTAGAGCTGTTTTCAGGAATATCAGTCTAGGAGTCCATTCAGTTTTCTTGTATGAATTCCGCTCAGTTTTCCAGGTAGCTGATCATCAAGTGTGTGGTACAGGCTCTGTCCTACAGTCTTAGAGGGGCAGGGGTGAATGGCATATATACCGGTATGTGATTGCAGCAGGGGGTCACTCCCTGAACAAGGCAGGGGGCTGAGATCCGACCCCCGAGTGTCTCTGAGGAAAACGTGTCCCTGTTCCCTAGAGCATGTAGGTGGGTAGGTTCTGCAGACGGACCATGGGCACCCAAAGTTTTTGGTGTAAGGACTAGGAGGTACCAGTTATCTTTGGGCCCCTGTCGTGGGTGGCTGGGTGACCTGAGTGGAGCTATGAGTCCTTACGTCCCTGATGCAGGTAGGTGAGGACCTTGTGTAATAGGCAAAGCAATGTCAAACATCAAACACCCACCTCTCCACTACACAGGTGAACTGGTTGGAGTTTGCCAGCAAGGGCCTATTCTCCCGAAATAGGCCTACACAGGTCCATGCGGAAGGAAAAGGTCCTCAAAGTCCATGGATGGTTTATGCCTGGACAGGAGCCACTTCTGTCTTGAGCTCCCCTGGTTAATGGAGCTAGCAAATTATCTTTTCCCCCTAGTTGCAAACTTTTTCCTTCCCCAAGGCTAGGAGGATGGCTCTACGTGCTCAACAGGGCCTATCTCTGGTCTAGAGATTCAGCCGCTGAAGCCAGCTTGGGGATGGTGGGACATGGTAAAATATAGGCAAGTACTTAGCTTTTGCCATGAGCGCAGTTCTCCTCAGATTCTGGAGGTGTGAGTGCGCTGTGTGGCTAGCTGCTTCTCCCTGAGGGAACTGTGGCCGAACGCTATTACCAGCCCACTGCCACCACTGCTGCTCCGTGAATGGTGCCTGCAGGTTCCTCGTGATTCGGGTCCAGTAACTCCTCTCTGCTTCTGAATGGTCTCTTCCTCCCTGTGCCCCTCAGTTCATTGTCTAAGCTTGCCTTCAATGCTCAGGGCTCCCAGCTTGTCACAAATATACTCGTTTCACTTGTTTTTTCAGGTCTTTGTTGTAAAGAGTGCTTGCCTGAAGCATCTGTCTATTCCGCCATCTTGGCTCCACCTCTCTGGATTTAGGAAAAATTTTAAAGGTGAATATTCTCTCAATTTATTCCATGTGGTAGGGAACATGATTTCTGGCTGCAGTGATTCACATCTTTATGGTTCCATAATCAGAGAAAGAAAATACTTCCATTTGAACTGAAGCTAAATTCTAAGGGAGGGACTCTAAATGCTCCAACTGAGTCAGGTCCACCTCTAGACCAATCACCTTAACAAGGCATGGTAGGCAGAACAATGGCCCCCAAAGATGTCCACATGCTAATCCCTGGGACCTGTGAATATCTTGGCCTTATATGGCAAAGTGGACTTGGTAGATGTGATTAAGAGTACAGACTTTGAGATGGGGAGATTACCCTGGATGACCCAAAAAGTAGAGAATTTTTTCTGGCTGTCAGCAGAGATGTCATGACAGAAGACTCAAAGAGATGCAGCATTGCTGGCTTTGAAGATGTTGGAAGGAGGCCATAAGCTGAGAAATTCAAGTGGCCTATACCAGTTGTCATCTAGTGATTCCAACTCATGGTGACTCCATGTGCATCAGAGTAGAAATGTGCTCTGCAGGGTTTTGATGGCTGATTGCTGATAGCCAGGCTTTTCTTCTGAGGTGTCTGTGGATGGACTCAAACCTCCAAACTTCCAGTTAGGAGCCGAGCATATTAACTGTACCACTCAGGGATTCTGCAAGCGGCCTCTAGAAGCTGACAAAAAACAAGGAAATGGACTCTGCTTTAGCTCCCAGGAAGGAAAGCAGATATTGATTTTAGCACAGTGAGACTCATTTTAGACTTCTGACCTGAAGAACTGTAAGATAATAAATGTGTGTTGTTTTAAGCCACTAAACTTGTGGTAATTTGTTAAGGAAGCAATAGAAAACCAATACACCAGAGAAATCCAGTGGAGATCTAGTTTCTGTTCCTCCTCAGAGTCAGTGAGTCCCATCTGCCCTGAGGCAGCTTGCTTAATGGAGATGTCCTACTACCTCTACTACTGCCCATTCCCCTCAACCTGCATGCATAAGCTGGTTTGAGAGAATGCAGATGACGTAAAGACAGAAGCAGAGACAAGAGGTGGAGAGAGTTCTGATGTTGCCTGAGGCCCTGGCTCTAGTTGTTTTTGAGGCCAAGGCCATGCTGTCCCTTTGGTTATAAAAATTAATTCATCTTTTTGCACCAGTTACCTCAATTTAAATTTCTGTCATCTGAAACCAAACTGTCCTGCCTAAATCATAAACCTATCGTGAGAGAGGAGCCCTGGTGGCACAGTGGTGAAGAGCTCGGCTGCTAATCAGAAGGTCGGCAGTTTGAATCCACCAGCTGCTCCTTGGAAATCTTATGTGGCAGTTCTACCCTGTTCTGTAGGGTTGCTGTGAGTTAGAATCGACTGATATAGTGAGGGAGGGATGGCTGAAGGACACGAGTTTTTTAAAAAGCTTTCAGAGACTGCACCTGATAATGGCTTAATTTGTTTTTATAACAACCCTATTTTAGATGAGGAAGAAATATTTTTGGCTAAACGGCTTTTCTACAAACAACTTTTCTGAACTTAAAATGTGGAAACTCAAATTGGTTTCTTTTGTTTGTTTCCCTCCAGTGAAACTCACAGTATCTTGCTTTAGGTTAAAAAAAAAAAAGGTATTAAATTAGAGCCACTCTTTTTTTTTAAGGCCTCATCATTTCCTATTTCTGCAGTATAAAACACTTTTCCCTCTGTGCCTCATTAATAAGTGCTCTAGAGAATAGACAACCATAACGATTTTGCTTAACCCTGATTGGCAGTGGTGGTAATAAGAAGAGTTTTGAGCCCTGGCCATGTGATCATTCTTCCTTCTCCTGGAAAAAGATGGAATAAAAAAGCTGTCACTATTGTTCCTGAAGCATGTTAATACAAGGCTCTGGATGTTCCACCCAAAAAGATAATTTATAATTTAAATGGAAAAAAATATATAATGTCCTACAATATTCAAGATATTTCTCTTTCTGGAACATACGTATGCTTGCTCGTTTAATTTTGCCACTAACAAATATGAAAAGACTCTGTCTACTGGTGCCTTGAAAACAGTTGTAGTTGATTTTTGCATTAGGGTAACTTTCCCCTTTAAAGCAGTTACCAAGTTATGCCCATGGAGTGTCACAATGAGCCTGCCCCCTTTCTCTGTGTGCCTTTTCTTCCTGGAGAGAGTTTGGACTACTGGGAGAAAAAACAAAGAAGATAAGTCCCATCAGCAGAGGGCTGAGAAGCAAAGTAGGTAATATCTGATTAGTATGTGGTGGGATTATTCAACAGGAAATAAAGGGACTTGGAATGAAACTCTTTTGTCTGCTATTGCACGGAATTTTGAAAATTTTCTCTCGCTATTTTAAAAAAGAATCAAAGAGATAAGGATGCTCTCTAAATGTGGCAAGATCCCAAAACGCCACTATTGGACCTTGAGGTCTCAGCTTAGATGGTATTTTGTCCATTTTTCCCAAAATATTTATTGAGCATCTGCCATGGGCCCTACTGAACAAATCAGGCATGTTCCCCAGAGTAACTGTGTATAGCTGTGCAGATGAATGGTGTCTTAGGCTTGGTTCTCTAGAGAAGCAAAACCAGTAAGGCATATAAATTTATATATAGAGAGATTTATATCAAGGAAATGGCTCACACAATCATAGAGGCTGAAAAGTCCCAAGTCTGTGGATAGAGGTTTCTATGGATCCATGTAGCCACGGGGGCTGGTGAAGCCAGGATGGGCAGGTTGGAGAGCAGGGCTCCTGCTCCCAGGCTGTGAAGATTGATGAATCCCAAGGTCTGCAGATAAGCTGATAGCTCAAGTCTCAAGAGCCAGAGGTCAGCTGAACAGGAGGCAGCCACAGGATCCAGAGAGAGCAAAAAAGCCAGAAGTCTGTTTATATTTGGATGCAGGCTACACCTCTAAGGAAAATTCCTTTCAACTGATTGGCTACTCACAGCAGATTCAATCATGGGAGTGATCACATATAAACACAGAATCATGGCTCAGCCAAGTTGACACACAACCATAACCATCACAAATGGCATCTGCTGGAATTGTGTAGCACACAATTTGCAATATTGTAGTGATGCCTTTATGGCTCCTGCCTTCATGGAGGTGAAATCTAGTGACTACTTCTAGGAAGTCTTGCTTGAACTTACACTCTTCCCCCTCCTCCTCCTCTCAGACTGGAAAAAGTGCTCCTATTATTTGCTCCATAATACATCTAGTCGTAACACTTTACAAATTTATCCATAGTGGTGTCATTGCCTGTCTCCTTTGTTAGACTGTAAACTCAGTGAGAACTGAGATTATGACTATCTTGTTCACCACTTAGGAGCTAGAGATACACTAGTGAATTCAACAGACCAAAATCCTTGCCCTGAAGAAGGTGATGAACTAACAGGAAAAGAGAGACAATAAACAACTTAAATACATAGTACGTCAGATGGCAATAAATGCTATGGAGAAAAATTTAAAAAAGGGGCTCTTCCCTCATCTGCTTTAGGACTTCGCTAAAGTGTCATCTTTTTTACTCTGAGTGAGATGGGAAACTTTCGGAGGTTTGGAGTAGAGATACCTTTTGTCTAAAAACATTTAGTATTAGAACAGTAGGCACTTTTAGGAAACCCTGCTGGCCTAGTGGTTAAGTGCTATGGCTGCTAACCAAAAGGTCAGCAGTTTGATCCGCCAGGCGCTCCTTGGAAACTCTATGGGGCAGTTCTACTCTGTCCTATAGGGTCACTGAGTCAGAAGGAATCCACTTGACGGCACTGGGTTTGGTTTAGGCACTTTTAGTAAAAAGCAAGTAAAGCAGTTAACAGATCTCCATTTTGTCAGTAACCAGGCCACAGCAAATGAAGATTTATACGGAATGTAGAGAACACCCCAATCCTTCCCCTCTAAAACTCTCATACTCTAAGATTCCTCCTGAAAATGTTTTAACAAAAACCTTGGAGAACCTGCCCCTTGTGACCTAAGCTGTTTTTGTGTTTTTGCACTTCAACCGTCTAGTATTAGCATACAGATTTCTTGCACTCCTTTGGGGTCTGTGGCTATGAGCCATTCTTCAAGCCTTTCTAAACTGCCCTTCTAAACAACTTTCATAAGGAAATGACATTTTGAATAATCAAGAGAGACCCCGCTCTATTTAACACAAATTCACATGTGACACTTCACACCCGTTACATGGGGTGGAAGGTGCCCTGGTAGCACAGCGCTTACGATTGGAACACATGGAGGGAGAAAAATGGGCAGTCGGCTTCGTAAAAGATTTACAGCCTCGGGAACTTTTTGGAGGCAGTTCTACTCTGTCCTACAAACTCGCCATAAATCGGATTGGGCTAAACCTCAAAGGGTTTGGCTTTTTTTTTTTTTTTGGCATGGGGTCGCTTTGAGTCGCAGCCTACTCCACGGTAGCTAACAACAACAACATGCCCCGGGATCAGACACAGCTTCACTTCTCAGCCTTTAGATATGAGACCATAGAACATCCTTGCCCCCGGAACCCTTTCCTCCCCGCAGGGTATCCGCCCGCTCCTTGCAGCCTCCTGGAAGAAGCAGGTATCGGAGTTCCTCTGCAAAGGACTACGACTCCCGGCAGGCTTTGTTTCTCTCCACCTCCCTCTTGGCGCATGGCCTGCCGGGAGGGGTAGCTGGCGGCCTGGTCCAATGGGTGCCGGCTCCAGAGAAGAGGGCGGAGGAGAGGAGAAAGGAGGCGGATTCTGGGCCCTGTCCCCATTCATTGCCGTGGTTGGCCGGGCTGGGGTCTCGTCTTTTTGGGAGTTATGGAGGCACTAATTCCTGTCATCAACAAGCTCCAGGACGTCTTCAACACGGTGGGCGCCGACATCATCCAGCTGCCTCAGATCGTTGTGGTGGGAACGCAGGTGAGCGACGAGGCCAGAGCCGGGGGAGCGGGTCTGGTCGGGGCTGCGGCAGCGTCCGTTCCCGGGCCAGCGTTTGCGGCCTTTGGGAGCATGGGGGCCCGGGACACTTCAGGCTCTGCTGCGCCTGCCAGCCTGAGGCTGAGAACCCGGGTCCCGGTCGGGAGACGAGAGGCGGAGTCGGCGTGGTGGGCCCGGCGGCCCTCGGGGGCGGAGTGAGGGAAGGACTGGTCGGCAGGCGGAACTGGAGCCCGTGGGGACCGGGCGCGGCTCTGTCCCGAGGGCCGCTGCTTCCAAGGGCACCTGGGGGACGCGGGGTGCACGCGGGGCCGCACTGGTCTCTCGGTGGGCTGGTTAGCCCCGTCTCGGTTGGTTTCGGGGCGGGGGAGGGGTATGTTTTTATTTCCAACCTTCCTTGCCGTGCTCAGGGGCTGCGCAATCAGTTTTGGAGCCACGCATTTGGAGCTGAGAGGCCGCCCTTGTGTAGCGAGCGCCTGAGTGGTTTCCTGCGGTGTAATCCCTATAGGTTTCAGGAACGCCGAACAAGTTAAAAAAAAAAAAAGCATATATTTGGAGTTATGTGGGTATTAGAAAGAAAGGAATATCCAGTTTTTCTGCGAAGGCTGTGGTTTTTATCTTCTACAGTTTTGTGATCGTGACCTAAATTGGGCATCAAGGCTCTGTGGCCTTTTCAAGTTGGGTCCCATAGATAAGCACTTAATTTTTTATATGCAGAAACGTTGAGGAAATAGGTTATTTTCAGAGTGACAAAGGAGACACTTAAGTTTCATATTCATTGCTTGATGCTTTTCTAGGTTGAACTGGAATCACAGAACTTTTATATTAGAGTTGAGAAAGGAATTTTTGAGAATACTTGGTATACCGATTTTAAGTGCTTTCATTTCTTAGTATGTTTTCTATTGAGAAGATGACGGTTTCCTCATTAGGTACATTGCTACATCTTGTTACAGAATTAAAGTGTAGAATATAAATATTATAAGAAGGAAATTATTATGCCTTCAAAATACTGTAGAGTGTATCCAAACACTGGAAACTTTGGGAACCACAGATATCTTGTACTTTTTAAAAATAGTTCAGGCAATAGAAATTCTTTCAGAAACACTTCGTTCATTTGCTTTAGGATTGGTATAGATTCTGCTCAATTCTATCTATATATCCTAGAGTAGTATTTGTAACACAATATTTCTAATGATGATTGGAGACTCTGAATCATCAGACCTAATAAATTATGAGTAGTATTTATATTAAGCATATTTTGTTCACTGCTTTGTTATTATCCCATGGAGTAGTCTGGAGCATGTAGTCCAAAAAAGCAAACGCACTGCCCTCGAGTCGATTCCAACTCACAGTGACCCTATAGGACAAAGTAGAACTGCCCTATAGGGTTTCCAAAGCTGTAAATTTTCATGGAAGCACATCTTTCTCCCTTCCCGCATCGGAGCTGGTGGGTTTGATCCGAAGAACAGTTTGAAGCCAAGGGCTTTAACCGCTGAGCCACCAGGGCTCCTTTTGGGGCATGTAGTAGGTGCTCCATAAATATTTTGAAGGAATTGATATTGCTCACTGTAACTAGGTAATATTTTAAAGACACTGGGACTTTCTTGGCACAGTGGTTAGGAGCTCAGTTGCTAACCAGAAGGAGGGTAGTTCGAATCTATCAGTCGCTCCTTGGAAACCCTATGGGGCAGTTCTCCTCTGCCCTGTAGGGTCACTATGAGTCAGAATGGACTCGATGGCAACGGGTTTGTTTGTTTTTTTTTTTTTTTTTTGTGGGGGGTGGACTTTCGTCATCAAAAGTGATCTGTTTTTGTAAATAGAATTATGAGATAATATAAATTAAATCTTCTTTAGTAGAAATGTGAAAATATTTCCTAGCTGCAGATGGCTCCTGCAGACCAGGAACTTTCCATATACTTTTAAGAACTACTCAGAGCTTTTTATCATGAAGCAGTAAAACAATAAGGGCTATAATGTGTCCACATAAATAGTTTAAAACAAGAAGGAATTTACTTACACAAAATAGAGTTTATTTCAGTAAGCCTGTTAGTTGACAACATTAGGAAGGGGCAGGGTAGAAAGTCCCTGAGTGGTGCAAATGGTGAAGCTGCAAAACCAAGGGTTGGAGGTTCAAGGCCACCCAGAGGCACCTGGGAAGAAAGGCTTGGTGATCTACTTCTGAAAAATCAGCCTTTAAAACTCTATGGAGCACAGTTCTACTCTCACACACATAGCACCACTATGAGTCGGAGTTGACTCGATAAAAAAATAAGTGGTTTTTAGGGTAGAAAAGTAAAAAGCCCCCATTCTGAAAGCTATTAACAGGCGCTAGCAAAAACCATACTTGTAGTGACAGTATATGCATGTTGATGTTTGAAATTACTTAGAAAGGATATGTTTTTAGACTTGATTTGATAAGGGTTAACTCCATCGAAGTACTTATTAGCTGAAATTCATTTCTTTATTTTTCAGGTACAGGAGAAATAAATAAGAATAGAAACAATGTTCTTTTTTGTTTGTTTTCATATTTTCTCAATGTGTTGAAAAAAATCTCATCTGCTTGCTTTGAATGCTAGCATACCACTACTTTGTCATCTATGCCATTTTTGGTCTTTAATGTGTAACATTCATATATACAAGACATGCCTCACATTCATATTTAATAGAATAGTGTACAGTGAGAGAGTTCTAGACGTAAGTGTTCTGTACTTAGTTCTAACTAGTAAACTTCTCATTGACAGGCATCATGTCTTTATACCACAGGTGTAGACCCTTTCTTAAACATTATCTACACCTTAAATGGCTGCAGGTCCCATCTTGTTGAACTTTTTTTTAGCACAGTAATTTTCAAATTTGACTGTGTATAACAATATCTTTGAAAATAAGTTTCTTAGACCTTCCATCCCAAGTGACCTAGGTTTTATAAATCTGGGGTGCACAAGGCACCACAGGAGACTCTGATGCAGGTGGATCACAGATCCTAATGTGAAAATGTAATAATGCATTTTTGAATTTTAAAAATCACCATATTGGGAAAAACAGGAATAATTTAGGGAAGTGAGTTCTAAGGGCTTACCACCATCCAGTACCATGTTGATTTTGGTGACATTCTTGTTCCTAAATATCAACTCTCAGGCAACCTTTGTTGTTGTTAGGTAACATCCAGTTGGTTCTGACTCATAGTGACCCTGTGTACAACAGAACAAAACACTGCCTGGTTCTGCACCATCCTAACAATCGTTGCTGTGTTTGAGCCCACTGTTGCAACCACTGTGTCCATCCATTTCACTGAGGGTCTTCCTCTTTTTCATTCACTCTATACCAAGCATGATGTCCTTCTGCAGGATCTAGTCTCTCCTGACAACACGTCCAAAGTATGTGAGATGAAGTCTCGCCATCCTTCTAAGGAGCATCCTGGCTGTACTTCTTCTCAGGCAGATTCGTTCGTTCTTCTGGCAGTCAATGGCATATTCAGTATTCTTTGCCAACACCTTAATTCAAATGCATCAATTCTTCTTCTCTCTTCCTTATTCATTGTTCAGCTTTCCCATGCATATGAGGCAATTGAAAATACCATGGAAGACGCACCTTAGTCTTCAAGGTGACATCTTTGCTTTTTAACACTGTGAAGAGGTCTTTTGCAGCAGAGTTGCCCAATGTAATACATTGTTTTATTTATTTATTTTTAATGTTGTTTTATGGCTTGGGTGAAAGTTTACAATGCATATTAGTTTCTCATTCAACAATTTGTACATTTTTCGCAGCATTAGTTGTAGTCCTCTAGATGTGCCAGCACTCTACTCGTGTCCTCCCTGAGTTTTCTATTTCCATTCACCCATCTTTTGTGCCCCTTCCTGCCTTCTGAATTTGGTGTTTGGAAAAATGTTGCCCTTTTGGTCTCATATGGTTGATTGTTCTGAGGAGCATGTTCCTCATGGGTATTGTTGTTCACTTTATAGGCCTGTCTATTATTTGGCTGAAAGGTGATCTCCGGGAGTGGGTTCAGTTCTAGGTTTGAAGGATATCTAAGGGCCATAGTCTCGGGGGTTCTCTATCAGAGCAGTAATTCTGGTCTTTTTTATAAATTTGAATTTTGTTCTTCATCTTTCTCCACTCTGTCCAGGACCTTCTACTGGGATCCCAATCAGAGCATTCTGTATTCGTAGCTGGGCACCATCTAGTTCTTCTGGTCTCAGGGTACTGGAGGCTGTAGTTTGTGTCATCCATTAGTCCTTTGGACTAATTATTTCCTTGAGACTTTGATTTCTTCACTTTTCTTTGCTCTGAATGGTAAGAGACCAGTAGTTGTGTCTTAGATGGCCACTTGTAAGCTTTTAAGACACCAGTCACTATTCACGAAAGTAGGATATAGAACATTGTTTTTATGGACTATGTTATGCTTACTGACCTAGATGTCTGCTAAAATTATGGTCCTAAGCCCTCAAGTGCATTGACTCAGTCCCTCGAGGTGTTTGGTTATGGCTAAAAAGTTTTCATAACTGGGCCCCTATGTGCTCTACTATAAACCAAATCAAACCCAAACTCGTTGCCATCGAGTTGCTTCCAGTTCATAGTGACACTATAGGACAGAGTAGAACTGCCCCATAGGGTTTCCAGGGAGCAGCTGGTGAATTTGAAGTGCTGGCCTTTTGCTTAGCAGTCAAACTTATAACCACTGAGCCATGAGGGATTTATTTTCTACTATAACATGGATGTATTTGTAGCACGTACAAATGTACTCTACCAAACCTGTATGTGCTTATAGGTGTGCTCCCATATGCTATCGCACACCTGTTCAGCTTACATATTTACTTGTGTATCTACTAATAAATTATTGTTTGTTATTACTGTTATTGCATGATTGTGTATGTAATAGTATTTACCACTGTTGCCTTGTACTCTTGTATACCTTTCAGAATCTTCCTTTGCCTTGTTCATGTTGTGCTGACTTCACCCGTATTGTGTATTGTCTTTCCCTTCGTCCAAGTTAATACGTATCTAGTAATTTCCCCTCTATCTAAGGCTGGGTTCTCAAGAGAAGCAAAACCAGTAAAGAGTATAAATATATATACAGAGAGATTTATATTAACGAAATGGCTCACGCAGTTGTAGAGCCTGAACATCCCAAGTTTGTGGATCAGAATAGAGGCTTCTCCTGATTCAAATAGCTGCAGGGGCTGACAAACCCAAGATTGGCAGGTTGCAGAGCAGGGCTCTTGCTCACAGGCTGTGAAGATCAACGAATCACAAGATTGGCAGGTAAGCTGCTAGCTCAAGTCCCAAGAACCGGAGGTCGGATGAACAGGAGGCAGCTGCAGGATTCAGAGCAGGTAGAAGTCAGAAGGTCCACTTATATTCAGATGCAGGCCACACGCCCAAGGAAACTCCCCTTCAACTGATTGCCTACTCATAGCAGATCCTGTCATGGGGGTGATCACATATAAACACTGAGAATCATGGCCCAGCCAAGTTGACACACAATCGTAACCATCACAGTCCACCCCTTGTCTACTTGGCACATGTACACATCCTCCCAAACCCTACATAATCTCTGAATAAAGACAATTACAAAGTCATACTTGCTTCTAACATGATACCACTAACATGCTTACAACTGAAAACACACTAGCTCCGTTTATGTCTTATAAGTGAAGAAAACAAAAATATTTTATGCATACACACAAAGCAGAAATACTCATAACAATTACAGTCTTCATTTCTGCAACTGGTCATGTGGACGTAACTGGTATTCAGAACCACCTTGTTCCAGCACCATTCCATAGTCCCTTTTCCTTCAGCAAGCACCCCAGCTGGTCGTGGTGGGGTGACCCAAGCCTTCATTCCTGAAGGGTCTGGGCCATTAGTATTCATGTCGGAATTGGGTTGCTGTGGTTTTCCACTGACTTTAATCACAGGGCATGGTAGTGTTAAGAGATACCCTAAGGAATCTCCTGTATTCCATACATACTCTTCTTTACCTCCATTATGTAATATTAATCCAATTTCCTCTTGGTAATCAGGATCAATCACACCAACCAGTATGATAACTCCCTTCTTTGCCTGTTGATCCAGAGGCATAAGGAGCCCAAAGTGGCCAGGTGGCATTCTTAGCTTCCAATTCAGTGGAGTCAGTGATGTGTCTCCAGCTGGGACATTCCTCCTTTTGGAACTAAGACCTCTAAACCTGCACAGCATAAGGTCATGGGGGACAGGAAACAAAAATCTTGTGAGTGGTTCACTAGGGATAATAGTGAATGGTGCCACTCTTATTTCCACCCTTTGATTGCTGGACCCATGAATCCTGGCTATGGGAGAAATAGCTCCATATATTGGACACTGGCTTAGAGGATATACAGCCTCCTGAAGGATACTTCCCCAGCCCTGCAAGGTATTGCCACCTAGCTGGCACTGTAATTGTGCCTTTAGGAGGCCATTCCATTGTTTTATCAAGCTAGCTGCTTCAGGTTGATGGGGAACATGACAAGACCAGTGAATTCCATGAGCATGGGCCCACTGTCACACTTCATTTGCTGTGAAGTGAGTCCCTTGATCTGAGGCAATGCTGTGTAGGATACCATGACGGTGGATAAGGCATTCTGTAAGACCATGGATGGTAGTTTTGGCAGAAGCATTGCATGCAGGGAAGGCTTATCCATATCCAGAGTAAGAGTCTATTCCAGTAAGGACAAAATGCTGTCCTTTCCATGATGGAAGTGGTCCAATGTAATCAACTTCCCAACAGGTTGCTGGGTGATCACCTCAAGGGATGGTGCCATATCGGGGACTCAGCATTGGTCTCTGCTGCTGGCAGATTGGGTACTCAGTAGTGGCTGTAGCCAAGTCAGCCTCGGTGAGTGGAAGTCCATGTTGCTGGGCCCATGCATAACCTCCATCCCTGCCACTTTGTTCATGAGCCCATTGAGCCATGATGGGAGTAGCTGGGGAAAGATGATGACTAGTTTCCACAGAAGGTGACATCGTATCCATTTGATTGTTAAAATCATCCTCTGTTGAGGTCACCCTTTGGTGAGCATTCATGTAAGACACAAATATCTTCACTTCCTTGGCCCTTCCAGAGAGGTCTTTGCACATACCTCTTCTGCATAAATCCCTGTCTCCAGTTTTTCAATCGTTTTCCTTCCACGTCCCTGACCATCCAGCCAAACCATTGGCCACAGCCCATGAATCATTGCACAGTCACATACCTGGCCATTTCTCCTTCCAAGCAAAGTGAAAAAACAGGTGCACTGCTCAAAGTTCTGCCCACTGGGAGGATTTCCCTTCACTGCTGTCCTTCAGGGAGGTCCCAGAAAGGGGCTGTAGTGCTGCTGCTGTCCACTTTTGAGTGGTGCCTGCATATTGTACAGAACCTTCTGTAAACCAGGCACAAGTTTTCTCTTCTTCAGTCAACTGATGATAAGGAGCTCCCCATGAAGCTATAGGTGCAGACTGGGAGGTGGAAGGTAATGTGACAGGAGTGGAGACCATGGGCATTTGAGCCCCTTCCTCATGCAACTTACTTGTGCCTTCAGGTCCTGCCCAGGCCTAATCTTGTATATACCACTTCCATTTAATGATAGACTGCTGCTGTGCACGTCCAACTTTATGACTCTCTGGGTCAGACAACACCCAGTTCATGATGGGTAGCTCAGGCTGCATGGTGACCTGGTGTCACATGGTTAAACATTCAGTCTCTACTAAGGCCCAGTAACAAGCCAAAAGCTGTTTCTCAAAAGGAGAGTAGTTATCTGCAGAGGATGGCAGGGCTTTGCTCTAAGATCCTAAGGGTCTGTGCTGTGATTTACCAATAAGAGCCTGCCAAAGGCCCCAACCAGCACTTCTATCTGCCACTGACACTTCAAGCACCATTGGATCAGCTGGGTCGTATCGCCCAAGTGGCAGAGTAGCTTACACAGCAGCCTGAACCTGTTACAGAGCCTTTTCTTGTTCTGGGCCCCACTCAAAACTAGCAGCTTTTTGAGTCACTTGATAAATAGGCTGGAGTAGCACACCCAAATGAGAAATATGTTGCCTCCCAAATCCAAAGAGGCCCACTAGATGCTGTGCCTCCTTTTTCGTTGTGGGAGCAGCCAGATGCAATAATTTATCCTTTACTTTAGAAGGAATATCTCGACGTGCCCCACACCACTAAAATTTCACTAAGGTGGAAGGTACCTGAATTTTTGTGGGATTAATTTCCCACCCTGTAGCACCCAGACCCTGTGCCGTCGAGTCAATTCCGACTCATAGCGACCCTATAGGACAGTAGAACTGCCCCATAGAGTTTCCAAGGAGCACCTGGTGGATTCGAACTGCCGACCCTTTGGTTAGCAGCCATAGCATTTAACCACTACGCCACCAGGGTTTCCCCCCAGCACGCAAATGTTTTACCAATAAGTACTGAGTCACCAATACTTCTTCCTTATTAGGTCCAGTCAACATAATGTCATCAATGCAATGGATCAGTGTGACGTCTTGTGGAAGGGAAAGGTGATAAAGGTGCCTTCTGACTAAATTATGACATAGGGCTGGAGAGTTCGTGTAGCCCTGAGGTAGGCAAGTGAAGGTGTATTGCTGGCCTTGCCAGCTGAAGGCAAACTGCTTGGGATGGTCCTTCGAAACAAGTATGGAGAAAAACGCATTAGCCAAATCAATAGCGGCATACCAGGTACCAGGAGATGTATGAATTTGCTCACATGATGAGACTGCATGTGCAATAGCAGCTGCAGTTGGAGTCACCACCTGGTTAAGTTTTCAATAATCTGCTGTCATTCTCCAAGATCCACCTGTTTTTTGCACAGGCCAGATAGGCGAGTTGAATGGAGATGTGGTGGAAATCACTACCCCTACATCCTTCAAATCCTTGATGGTGGCAGTAATCTCTACAATCCCTCCAGGAATGCGGTATTGCTTTTGGTCTAATATTTTCCTAAGTGGGGCAGTTCTAGTGGCTTCCATTGGCTTTCCCTAACATAATAGTCCTTACTCCATTTGTCAGGGATCCAATGTGGGGATTCTGCCAGTTGCTGAGTATATCTATTCCAATTATGCATTCTGGAACTGGGGAAATCACTACAGGATGAGTTCGGGGACCCACTGTGAGATGGACATGAGCCAAGACTCCATTAATAACCTGACCTCCGTATGCCCCCACTCTGACTGGTGGGCCACAGTAATGTTCTGGGTCTCCTGGAATTATTGTCAGTTCAGAGCTAGTATCCTGTAATCCCTTTGGGGAAGGCTGGGAGAGAGATTAACAGTATAAATTTTTGGCAGTGTACTGGAGTCCTTCCTCAAGGGGCCCTGGCCTCCCCTTCATTCAAGGGGCTGTGAGTCTTTAAACTCATTCAAGTCTGGGAATTGATTGAGGGACTGTGACTCTTTATTCTGGCGATTTGAGTTAAACTGCTGTTCACCTGACCTGGAATTCATCCGTTTGTACAGATCAAGTAAATATTTAGTAGTTTTCCTATTTGTTTCACTCCTAGGGACACTATGACTAAGTAGCCGATGCTGTAAGTCCATACGAGTCAGACTGTTCTGATTACTGCTTTGACCCTGCTGTCCATTACTGTAACCATGCCCATCTTGTCTTTGTGGATTGAGTACCACCTCTTGACCCTTACTCCCACAAGTTCAGTCAGCCCATTGTAGTTAGGTGTCTTAATTCAGTTAGGGCAGTTCTTACTGTCATCTGATTTACATATAATAACAATCACAACCAGTCTTCAAGGATGCTGAAACTCCCTTCACAAATTTGTTCCTCACACCTGTGGTAAAAGCTGTGTCCTCTGGGCATTCCATGTGTGGGTCTGTGGGTCAAACCTGCTAAATCCACTCTAGCATGCCAATTTCCCTAAGCCTTTGGATACCTTCTTCTACAGTATACAAAGAGAGGTCTGATACTTCAACTTGATTTAGTGTAGGCCACCACAAAATGCATGCTTCAGCAGCCCAACAAAATAAACTATTAGATCCTTTTCTAACTTCTCAAGCTGAAACACTGAATGAAGAATGTGTGCTTAGTGGACCCATATCAATAAACTTAGACTGATCCATCTTTATAATCCTTGCACCATTTTCCCACACCCTTAATAAACATTCCCACACATATTCCCCAGATTTCTGTTTGAAAATATTAGAAAAGTCAAGCAGTTCTTTTGGAGTGTAGTATACTTCCTCCCGGGTCACACTTTTGGGGCTCACTGGGGTTTAAGGAAACCCTGGTGGCATAGTGGTTAAGTGCTATGGCTGCTAACCAAAAGGTTAGCAGTTTGAATCCACCAGGCACTCCTTGGAAACTCTATGAGGCAGTTCTACCCTGTCCTATAGGGTCGCTATGAGTCGGAATCCACTCAAGGGCAGTGGGTTTGGTTTTTTGATTTTGGGGGTTTAAGTCTAGTTACAGGTCTAGAAACGAGAATCAGTAGTGTGGAATTGTTTTGAGAACATTCAGCATTGTCTTGTAAAGCACCTGTCTCAGGTGATGCCCCAGGCAATGACTGAAGCAAGGGATCTTTAGAGGCAGCTGGGCTAGGGCTAATCTCATTAGATGGGAGGGGAGGGGCTCATGGTTTTTCTGGGCAGAGTGGTGTAGCAAACAAACAGGAACTAATCTATTCAGATGGGAGTAGTTCCGCTGGCAGGAGTGATTTAACAGAATTTAGGGGCTCTCTGCCTCCAGCTTCTTGATTATCTGCCCATGTGTCCCCATCCCAAGTTTCAGGATCCCATTTCTTTCCAATCAGTGCCCTCACTTTAACTTCAGACACCTCTCAAGGTTGGTAGTGGAACTGGCACTATAATTCAGCCACTCTTACAGGTAAAACTCCTGGTTTGGTTTTTGGCAATATTAGCTCTGTTATTATGAGAAATAAGGCTTTCTTTCAAAGCACAAGTGGAAACTTTGAGGTTGTTTACGCGGTACTTGAGCTTTGACTCTGAAGCCCTGAGTGCATCTCTTTTTTTCACCAGTTGTCTAGCAAAAGTAGGACCAGCCAACCAGCTTCCTTATACTTCTTATTCTGACAAAACTGTAGAAAGATAACACGTGTGTGTTCACCCAGACCCTTGCCTTTCACCAATACCTGATATGTTGGTGGTGAAATTTTGCATATTTGTATCACCACCTCACACCGTGGATTAGCAGTGTCCTCTTTACTGCTGGGACCAGAGTCATCAACATCTTTAAGACTAACCAGACTTGAGAACCAATTTAGAAAACTCATGCTTACAATTTTGTTTCTATAGGACCACTGTCAGTACCAGATGTCTTAGGCTGGGTTCTCTAGAGAAGCAAAACCAGTAAAGCATATGAATGTATATATTTATATATATATATTTAGAGAGAGAGAGAGAGATCAAGGAAACGGTGCACATGATTGTAGAGGCTGGAACGTCCCAAGTCCATGGATCAAGATAGAGGCTTCTCCTGATTCACATAGCCACAGAGACTGGTGAACCCAGGATCAGCAGGTTGGAGAGTAGGGCTCTTACAGGCTGTGAAGATTGACTAATTCCAGGATCAGGAGGCAAGACCGCAAGGCTTCTCCTGATTCACATAGCTGTAGGACTAGTGAACCCAAGATCGGCAGGTTGGAGAGCATGGCTCTTGCTCACAGGCTGTGAAGATCAATAGATCCCACGATCAGCAGTTAAGCTGCTAGCTCAAGTCCTGAGAACTCAAGGTCAGACGAACAGCAGGTAGCTGCAGGATCCAGAGCAGGAAAAGCCAGAACGTCCACATATATTCGGATACAGGCCACACGCCCAAGGAAACTCCCTTTCAACTGACTGGCTACTCATAGCAGATCCCATCATGGGGATGATCACATATAAACACTGAGAATCATGGCCCAGCCTAGGTGACGTACAATCTTAAACATCACAGGGTGTGTCTACCCGATCTACTGCAAAGCTTCCTTTTTCCCTCCTTAATGTAATGAATACCCATATTGTGGGACTGTGTTTTGAGACTGTAAATGTGCTTTTACCCACTGGTTTTAGAATTCACTCATGTTTTTCTTGCTTGATTCAACTATTGCTGTTATGGTTGCCAACAGTGATTTTTTTAATTCCTTCACTCTTGTATATTTATTTTTTGGTTTTCTACTGTAAGGAAGAGCTTTCTCTTCACTCTCATCTATTTATTTGTAACAACATAGACTAATATTAAAATATGCTGTAATCCATATTTTAATTCAGATCATACCGCATAAACTCTCCAAATGTAGTCAAAATATATCTATTTGTTTCCTGTGATAACAGCAATAGGGCAAAACAAACAAAAAACTTCAATTTATATAGAGGTCAGACGTATGGAATCCTTGGATGGCGCAGACGTCATAGCTGGAAAGGATTTTGTGGGTGACAAAAAAGGAGGAATCAGAGGTGATTGTATGATTTTAGGTCTGATGTAATAGAGAACTTCCGAGAAGATTTTGAGAAGAAGGTGATGAGTTGAGGTCTAATCCAGGGAGAGGTAGTTAGTTTGATGTGTGAAACTAAAGCTCAGGGATGGTGTCTGAGCAGCAGATATGGGTTGGGGAGTAGCTGTGTGCTATCACCAAGGCCATACTTTCCAACTACTGATCCTTCTTTGCTTCCAACTTTCACATTCCAGTCACCAGTAATTATCAATACATCTCAAATGCATATTTGATCAATTTCAGACTGCAGAAGTTGTTCAAAATCCTCAATTTCTTCATCTTTGGCATTAGTGGTTTGGTGCCTAAATTTGAATAATATTTGTATTAAGAGATCTTTGTAGGCACATGAATACTATCCTATTATTGACAGTGTTATATTTCAGGATAGATTTTGAAATGTTCTTTTTGATGATGAACGTGACACCATTTCTCTTTGTCTTTCCCGGCAGCGTAGGCCATATGATTATCTGATTCAGAATGGCCAATACCAGTCCATTTCAGCTCAGCAATGCCTAGGATATCGATCTTTATACATTCTATTTCATTTTGACAGCTTCCAATTTTCCTTGATTTATACTTCATACATTCTACTTTCTGATTATTAATAGAGTTTGCAGCTGTTTCTTCTCATTTTGAGTTGTGCTGCATCATCAAATGAAGGTCTTGAAAATTTTACTCCATCCACGTCATTAAGGTCCCCTCTACTTTGAGGAGGCAGCTCTTCCCTAGTTGTATTTTGAGTGTCTTCCAACCTGAGGGGCTCAGCTTCTGTCACTGTATGAGACAACGTTCAGCTGTTACCCCTAAGTTTTCACTGGCCAGTTTTTTCAGGAGGAAATCGCCAAGTCCTTCTTCCCAGTCTAGTCTTAGTCTAGAAGCTCTACTGAAACCTATGCACCATGGGAAACCCTGATATTATTTGAAATACCAGTGGTATAGCTTCCAGTGTCACAACAACACACAAGCCAACACAGTATGACAAACTGACAGACAAGTGGGAGCAGGCAACCTTTGCTGACCCCTGAATGTTTTAGATTTTGATTTCTTAAATTTCCCAAATAATATTTATTTAGATGCTAGAGAGTTGGAGGACTTGAGGAGAGGGAATCATGTTTAAAGCTGTCAGTCATTCACAATTTTTATGATTTAGCTGAGTAAATTGCTTTCCTCTTTCTCTAGCCGAGATTGTTTGTGTGGAAAGAACAGAGAATGGAGAGAGAGAAGGTTGATACTTTTAGACCATGGTGTACTTTGCAGGTGGAGAAAGAGATAAGACTTAAATAACTTTTGTGACCCAACTTGGGACATTTAATCACAATTTTTTAAGTTGAGAAGTGGAAGGGGGAGCCCTTCAGGTATGTAATCCAAACCACTACCCAGTACTGGAATCCCGGTGCAGGTGACATTAACATTAGACTCTGGTTCAGTGTTGGTTGCAGGGTACTTTTCACTCAGCCTTTCATTTCAGTGATTTCGGCACTCCACAGATGAATATTTCAGACAAATATAAAAGGAAAAGGAATCGTGCGTTTTAAATTACCAATTTCCAAACCAATTTTTTAATAATTTTCGCATTTAAAAAATCGAGATATAATTCATATAACATTCAATTCACTGAAGTGTACAGTTCAGTGGCTTTTAATATACTCATAAGGTTGTACAACCTTCACCACTGTTTAATTCCAGAATACTTTAATTACCCTAAAAAGAAGCCCATACGCATTAGCAGTCACTTCCCATTTCCCCTTCTCTCTGGTCCCTGTCAGGCATCAATCGACTTTCTGTTTCCATGGATTTGCCTATTCTGGACATTTCATATAAATGGATTCGTACAATATATGATCATACAAAGTATGAATTATTTACTGTCTTTCTTCACTAACGTGTTCAAGGTTCATCCATGTTGTAGCATGTATCAGGATTTCATCCTTTTTTATGTCTGAATAATATTCTTTTACATGGATATAGTATGTTCTGTTCATCCTTTCAGCAGGTGATGAACATTTGAGTTGTTTCCATTTTTTTGGCTGTTAATGAGTAATGCTGCTATGAACAGTTGTTTACAAGTTTTTTTTTTTAATATTTTTACTGTGCTTTAGGTGAAAGTTTACAAATCAAGTCAGTCTGTCATACAAAACCTTATATACACCTTGCTGTATACTCCTAGTTGCTCTCCCCCTAATGAAACCGCACACTCCTTTCCACTCTGTGTTTCTGTGTCCATTCAGCCAGCTTTTGTCCCCCTCGGCCTTCACATCTCCCTTCCAGATAGGAGCTGCACACACAGTCTCATGTGTCTACTTGATCCATGAAGCCCACTCCTCACCAGTATCATTTTCTGTCTTATAGCCCAATCCAATCCCTGTCTGAAGAGTTGGCTTCGGAAATAGTTCCTATCTTGGGCTAACAGAAGGTCTGGGGACCATGACCTCCGAGGTCCCGCCAGTCTCAGTCAGACCATTAAGTCTGGTCTTTTTATGAGAATTTGAGGTCTGCGTCCCGCTACTCTCCTTTTCCTTCGGGGGTTCTCTGTTGTGTTCCCTGTCCTGGCAGTCATCGGTTGTAGCCAGGCACCATCTAGTTCTTCTGGTCTCAGGCTGATGTAGTCTGATTTATGTGGTCCATTCTGACTCTTGAGATCATACTTACCTTGTGTCTTTGGTGTTCTTCATTCTCCTTTGCTCCGTGTGGGTTGAGACCAATGGTTGCATCTTAGATGGCCGCTTGTTAGCGTTTAAGACCGCAGACACCACTCTCCAAAATGGGATGCAGAATGTTTTCGTAATAGATTTTATTATGCCAGTTGACTTAGATGTCATCTGAAACCATGGCCCCCAAAACCCCACCTCTAGTATGCTGGCCTTCGAAGTGTTCAGTTTATTAAGGAAACTTCTTTGCTTTTGGTTTAGTCCAGTTGTGCTGACCTCTTTTGTATTGTGTGTTGTCCTTCCCTTCACCTAAATTAGTTCTTGTCTACCATCTAATTAGTGAATTCCCCTCTCCCTCTCTCCCTCCTCTCATAACCATCAAAGAATATTTTCTTCTGTTTAACTTATTTCTTAAGTTCTTACAATAGTGGTCTAGTACAATATTTGTCCTTTTGTAACTAATTTCACTCAGCATAATGCCTTCCAGATTCCTCCATGTTATGAAATGTTTCACAGATTCATTGTTGTTCTTTATCGATACATAGTATTCCATTGTGTGAATATACCATTATTTATCCATTAGTCTGTTGATGGGCACCTTGGTTGTTTCCATCTTTTTGCTATTGTAAACGGTACTGCAGTGAACATGGGTGTGCATATATCTGTTGGTGTGAAGGCTCTTACTTCTCTAGGATACATTCTGTCTAAGGAGTGGGATTGCTGGATCGTATGGTATTTCTATATCTAGCTTTTTAAGGAAGCACCAAGTCGATTTCCAAAGTGGCTGTACCATTTTACATTCCTACAAGTAGTGTATAAGTGTTCCAGTCTCTCCACAACACCTCCAACATTTATTATTGTGTGTTTTTTGGATTAATGCTGGCCTTGTTGGAGTGAGATGGAATCTCATTATAGTTTTGATTTGCATATCTCTAATGGCTAATGATCGTGAGCATTTCCTCATTTATCTGTTAGCTACCTGAATGTCTTGTTAGTGAAGTGCCTGTTCATATCCTTTGCCCATTTTTTAATTGGGTTACTTTTCTTTATCTGTGGAGTTTTTACCAGGTTTTCGTATCAGGGTTATGCTGGCTTCATAGAATGAGTATGGTGGTATTCCATCCTTTTCTATGCTCTGAAATACCTTTAATAGTAGTGGTGTTAACTCTTCTCTGAAAGTTTGGTAGAACTCGGTAGTGGATCTGTCAGGGCCAGGGCTTTTCTTTGTTGGGAATTTTTTGATTACTTTTCAGTCTCTTGTTATAGGTTTATTTAGTTGTTCTACCTCTGGTTGTGTTAGTTTAGGTAGGCAGTGTGTTTCTAGAAATTTTGTCTATTTCCTCTAGGTTTTCAAATTTGTTAGAGTACGACTTTTCGTGGTACTCTGTTATGATCCTTTAATTTCAGTTGGGTCTCTTGTGATATCGCCCATCTCTTTTCTTATTTGGGTTTTCTTCCTCTCCTGTTTTTCTTTTGTCAGTCTGGCCAAGGGCTTATCGATTTTGTTAATCTTTTCAAAGAACCAGCCTTTGGTCTTGTTAACTCTTTCAATTGTTTTTCTGTTTTCTATTTAATTTTGCTCTAATTTTTATTATTTGTTTTCTTCTGGTGCCTGAAGGTTTCTTTTGTTGCTCTCTATTTGTTCAAGTTGTAGGGATAATTCTTTGATTTTGGCCCTTTCTTCTTTTTGGATGTGTGCATTTATTGATATAAATTGACCTCTGAGCACTGCTTTCACTGTGTCCCAAAGGTTCTGATAGGAAGTGTTTTCATTCTCATTGGATTCTATGAATTTCTTTATTCCATTCTTAGTTTGTTCTATAATCCAGTCGTTGTTGAGCAAAGTGATGTTCAGTTTCCATCTGTGTGATTTCTTTTTCCTAATTTTTCTGTTATTGACTTCTAGTTTTATGGTTTTATGGTCAGAGATGATGCTTTGTAATATTTCAATGTTCTGGATTCTGGTAAGGCTTGCTTTATGGCCTAATATGTGGTCTATTCTAGAGAATGTTCCATGTGCATTGGAAAATAAAGTCTACTTGGATGCTTTTGGGTGGAGTGTCCTGTATATATCTATGTGGTCAAGTTGGTTAATTGTGGCATTTAGCTCTTCCGTGTCTTTATTGAGCTTATTTTCTGGATGTTCTGTCCTTCACTGAAAGTGGTGTGTTGAAGTCTCCTACTGTTATTGTGGAGCTGTCTATCTCACTTTTCAGTGCTGACAGAGTTTATGTGTCTTGAAACCCTGTTGTTGGGTATATAAATATTTAATATGGCAATATCCTCTTGGTATATTGTCCCTTTAATCATTACATGGTATTGTTCGTTATCCTTTGTGTTATATTTAACTTTGAAGTCTGTTTTGTCAGAAATTAGTATAGCCACTCCGGCTCTTTTTTGATTGCTGTTTGCTTGATATATTTTTTTCCATCCTTTGAATTTTAGTTTGTTTGTGTCTTTAAGTCTAAGGTTTGTCTCTTGTAGGCAGCATATAGCTGCATCATGTTTTTTTAAAATCCATTCTGCAGCTCTCTATCTCTTTATTGGTGCATTTAGTCCATTTACATTCAGTGTGACTATAAATAGGAGTTTAGTGCTGTCATTTTGATGCCTTTTTTTGTGTGTTGTTGACAGTTTCATGTTTCCACTCATTTTTTTGTGCTGAGAAGTTTTTCTTTGTAAATTGTGTGTTCCTCTTTTTCATTATAGTTGAAAATGTTTTTGCTGAGTCTTTGTTTATCTTTTTTATTTTGAAGTGTAGGATTATTCGTCTTCTTTGTGGTAACCTTAATATTTACCCCTATTTTTCTAAGTTTAGACCTAACTTGTATCCCCTACATCGCCTTGATTTCCTCTCCATATGGAAGACGTATGCCTACTTTATTTAGTTCTTCTTTATTGATTTAATGTCATCTTTTACATAATGACATCACTGGTTCCCTGTTTTGAGCGTTTTTTTATCTTGATTTATTTTTGTGATTTCCATATCTGAGTTGATATGTGGTTGCTCTTTTCCGTGTTCTAATGTTGGGTTGATATTGGATATTATTTGATTTTCTAACCAGAGAATTCCCTTTAGTATTTCTTGTAGTATTGGTTTGGTTTTTGCAAATTCCCTAAACTTCTGTTTATCTGTAAATATCTTAATTTTGCCTTCAAATATTTGAGAGACAGTTTTGCTGGATATATGATTCTTGGTTGGCAATTTTTCTCCTTCAGTGCTTTATATATGTCATCCCATTGCCTTCTTGCCTGCATGGTTTCTACTGAGTAGTCCGAACTTTTATTGATTCACCTTTGTAGATGACTTTTCACTTATCTGTGGCCGCTCTTTAAAGTTTCTCTTTATCTTCGGTTTTGGCGAGTTTGATGATAATATGTCTTGGTAACTTTCTTTTGGGATCTCCCTTGTATGGGGTTCAATGACCATCTTGGATAGATATCCTTTCATCTTTCACGATGTCAAGGAAGTTTTCTGCCAACAAATCTTTAACAATTCTTTCTGTATTTTCTGTTATCCGTTCCTGTTCTGGTATTCCAATCACTCGCAAGTTCTTCTTGATAGAGTCCCACATGATTTTTCGGGTTTCTTCATTTTTCAAAATTCTTTTATCTGATTTTTTTTCAAATATATCGTTGCCAAGTGTTTTATCATCAGTCTCACTAATTCTCCATTCCACTTCCTCAATTCTGCTCCTCTGACTTTATATTGAGTTGTCTAATTGTGTAATTTTATTGTTAATCTTCTGAATTTCTGATTGCTGTCTCTCTATGGGTTCTTGCAGTTTATTAAATTTTTCATTATGTTGTTGAATAATCTTTTTAATTTCTTCAACTGCTTTATCTGTATGTTCGTTGCGTTTTTCTGTGTGTTGCCTGATCTTGTTCCTGATGTCTTGAAGAGTTCTGTATGTTAATCTTTTGTATTCTACATCTGGTAATTCCAGGAATACATTTTCATCCAGGAGAGTCCTCGATTCTTTGTTTTGGCAGTTTGTTGAAGCAATCATGGTCTGCTTCTTTACGTGATTTGATATTGACTGTTGTTTCCGAGCCATCTATATTGTATTAATTTGTTTTGTGTTTGCTCACTGTGTCCTAGTTTCTTGCTTTGTTTTGTTTTGATATACTCAAATAGCCTACTAGAGTGAGTTGACTTGATTATTGGAGCCTTTGAAGTGCTAATGTCCAGTACCAGATGGCTAGAGCTGTTACCAGGTATATGAGCCGAGGAGTCCATTCACTATTCTTGTATAGATTCAGCTCAGGTGTCCTAATAGTTGGTCACCTAGTGTATGGTGTAGGCTCTCACCTATTATCTTAGAGGAGCAGTGGTGATGGGTGTATGCACTGGTTTCTGGTAGCTGCAGGGGCTCACACTCTGAGGAAGGCAGGGGGCTGACAGCCTTCCCCCAAGTGTCAGTGAGGAAGGAGCTTCTCTGTTCTCTAGAGCGCTCTGGTGGATGGGCTGTGCAGCTGTACCTTAGGCACCCAATGCTTATACATGTAAGGACTGGTAGACACCACTATCCTTGGACTCCTTTTGTGGGTGGCTGGAGGGCATGGATGGAGCCTTCAGTCCTCAGGCCCCTGCTGTGGGTAGGTGAAGGCCCTGTTTAATAGGCAGAGTGGTATCAAACCTCCAAAACCTGCCTCTCCTTTGTACAGCTGAAACAGTTACAGTCAGACCTCAAACAGATTCGCCCTTGCAATATAATAGCCACCTGGATCCATGAATGGGTGAGAAACAAAGTCTGTGGATTGCTTGTGCCTGGGCTGGAGCTGCTTCTGCTCTGAGCTTCCAGATTAGGGGAGTTGGCAGAGTATTTTCCCCCCGTTTGTTAATTTGTTCCTTCTCCCAGGCCAGGAGAATGGCTCAGGGAGTGCAGCAGGCCCTATCTTGGGCCCAGGGAAATCCACTGTTAAAGAAGCCAGCTGGGGCAGAGGGAGGAGGAATCAAACAGGAGAGAGTTCTTTCAAAAGAAGGAGGTATTAGATCTGCACAAGGTAAATTAGACAAAATCACTTATCTTGTGCTGTTTTATCTCAGATTTCAGAGAAGTGTGTAGCCTGTGTGTACTGGCTGGGACTCTGCGGAGATTGTCCCCTTCTTTCACTGAAGCAGCTGCTTCCTAATCACCATGGCCAGCCCCGCTGTAGATATGCCACAGGGTCAGGGGTGTGACACTCTGCTTGCCTTCTTTTGCTGAAGCTGCTGTGTCCCAGGAAACTACCATCAACCCCGCTGCATTTGTGCAAAGGAATGTGCCAAGGAATTGGAGCTGAGGCACCACGCAGGCTCGGCAACTCGTTGCTGCTTCTGCACTATCTCCCCATCCCCCGTCACTCAGTCCGGTTCCTTAACTTTGCCTTTGATGATCAGGGTTCCTAGCTTGTCATATATATAATCTATTCACTTGTTTCTTCAGGTCTTTAAGAGGGATCAGCAGAAGCGTCTGACTACTTCGCCATCTTGGCTCTGCCTCTGTTTACAAGTTTTTGTATGAGCATTTTTTTTTTTTTTAAAGAAACCCGGGTGGCATAGTGGTTAAGAGCTACAGCTGCTCACCAAAATATCGGCAGTTCAGTTCCACCAGGCGCTCCTTGGAGACTCTATGGGACAGTTCTACTCTGTCCTATAGGGTTGCTATGAGTCACAATCAAGTTGACCGCAGTGGGCTTTTTTTGGGGGGGGTTATATGTTTTTAATTTTCTTAGGGAGGGGACTTGCCGGACTATATGGTAACTCTGTGTTTTAATGTTTTGAGGAACTGCCAAATTGTTTTCCAGAATGATGCTACTATTTTACATTTTCCCCAGCATGATGAGGGTTCCAATTTCTTCACACTTTGTCAACACTTGTTATTGTCTTTTTTTTAAGGTGCTAGATCATTCTAGAATTTTTAAAGAACATAGCACCTTGAACCCCTCATCCCATTTCTTTGTCATACCTTTTTCAGCTCGATGCCTCTTTTCCCCTCGCTTCTTGAGCACTGCTATCCACATTTCAGCTTCTTCTGTTTTCTTGCCTTTTCCAGCCTGATATAACATTTGGCTCATGTTTATAGAGGTCACGGCTTCATTAAGTTTAGTAATTTGGTGCCAAATATTGATCATAGTTTTCATTCCTTCTTATGTAGTATGTTCTCCTGGTTGTTTTCAGTTAAACTTGTTTTTTCCTTTCCTTTTTTATGTTGTTTCTTTGTATATATCATGTGCTCCTTTTATTTTTAATTTTTAAAAAATTGAGGTGAAATTTACTTAACATAAAATTAACCATTTTAACATGTACAATTTAGTGGCATTTAGTATGCTCACAGTGTTGTGCAGCTACCACATTTGTTTAGATCAAAAGCATTTTCATCACCACAGAAGAAAACTTTGTACCCATTAAGCAGCCGCTTCCTTTTATCCTTTTTCTCTGCCCCTGGCAACCATCCGTCTGCTTTCTGTCTCTACGTGTTTACATATTCTGGATATCTCATATAAAAGGAATCATACAAATATGTTACCTTTTGTTTCTGGTTTCTTTCATTTAGCATAATACGTTTCATCCATGTTGTACCATATATGAATACTTCATTCCCTTTTATGGCTGAATAATATTCCATTGTATGGGTATATATACTACCTTTTGTTTATCCATTCATCTGTTGATGGATATTTGGTTGTTTCTACATTTTGGCTATTGTGAATAGTGCTGTTATGAACATATATGTACAAGTATTTGATTACCTGCTTTAAGTTCTTTGGGGTATGTACCTATGATTAGAATTGCTGGATCATATGGTAATTCTGTGTTCAACTTTTCCACTAAACTATTTTCCACAGCATCTGCACCATTTTACATGTACACCAACAATGGACAAGTGTTCCAGTTTTTCCACATCCTCTCAACACTTGTTATGTCTGTCTTCTTGAATCATAGTGAGTGTGAACTGGTATCTTATTGTGGTGTTGCTTTGCATTTCTCTAATGACTGATGATGTTGGGCATCTTTTCATGTGCTTGTTGGGGTTATCTGTATTTTTATTGTTGAGGTATAAGAGTTCTTTATATATTCTGCATACTGGACTCTTATCAGATACGTGATTTGCAAGTATGTTCTCCCATTCTGTAGGTTGTCTTTTCACTTTCTTGATAGTGTCCTTTGGCGCACAAAGTTTTTAATTTTAAGGAAGTCTAATTTATCTGTTCTTATTCTTTTTTTTGTGTGCTTTCGGTGACATATCTAAGAATCCACCGCCAAATTGAAGGTCACAAAAACTTATCTCTATGTTTTCTTTTAAGAATTTTATACTTTTCGCTCTTACATTTAAGTCTCTGATCCATTTTGAGTAAATTTTTGTGCCTGTGGTGTGAGGTATGGGTTGAATTTCATTCTTTTGCATGTGGTTTTCCAGTTGTTTTAAACTGTTTATTGAAGAGACTGTTCTTTCCCCAATGAATGGTTTTGGCACACTTATTTAAAAAAAAAACAAAAAAGGCCATAGATGTATGGGTTTATTTCTGGACTCTTCAAAATTTATTCACTGTTCTATAGGTCTGTCCTTATGCCAGTAACACAGTTTCAAAGTATGTTTTGAAATTGGGAAGTTGGAGTTCTCCAATTTTGTTGTTTTTCAAGATTGTCTTGGGTCTCGGGAGTCCCTTGCAAATTCCATATGAATTCTATGATCAGCTTTTCCATTTCTGCAAAGAAGGCTGCTGGGAGTTTGATAGTGATTGCATTGAATCTGTAGGTCGTTTTGTGGAGTATTGTCATCTTAATATTAAGTCAGATTCAGACTCTTGGTTGACTTTTTTTTTTCTTTCAGCACTTCAAATATGTCACCATACTGCTTCTGGCCTCCATGGTTTCTGATGAGAAATCAGCTGTTAAAAAAAAAGTGACAAGTCACTTTTCTCTTGCTGCCTTCAGTATTCTCTTTCAACAGTTTGATTATAATGTATTTTAGTGTGGATCTCTTTGTGTTTATCATACTTAAAATTTGTTGAACTTCTTGAATGTGTAAGTTTATGCCATTTATCAAATCTAGGATATATTTCTTCAAATATTCTCTTTGCCCCTTTCTCTTTATCCTCTCCTTCTAGGACTCTTGATGGTACTCTTGGTGTGATGTCCACAGGTCTTTTTGGCTTTGTTCATTAATTTTTTTTTGGTAATTCTATTTTTCTTTCTGCTCCTCAGACTGGATACTTTAAATAGACCTATCTTCAAGTTCACTGATTCTTCTGCCTACTAAAATCTACTTTTGAAACCCTCTAGTGAATTTTTCATTTCAGTTATTCTACTTTTCAGCTCCAGAATTTCAATTTGGTTCCTTTTTGTAATTTTTGTTTCTTTATTTATAGTCTCTCTTTGTTGAGACATTGTTTTCATGGTTTCCTTTAGTTCTTTGTGAATGTTTTTCTTTAGCTCTTTGTACGCTCCCAAATTAGATGTTGTGTGCCGTTAAGTCAATTCTGACTCATAGCAATTCATATGACAGTAGAAAACTGCTCCATAGCAATTCATATGACAGTAGAAAACTGCCCCATAGGGTTTCCCATTGTACTCCCTTATATCCTTTTTATTTCTATAAAGTTGGTAGTAATGTTCCCTCTTTTATTCTTGATTTTAGTAATTTGAATCTTATCTGTTTTTCTTAGTTAGTCTAGCTAAAAGTTTGTCAATATTGTTGATCTTTGCAAACAACCATCTTTTGGTTTTGCTTTTTCTCTATTGTTTTTATAGTCTCTGTTTCATTTACTTCTCTTATTTTTATATTTCCTTCCTTCTGCCTGCTTTGCAGTTCCATTTACTCTTTTTTAGTTTCTTAAGGTACAATGTTAAGTTGTTGATCTGAGATCTCTTTTTTTTTAATGTAAGCATTTACAGCTATAAATTCTTCTCTAAGTACTGCTTTGGCTGTGCCTCATAAGTTTTGGTACCATGTTTCTTCTTGATGTATTATACCTTGGTGTCTTAGTCATCTAGTGCTGCTATAACAGAAATACCACAAGTGTATGGCTTTAACCAACGGGGAATTTATTTTCTCACAGTCTCGTAGGCTAGAAGTCCAAATTAAGGTTGTCAGCTCCAGGGGAAGGCTCTCTCTCTCTCTGTCGGCCTTCTCATCAATCTTCCCCTGGACTCAGAACTTCTTGGTGCAGAGACCCCAGGTCCAAAGGACGTGCTCTGCTCTCAGCACTGCTTTCTTCGTGGTATGAGGTCCCCCACACTCTGCTTGCTTCCCTTCTCTTTTATCTCTTTTAAGATAAAAGGTGGTACAGGCCACACCCCGGGGAAACTCCCTTTACATTGGATCAGGGAAGTAACCTTAGTAATGGTGTTACAATCCTACCTTAATCCTCTTTAACATAAACTTACAATCACAAAATGGAGGACAACCACACAATACTGTGAATGATGGCCCGGCCAAATGGATACACTGGCAGGGGGCGGTGGGGGGGAGACATAATTCAATCCATGACACTTGGTATTAGTTTTAGTGTTTTATACTATTCCTCCATTGTCTTCCCTTCCTTAATAGATTTTTTTTTTTCTTTAATCAAGTAAAGCTTTAAGTGCTTCCTCCTAGGAATAGATAATATTTACATACTATGTTTCAGGTACTATTTTTTTTTCAAATAGCCTTTATTTCTTAGAACAGCTTCCCCTATTATTAACGTCTTATATTAGTATGGTACATTTGTTACAATGAATTAACCAAGTATTGGTACATTGTTATTATTAATGAAAGTCTATACTTTATTTGAATTTACTTAATTTTTATTTGCTGCCCTATTTGTGTTCTAGGATCCCATCCAGAATACCACATTACATTTTGTTGTACATTTAGGCTTCTCTTGGCTGTGACAGTTTCTCAGATTTTTATTTTTTTATGACTTATTTTTGATGACATTGACAGTTTTGAGGAATACTCGTCAGATATCTTGTAGGCTGCATCTTTACTGGAATTTATGTGATGTTTTTCTCATGGGATTGTGGGATTTTGGGAGGAGGGCCACAGAGATAAAGTGCCATTTTTTTCACCCCACATCAAGGGTAGTACTATCCACATGACTTATCACTATTGAGTTTGACCTAGATCACCTGGGTAAGGTAGTGTTTGTTGTAATGTTACTCTTTTCCCCCTATTTCCATACTATGACCTTTGGAAGGAAGTCACTATCCACAGCACCTACTTAAGGAGGGGGGAGTTATGTTCCCACCTCCTCCTTGAGAGTGGGATATCTACATAAATTACTTGGAATTCTTCTGTATGGGAGATTTGTCTCTTCTCCTCATTTATTTAATCATTTATTTATATCAGTGTGAACTCATGTAATACTTATAAAGAGCTTTATAAACTAATAAACATATAAATCACCATCATTTGAACAAATCACTGAGGGAGAAATACAGAAAGTCCTTAAACAAAAGGATGCTTAACCTCAAAAAAAAAAAAAAAAGCAAATTTAAATGAGCTGTCAGTGTTCATCTATCTAAGGGGCAAAGATTCAGAGAGGTGATAATGCTTAGTGCTGACAGAGATGCAGCAAATTCAGTAAACTCATGTAACAAACTGGTGCCATTTTGTGGCATGCAGTTTTCAGTATCTATGAATGCTTAAAGTCTGTATGCTGTTTAATCACAGCAATTTCATTTGTATGCATTAAATCTAATGAGGTAATCAGATAAGTCAGTAAGATTATATGTAAAAGCATGTTCATTGTAGCATTGTTAATAATAGCAGAAACTGAAAACCATTTTAATATCTTCAACTGGGTACATTTACTATTTAACCATTAAATACATAAGTTAATATACTGATGTGGAAAGATATCCCTGATTGTTATGTTAAAAATAAAGGGAGGTTAGAAAAAAAATACACATAGTACTGCCTCATTTATAGTAAAATATCTACATGTTATAGGCATCATTTTATATATATACAAATATTGTATAGATTTTGAAAACTTGGTTGTGAGAGTATCATGAAAGGTAGGAAAATTATGGGGTTGGGGTGAGGCTATTATTTTCTCTGCTTTTGGATTTTTTTTTTTTAATAAAGGTCATGCAGTGGAAAACTCACATAAATTTTCATTTTAAAAGTCTGTACTAATTTTTTGTCAAATAATTTCTTTGCTGCTTTTTTAGCATAATCTTAGTGAGTTTCAAAAAACTCTGATACACTCATATTACTCTTGTATATTTTGTTTTCAGAGCAGTGGAAAGAGCTCGGTACTAGAAAGCCTAGTGGGGAGGGACCTGCTTCCCAGAGGTACTGGTATTGTCACTCGAAGACCTCTCATTCTGCAGCTGGTTCATGTTTCACCAGAAGATAAACGAAAAGCAACAGGAGAAGAAAATGGTAAATTTAGGAATTGGGATAAGATTTTAAAATTCATTTTTGGTCTGTTCTTAAAAAAGATATTCACTGATTTTGATAATTAGAAATTAGTGGCTGTATCAAAATCAGAAGTCCTGTGAAGAGAATTAGTATACATTTTCCTTATGTAAAAAAAAAAAAAAAAAAACAAGTAATTTTTGTCATTTTGAAGGGCCATGGGTAAACATATTGGGAATAGTCCCTTTTTGATAATTCAGCTCCTTAGTAAACTATTGTTAATGCTATTTATATGAATTTTAATGGAGGATTCAGTGAGACACTCAGTAAACAGGAGTCAGTTTTTGTGTCTGCATTTTAAAGTTTCTTTCCTAGTTTTTGAAACACAACTTTTTTTTTTTAATGTAGATTCAGAATTTAAATCATTTTGATTCTAGTTGAAAAGATTTTGTTTTAAGTAAAGTTAAATGACTTTGTTTTTCAGCTTAGCAATGTTGCCTCGCCATCTGTTTTCTGGTCTTACCATTTGTCTGCTGGGGAAAGCTAACTGATTTATTTTCCCCTTGTTTTAAAGTGAATATTATTTATATGAGAAGTTTTTGTTTTGTTTTTTAAACTATCCATCTCTTGCTGAGGCTTACCTATATAAAAACCAAACCTGTCCAACTGATTCCAACTCATGCCGATCCACTAGTTTTTAAGATTTCACATCCCCCACCCACCATGTTCAGGCTTAGTCTCCAGCTAAACTCTATTAGGATATCTCTTATTGAATTATATGATTCAGAAGAGGACATGGAACAAAGGATATCGCTGATGTCAGATGGATCTTGGCTGAAAGCAGAGGATAGCAGAAAGATGTTTATCTGTGTTTCGTTGACTATGTAAAGACATTTGACTGTGTGGATCATAACAAATTACGGATAACATTGCAAAGAACGGGTATTCCAGAACCCTTAATTGTTCTCACGCAGAACCTGCACATACACCAAGAGGCAGCCGTTCAAACAGAACAAGGGATATTGCATCATTTAAAATCAGTAGAGGTGTGTGACAGGGTTTTGTCCTTTTACCATACTTATTAAATCTGTATGATGAGTAAATAATTCAAGAAGCTGGACTGTATGAAGAAGAACAGGGCATCAGGATTGGGGGAAGACTCATTAATAACCTGCGATATGCAAATGACACAGCCTTGTTTGCTGAAAGTGAAGAGGGCTTGAAGCACTTACCGATGAAGATCAAAGACTGTAGCCTTCAGTATGGATTACACCTGAACATAAAGGAAACAAAAATCCTCACAACTGGACCAATAAGCAACATCATGATAAACTGAGAAAATATTAAAGTTGTCAAGGATCTCATTTTACTTGGCTCCACAATCAACGCCCATGGAACCAGCAGTCAAGAAATCAACCGATGTATTGCATTGGGCAAATCTGCTGCAAAAGACCTCTTTAACGTGTTAAAAAGCAAAGATGTCACTTTGAGAACTAAGGTGCACCTTACCCAAAAAAAAAAAAAAAGGTATTTTCACTCACCTTATATACATGTGAAAGCTGGACAATGAATAAGGAAGACCAAAGAAGAATTAATACATTTGAATTGTGGTGCTGGTGAAGAATATTGAATATACCATGGACTGCCAGAAAAATGAACAAATCTGCCTTAGAAGAAGTACAGCCAGAATGCTTTTTAGAAATGAGGATGACAAGACTTCACCTCATGTATTTTGGGCATGTTATAACGAGGGACCAGTCCCTGGAGAAGAACATCACGCTTGGTAAAGTAGAAGGTCAGGAAAAAAGAAGTCCCTCCATGAGATGGACTGACACAGTGGCTACAATAATGCGTTCAAACATAGCAGTGATTTTGAGGATGGCATGGGACCGGGCATGTTTCATTCTGTTGTTCATAGGGTCGGTATGAGTTGGAACTGACTCCATGGCACCTAACAACAATGAATAATAAATATGGAGTATTAAAATAAGGAAATATGCACTATCCTTTTTTATAGGCAGTTCTTTTTTTTGTTGTCGTTAAACCGAATATATATTTTTAAATGTGTATTCAGATTTTAAGTTGCTTATTAAATATGTATCCTATGTTACTCATACTTAAATGTATTAATGAGTTTTAAAATGTCTGATGAGAGTAATAGTATGTTTAATCTTCCTGTTTTTGTTCAGTGTTTAGCTCAGATTTTAAGTCTTATAAAATAGCTCTAATTATTAAATTACATTTGCAGCAGAGTATCATGTTTGTTTCTTAGCCACAAAGATCTACCTTTCAAAGAAGTTTCATTCTACTTCTTATATTCTGATCTAGGATAGGATGATAATATTCATGAAATTGAAGTTTCTTTAATTTCTGTATCTGACTTTTCCTTCATTTATTATAGGAATAATTGGTGATGACTTTTTTTTTTTTAATCACATTTGTGCTAAGCATCTACTATGATTCTAGGAAGTTAATTACGGAAGCAAGTTAATGAAGTTGTAGGTGTTGACAAACATTTCTGGATAGACTCCCAGAGGATATGTAGGAGCTTCAATTATATTAGGTAGCTTCTTGGCATATTATTCATCACTTTGCATTTCTGTAATATTTTTTCATTATTGAATTCTGAACCTTGAATTTAATCATTTTGGACTAGTCTATGTTCAGCTTCAAATATATATAGAATAATACATTTTACATTTCATTCCTATTAACTGATTTCATCAAATTTGCCAAGTAGCTTAAACTAAGACTTTAAAAACTATATGGCACTAGTTCTCCTCCTTTTCAGTTTTTTCAGTAACCTTGAAAAGGACAGATGATATCCTAACTTTCAAGAAAGCTATTTGCAAGTGTTGCTATTGTTTCCTTAGATAAAACTTGTTAGAGAAGGATGTACAGGCATACCTCATTTTATTGCACTTTGCAGGTATTGCGTGTTTTACAAATTGAAGGTTTGTGGCAACCCTGTGTCGAGCAAGTCAACTGGCACAATTTTTCCCAAAGCATGTGCTCTGCTCACTTCCTGTCTCTGTGTCACACTTTGGTAATTCTCGCAATATTTCAAACTTCTTCATTATTATATCTGTTATGGTGATCTGTGATCAGTGATCTTTGATGTTACTATTGTTACTGTTTTGGGGGCATCATGAACCTCACCCATATAAGATGGTGAACTTAATCGATAAATGTTGTGTATGTTCTGACTGCTCCATCAACCAGCCATTCCCCCATCTCTCTGCCTCGCCTCAGGCCTCCCTATTCTCTGAGACATGACAATTTTTAAATTAGGCCAGTTAATAACCTTACAATGGCCTCTAAGTGTTCAAGTGAAAGGAAGAATTGCATGTCTCTCATTTTAAATAAAAAGCTAGAAATGATTAAGCTTAGTGAGTAAGGCACGTCGAAAGCTGAGACAGGCTGAAAGCTAGGCCTCTTGCTCCAGTTAGCCAAGTTGTGAATGCAAAGGAAAAGTTCTTGAAGTAAATTAAAAGTGTTATTCCAGTGAACACACAAATGATAAGAAAGCTAAACAGCCTTATTGTTGATATGGAGAAAGTTTTAGTGGTCTGGTTAGAAGATCAAACCAGCCACAACACTCCCTTAAGCAAAACCTAATCCAGAGCAAGGCCCTAACTCCCTTTAATTCTTTGAAGGCTTAGAGAGGTGAGTTCTACTATGGGTAAAATGCTATCAAACAGCGTCACGTGCTTCAGAGAAATCTTTTATGAAAACAAAAGTCAATCGATGTGACAAACTTTATTGTTGTCTTATTTTAAAAAATTGCCACAGCCACCCCATCCTTCAGCAACCACCACCCTGATCAGTCAGCAGCCATCAACACTGAGGCAAGACAGTCCATCAGCAAAAAGATTACGACTTGCTGAAGGCTCAGATGATGGTTAGCATTTTTTAGCAATAAAGTATTCTTTAATTAAGGTGTGTACATTGTCTTTTTAGATATATTACTGTTGCATACTTCACAGACTATGGTATAGTGTACACATAATTTTTATGTGCACTGGGAAAGCAAAAAAGTTCCGTCTGCTCACTTTATTGCAATATTTCCTTTATTGTGGTGGTCTGGAATTGAACCAACAATATCTCTGAGGTATGCCTGTACATTACAGCTACAGAAGTGTGACCTCCTTTGTTCGTGTGTCCGCTATGTTTTGTTAACATCTCTTCTTGGTGGTTGGTCAGTAAGTCTCTTATCTTTACTTCTCTCTTATGTGTGCGTGTATGTATGCGTGTGTATGTATATATATATATACACACACATATATATACACATCTTCCCCCCCAAGCTTAGTGCTTATTTTTCATATTAAAAAAATAATAACAACAAAAAAAAAACCCCTCACTTATAATGACAACTCAGCTGGATTATCCAGAACACAAAAGAGTTAATGAATTTTGAGTACTAAATGTGTCTTATTCTAGGATAGTTCCTTAGTTTCTTACTAGAGCCTCTTTATCTGTGGAATAAATAATTCTAGCCTGCAATAAGTCATTCTTAACCAAGAGGAGATTCAGAAACAGTGAAGTAGCTAAACATATAGTTAATGAGTATTGAATATGTGACAAGAAAGCAGAAAGGGTACAATGGGAAATGAGAAAGGGGAAAAAAACATAAGCAGACCAAAGAACTTCAAAGTAAGGGAAAAAATCAGTCTCTAACCGTTTTGTATAGGTATTTATATTTCCTGAGGGGTTTATTATGTAAAAGACCTACATTATCACAAATAGGTTAATTTAAGAACAATGTATTCTAAAATGACATAGAGAAGTATAGTCCATTTTAGATACAGGTCCATCAAAACTGGCTGAAATAACTATTTCATTGTTTAAATATGTACAATTTAATTATCAGGAAAGTTTACTTAATGTGAGATTCTTTAGTCCCCTAACTATGTAGGATAATTGAGGTGTCAATATATAGATTTATGGGATTTTGTATAAAATTTTTCAACTTGACTTCCACTTCTGCCAATGTGAAAGAATTTTCTGTTAAATTCTTACTAAAAACAAAACAAAATCAAATCTTTTTAGAGTGGGGTGGTAGATTAGTCTGAACTTTTCACCCCATGACTATTTTCATATGTTTTTAAGAAATAAACTTTCCTCGGATTTCCCCCTTAGACAGAATCTACAAGCGGCATGCTGATTAAAGACCAAATTTTTTCTATATAGTCTACCTCTGAACAATGTCAATGGATATTTTGAAAATTATTAAGAATTTGTATTGGGGAAAGAAAAGTTATTGAACTTAAGCAAAATGGTTTTGTTTTTGTTTTATACAAATGTATATGCTTAATAGAATAATGCCTAAAAATATGAGTGTAATTTGAGTTATTAACTCCTATTTAGTTAAATTATCTGTTTATAAAAGTAATCGGTTGCCCCAAAAAGGAAGTAAAATTATAAATAAGAATTAAGGGGAAAGGTAGGATTAGTTTTTCTGCACAGGGGGTTGTGGTGCAAGCAGTAGTTACCCTTTGGATTGAATCCATGAAGGTGAAGAGTTACCTTCTGCGTTGTTCTGTTAAATTCAACATATATTTCAAAGAAAATAACCCTTTATAAAGCTTAGTCTTAGCTAATAGGGTAAGTACTTGGATACACTTATTGACTCTTAAGGCTGTAAAAGATGTGTTTAGTATATTTTGTAGATTCTTTTCAGACAGTTCATCTTTTCTGGTAGTAGGTTACCAATATCTAAAGGCAAATTTTTGAATAGTGGATTAATTTTAATCCATTTGTGTCAGAATTAGAAACCAACAATGACATAATTGTAATGGAAAGTTTGTTTTCTAAAAATGTTATAAGTAAAAATTATGGCACACAATATGCTTGGCTTATGTTCATTTTTTTTTTTAATTATACACATCTCTTTAATTCTAGATGTAAATTTTGAATAATTGAACGTTGTGTGCATTTGAAATGTGTTCAGGTTTCTGCACATTTGGTTTTTTTTTTAAGGTTTAAAATTTTAGTGATAAGCACTAAACTTATTCTGTGCTGTTTCTCTTTAACTACAGACCCTGCTACATGGAAAAACTCAAGACACCTTTATAAAGGTTTCCTTTATCCATTTGTTTTTGGCCCTTTTTCTATCATGCCTGCATGTGTGCTTTTGTACTCCTACAGGCTGTGTGCATTTTTTTTTTCTTCCATTTTTATTTGCCTATCCACATTGATTGCAGGTGTTAGT